>NC_045639.1:37643182-38243182 GCF_009829145.1 Chiroxiphia lanceolata | reverse complement strand
TTTCATATCTAAAGTTCTTTGCTGTATCTTCAGAGTTGGAGAAACATAAACCAAAACAGGTCAAAAATACAGTCATTAATTTTGTTCAGCATGGAAAGCCTGCTTAAGGGAAGACAAGGCATGTCCCAGACTTGCAGATGGGATTGACAAAGGAGATAAGTTTCCATTGTCCTCTAGTGGTCTGCAATCATGACCAGCATAGTTTCTCATACTTACAATGTTCCTACAAAAAGAGAATTGGAAAGCTTCTGTGCTTGCATTAATGTAGGGGGAAGGCAAATGCAAAATTAAGAATTTTTCAGAGAACAGTCATTGTCTTGTCTGTGCATTAGTAAGTACTGTACCATTGTGCATCCTATATAACCTCGTCTTACAGTTTATCTTTTTGTCTTGCTGTTGTTATTGCTGTTGATATGACATCGCTTCAGAAGAATCTTCTGATTCTCACACTGGACATCCCCTGCTGCAGTCCCTCTGTGCTTGTATCCAGGGTAATGGGGTAGGGAGCAGTCACACCCCAGGGAAGAGTCTAACACTATCCCTATTACCTTTGTGGCTGCATCCAGCCCTTAGTTAGCTGTTGCAAGATAAATATATATAAGAAGCCAAAGTTGGTGTAATTCTTAACTTCACTGCTTGATGACTTAGCTTCGAGTGTGCTATTTTTCTCCTGTATTACTTCAGAATTGCTTTACCATTTTAGCTGACACTGTAAACTTGTAAGCACTTCCTTTTAGTCTGGTGACTGAAAGTCTCAGCACCTAACCTTTAAAATTCTCTGATTATGAAGTCCTGAAGGACTCCCGTGGAGTGCGTGTTACAATGGAATGCACCTGTTTTGGATGTTTCTAACTGGAATTTCAGGTACTGTCTCATTTACGTATATAATTGTCATGTTACCAGGAGTCTGGAAGTCTGGTAACATAGCTGAAGTTTTAAAAGCTGCTGTAGCATATTTAGCATCTCTAACATTTGAAAAAAAAATATTCATCACTCTTTTTTTACAGAGTATATTTAGTTTTATTATTCAGTTTGAAACAAGATGGATGATTTCAAGTTACTTATCAAGTTTCTGATCTGGATGTTTCTTGAGCGCAGTTTGTTTTAAAGCAAATGTCACGCACATAATGCTTTAGGTAGATCGCATTAATAACTGATCCATTGAAAGTCTTGAGTTTTCACTGATCAGGTGCAGTATTCCCTGCTATGTTCCACAGTTTTCTTTCAAGCACTGGCCTTCACTGTTATTAGTCCCTGATGGTGGTAGCGTTCCTACCCGAGACATGATGCCGTTTACTACGATGATCCCCAGCACAGGAAAACCTGATCAGCAGCACTAAGCAGCTTGCAGGTCTCCACTCTTTCTGAGCATTGGTGCATTCAAGGTTTACAGCGTCAGATGGAGCTGCAAGGGGCAATACTGCTCTGCTAGCCCTGGCTGTCCCTTCCTCTCCCTCCCTGTGGCCAAACACCAGTGGATCTGTGACCCAACCCAACCACAATTCCACCTCACGGGTAGATAACATAGAGTTTATCTACAACTCAAATCCTGATGCTGACACAAGGTATAGGCTGCAAGGTATAGCTGGGAGTGAAGAGAAAGATTGTCAGCAGCTTGTTCTTTGACTTAAGCTGCAGACTTAGATGTATGCAAGTGGAGGAGCTTGTTCTGTAGCTGCACAACTGAGGGCAGGCTGCCTAGAACCAGCTGGCTGACAGCCAGCCTTCTCACCTGTGCAGGACATTTCCTCATGCAGGAACAAGTTCCTGGAGCCTCAGCATGCAGCCTGTTCTCCAGTCACATGCTAGGCCCCTGTTTATATGGTGCATATGAATCACATCACCAGTATACCTTTGTTTTTCAGACTAGCTTAGCCTAGTACAGCTAGTTACTGGCTAAGATAAATGGACAAGTTTGTCAAATTCCATCCATACAGTAATTCTAAAAGAAGAAGGAGGGAGGATGGGAGAGGGAAAGAGAGGAAAAAAAAAAAAAGCTTCAATTCTCAGGTTTTCCCATAAATCTGGTAGATCAATCTGAAGAAAAAGAAGAATTTGCTTCTCTTACAGCTCCGGAAATTGCAGCGAGACTTAAACAAATTCTTCTTAAACACCACAGGATGCCAATCAGCATTTGATATGATCTTAGAACTACTTCTATGCTCCTCTACTGTAGATTTGTTTTAGTTCTGACTGTGAAGACGACTTCTTTCAAGTACCTTATGTTCCACCTTCCCTCTTCAGGGTTCAGAAAATCACTGCTATGCAGCCACATCTGAAGGCTTCCACATCAGGGCATGGCCATATATGATAATGAATGAGACTGTAATCCTTGCCTTGGTGAGTTAAAGTTTGGCTCAGCATTGTTTACATAGGTTGTAGTGTTCTAATTCAAGAGAGAGGTTGTGAAGTTTTGAGTGTGCCACTGAAGCTCGAAAGCACTAACTTTCCAGACACACACTCACGCACAGGGAATTGAGGTGAAGTTGCAACTGAGAATGTAAAACAGCAACTTAAACCCCAGGATAACACGCGTAAAAAAAGTTCCAAGCCCAAGATACAGGTTGATCTTCCAGAAACTTTTACTGTGCTAATAAATTATGACGTGCTAGAAAAACTAAAAAAGAAAATGGTAATAGACTTTAACAAGCAACTAACTGATTCTAAAAATGCTGCATTAATTTAATCATTAATAGTACACATTAGCATGATTTCAGGCAAGGTCTGGATTTGCTATTTTTAAAGTTGCCTTTTTCTTTTTTCTATTCTGATGTTTGCAATGGTTGTGGTACTGAACCATTATGAAAGGCTAACTCTAATCATCCAGGTTTATATTTTTGGGTGATTATAGGAGAAAGATCAATGGCATAGAGAATGTGTTATCCAAAGCCTCCTTTTTTCTTGTGTATTGTGGGGTTCTGAGGGTTAATCACAGGTCAGCTGTCTGGATTCCCTGGACTAGTTTATTCTTGGAGGCAGAGGGTGAAAGAGACTGACCCAGGAGCAAGTGATGTTGAAACACAAAGCTACACTGTTAGATTAAATATGTCATGGGATGTTGTCTCAAGTTTGATGTCAAAAGTGGTGGAATGTGGTATAAAGTAAGCAGATATAAGCCAGATCTCATTGAAAAAATCAAGAAATGTTAAAGGAATGTACAGGAATGTTCAAAACTAAAGTATATCAATTTGACTATCTTCTCTTTTCCTTGAATGACCTTGTTTTTTCTATGGAAAGTTTTCAGATGCACACCATCCTGAACCCTTTTCCTGCCTCCAGCCTTTCAGTTCTCATTTTCTGTAGGACAACTAGGACATAACCTCCCAGATAACTTCCTGTCATTTTATTGTACTGACACTTGTCCTTCTTTTCTGTTTGCTCAATCCCCTTTCCACTATTCAAGTTTGCATCTAATGTCACACTAAATCATGATTGTCCATCCTTCTGGGCAGCAGCTGTATCTCTGTTAGTGTGTGGCCACTTGTTGAGGTTTAACTGATACAGAACTCACTCTAAAGGCAGAATGGGTGATGTTTGAGTAAAATCAGATTAATGTTAGTTCATAGAGTCAGAGAAGTCTTCAAGGAAAGGTTTGCACATAAAGCAATTCACCTGGGTTTTGTCTCCACTTTTAACTAGCTTGCAATACACGTTACATTAAGGGTCAAGTTCTGTGATATCCATTTATTTATTTCTAAGCAAATATATTGAGAGGCATTTTCTTCCTGCAGATGAATGTCTTTGCTTTACCACTTCCTGTTTATTATCTGACATTTCATTTCTTTGTAAATCTGAAGTTTACAGTTCATGCTGTGAGTTCAGAGCTGGTTATAATACTTGAACAACATAGTGAGGATAGCTGAAAGCCAAAATTCACTGACAGTAGATCCCCTTAGCAAATTACTGATACACTATGAAAGCCCATCTCAAAGTAGTTCTTTTTATATAAAATAATTATTTTTTTTTTACTTAGCTTTTCTTCTTTATTTACTAGGACAGCGCTAAGAATAAAGCCTTTATTTTGCAGGACAATCCTCTGTTTGCTATTAAAAAAATTGCTAAATTGGTTTGGAGAAGACAATAAGGATAATATGGAAAGCACAATATGTTCCATTCATATTATATTAACATATAAATCGTTTATTTTTAATGTATCTCAGAGGTTTTTGAAGCATCAAGTACTTTGGATGAGCACAGGTATGTACCTTTTCAAAAAAAATCAGAGGCTCCTCAGAGCCTTTCATGGATGGTGTCAGAATTTAACCCGTTTTTGGTGTTGTACCTGTTGAGCACCATTATTCTGACAGTTGATTGAAAAAACTTGAGTAAGGTCTTATTAGTTTGAAGATAGGAATAGGCTGAATAACTGCCTGAGCCAGAAAGAAATACTACCAGGAAGTGAATGATTCTGTCAAAATTTTGTTGAAATATTTAGCCAAAATTCATGTCACAGGTGTATTTATCATTTATTAAGTTAGCAAAGAAAAAAATAGAGAAAGGAGTGAAATATGGCAGTATGGTTTGTAGTTTAAGGGGGGAAAAAAATCACAATTTCACAGCAAAATAAACAGACCAGATTCTAATAGGTAAATTAGATTATCAAAATTGGCTGTTATGGGTAGCGTATAAGTCTAGCAGATACATATTTTTGCACAATTTTTGCATAGACTTTTAAGGTAGGAGCTGAACTCTCAGTTTCAGAAAATATTTTAGAAATCTTATAATTTTCAGATTGTTGCATGTTCTAAATTATAACCCCTTATGTTATTCCCTTAGTAGTAGATTCAGTGATAAAAAAATAGCACTTGGTGCAACTTTTGCTATGATGTGCCCTACTTACATGTGTTTATTGAGGTATTATAAAGAATAGATATAGAAGGCCACTGCACGGTGCAGCACACATTGGTTATTATTTCTGAATCCATGTAAGCACAATGAGAAGAATTACAAATGTCTTCATTACTGTGCCATTCTTAATGCAGTTTCTTAGCATGCTATGACGTTATACTTCCTTTAATAGAGATAATTTTCAAGCAGCAATTCATATAACAAGTTCTCAGCTGGCAGGGTCTCCGAGTCCTGGGATTTCTGGCAGGAAAACTGGTGAAATTACGTAGGGTGCCAAGCAATCCAGAGGATATCCAAGAAAATATATAAGAAGGATACTGAGTTCTTGGAAACTTGCTACTATTTACTCTTCCAGTTGTCTTTCTCTACTGTCAGGTTTTCTGTCATTTAATGTATAGAATGATGTGACTAGCTTGTCTGTTCCAAATCAGACCATTTAATTGTTTTTCTTTATGAAGTTCCCAGCCTATGGAAAACTGCAAACTAGGAAAAAATGTTTAGCCAATAGTTTGTGAATTTGAAAAAGGTGGCATTTGAATGAAAAGGGAATTTGTGATAAATCTAGGCAAGTGGTATGGAGCTTATTTTTTAGGTAATACAACATTTGGGTTTAACGAATTGCAGTATTTGCTTGTACCAGGTATATGACATCTTCCAAGCTGTGGAGTTCTGCCCCAGCTTCTCTTTTTGTTTTGCACACAGTGTCAGGCAAATAGAAGGAGATCAAAGGCTGTTCAGCACACAGTATTGCTGTGAACAATGCCTCTTTTTATAAAAGTTGCCTTTTGTTTGAGGTAGATAGAAACAAAGCCAGCTGCAAGTTAATTATAACCTGAAAAGTAATCATGCTGGATTGGGATCCTAGGGTGTTAAATGACTGTCACAAGGCTGGCAGTAGGTGTACTGGGGTTGTGTGGCAGAATTACTGCAAAAGGAGCCCCGGGGAATTCTCTTGACATTTCCTGGGAATTCATGGGGAGATACATTGCCATCATGCTGTATTCTCCTGCTACATGAAATACCAGCACCGTCAGCCCTCTGTTTCCTTGCAGAAAGAGGATGAGTCCAGAGTACGCTGGGAACCCAGAGCTGGCAGATGTGGGCCAGCTGTGCTTTTTCATTGGGCTGGATGAAGAATTCAGGTCCACATGCTTTCTGTGTGCTCTAGGAGGTCCAGCAATTACAGAGTGACTCAGAGTTTCTGAATCAGGAGTTTGGGTTTATGCTTTTACACTTAAGTGCATAGGATATGATCCACTTTGGGAAATAATGGCACAGGGCTTTACTTCCTCAGGAAACAGGAGCACAGCAGCAGGTCTGCTGGTTTGTGTATGATATTTACATAAGTGGAGCTTCACATTTCTGTTTTCCTGAAACGACTCCCATGAATTTATAGGACTGACTTACATTAAACAGTAGATAATGATTAACATAAAGAGTCAACTTGAATAAATAGGAATGAGATAAATGAATTAAATTGGAAAAGCAGCAGGAAATAATGTGCCTTGGGAAAATGATTAAAATGATCTATGGAGAGTGACATTGTTGAAGAGCTGTTGTAATTATGTAAAGTAGTCAGCAAATCCAGGGATCTGTCACATGTTTTATCAAACTGGTTAATCTGCTCTGTCATTTTTAACAACAGTTCTTCATCCTACACTGTCCGTACAGGCTTGCAATAATGCATGTTTCTTTCATTTGGCAAAGATGTTTTCCTTTCCATTTAGACCAACCATTATAATCCACCTCCTTCATTGTCAAAATAGTGTTGACAATTTAGAAACAATTAAAAGCTTGTACAAGAAACATTCATCCTACATTTTCTGAAAAGATGAGATTCCAGTTAAAGATTTCATTCTCTTTTTGATTAGCACTGCCTGTCTCAGCAAGGGTTTGTGAAATCATTTCAGTACGATCAATACACAACTTTCAGCCAAATGTCAGACTGCAAGATATTTTAATGCTATTACTGTTTATCAGAAATCAGTATTCTGAGCATTGGTTTCTCTCAAGCTTTTTGATTTCTGGCATCCTTGACTTCCATTATTTATTTATTTATTTGCTGTCAATTAAGTTTGTTATTAAGTTTACAGTAAATTAAAATCACAGTGTCTTCTGTCTAGCAAAGATGGAATATATACTTAGAGTAGCAGCATGTAGAAAATACAGCATATAAATGTAAACACATTTCTGTATATACAAATCAGGAAAGAATACTTAATGAAAGAACTCTTCAAAACAAACCAGACTTTTGATCTTTAAAGAGCTGGAAATCAGAATTACATGCTGAACTCCTTATTAAAAAGTCTGTTATTAGTGTTCCAATATCAAAAGCTCTGCAAAAATAGGAAGCAGCAAAACTGAGGTGACTTGTGCATGTTGATATATAGCCTTGATCCTTGACAACCTCACTGCAAGAGCAGCTTGAGGAAAGGTGAAAAGAACAAGTCCTTTGAACTGTTAAAGACTTTCTCACCTCTTCTGTGCTCATTCCCCTAGCCCCCTAGCCTCATTTCTCCCCTAGCCCCATCATCCAGTGTGCTCTCTCCACATTGCTTCTTGTTCTGCTTTAATTTTTCAATTCGTTTTGAAAGACAACAAAAATTTCCTGTCAAGGTAATGTTTCAGGAGCTGGAGAGGAGCAGTCAGCTCAGACTGGTGGTGCTCCTGCAATTCACAATACAGTCTGCCAGGGTCACATTGTAGCACACTCACTTCCAAACTTCAGGATCATTTCATTTTCCTACATAGTGATCCACCTAAGCAGCAAGAAAACACTCTCTTCTTTCATATTCTTCTCCTCTTTTGTCCTGCTAAGAAGGACAATTTGGAAAATAAACATTACTTTTTACAGGAGCTTTACAGCATTTGCACGTGAACCACATCATCTAAGCATTGAAGCAAAACTAGCACTGTGTGGATATAATATTTTAGAAACAAAATCTGGCTCCTATTTAGGTATTACAAAAGCAACTGAACTCTACTCAAAATCAGTGTTTATTCTGAGTGTGCTCATCATGAAAACCTGACAATATACTTAAAACTGAGATCAATGCATCAGAGATACCAGATAAAAATTTATTTGTAGAGTCCCCAGACAGATCCTATAGTATCACAAATCTGGGTTTCATCCGCTATCATCAGATAGTGCAGTGCTGCCAGGGTGCTCATAAACTTCCCAATCTCTTTGGCAGGAGGCTCTGGGAAAGAGGAGGGCAAGAAAAGAAGGAAGGCAGCAGCAATGGAGGAGGGGTGCCTGCAGATCCTTCAGCTGATCTCCTCCTGAGGCATTCAAAAGAAAATATTTACATGTCTGCTTGTGACAAACTAACCTACAAGTGTGAATTCTTAGACATCACATGGGAATCTGATAAATAAGGGTAAGGAGGGAGGAATCTCTGCAGCACAGTTAAATACTTCGGAGTCATCCATAGGGTGATTTTGGATGTCTTTGAAGCACAAAACCCATATTTGCACTAGAAAGTGAAAGTCTCTTGCTTCCAGGAGCAGTGTTTGTACTGAACACTCCAGTGCCATTGCCAGAAGAGACGAGAGTTGTGTGTGTCATACCAGGAAACATCTTTGGTAATTTAATGGTCATTAATAAATATCAGTACAACTTTTAAATATTTTTTGTAACTAGAAGCACTATTGCCTGGGGTTTGAAAAATGAGATTAGTATTCTCTGTGTCGTAGACTCTTTGTGTGTAACTTTTGCATTTAATAAAAGGCAATTATATAAAAGTCTGGGCTGTCATTCTCAATTTTATACATGACCCTTACGGAAATAAGGAAAAAAACCACCAAATTTTCTATTGTGTTTCCAAGGAGAATTCATAACTGAAAGGGAAAAATAATTATCCGTGGAATAAGCCAGTGCAAACAATCATAGGACCTTTCTTTATTTGAACAACACTCCACAAAGTTTCTATACAAACCTCAATTACAGTTGCTATATTCAATCTTGTTTGCTTTGCCAACACATAGAAATAGCTGTCACAGTTTATGAATGCTACACTCTGATAGAAGGTCTGTGTATCCATAAAAATATCCAACACATGCTGCCTGGTTCTCTTTGCACAGAAAAGGAAAATATTAATGCCAATCAGTTCTTCTGTATCACCAGAGCTGGGAGTGGATAGGTTTAGAAATGAAAGGAAGTTTCACAATCCAAGTCCATATTCCTGATTGCTGTCTATAGCCAGGTTATTTAAGAGGATTCATGCACTTGTCATATATTACTCTGTGCTGATTGGATGACTTATTGAAATTTAAAAAGAAATGCTAAATTTTTTCAAAATATATGTTAGGGAAAATGTTTACATAAGTATACGATAAAAATATCTTCACCTCCAAATGGAGCTTTAAAATTTTGCTTTCCCAGGACATTTGGTGTAACTGTGTGTAAGAGAAGGAGAAAGGAAGGAAAGAGTGTATGCAGAAAGCAGTAGGGGTAGTATGAGTGGCCTTCCTTCCAAATCAGTTAAATGAAAACTGCACAATCAAATACACAGGAGTTAGGAGTATGACTCCCAGTGTGGAAAGGAAGTTTTAGCATAATGTCTGGCAGGAGACTGCTTAGGAAGTGGTTAGAGGGGAGGAGCTGTAGGCAGCAGTTGTACAGTAATAAATTACTGATTAATATTTCTGATAATGAAACAAAACTAATTACTGGTTTGTCATGGCAACTGTAAAATGTAGGGTTTGCTTGATGATGCATACAAGGCTTGACATTGATGAAAATTAATTTAGACTGGAGGGGACAATGTTTTGAATTATTCAAAATAAAACAGAGCTGGTTTAAGTTGCAGTATTTGTCATCATGGCCAGGCTTCTCCAACGAAGATTTGGGAAGGGCTCTACCCACGTTTGTTGCAGTATTTGTAAGTGAGATACAAACAGGTGTCTTATCAACATGACCATCAAGCCAGGTGATGCAAAGGTGGATTAGAGTCTTTTAGCTCTGTCTTCCAAAGTCCCATATATGGGAATATATGCGCAGCTGTATGTATGCTCATATGTGATTATATACTCAGTTATGATTATTCATCTTGAGAGTTCAAGGGCTGATCATCTTAGAAGAACGATTATTCTTCAGCTCCCAGTGCTCATATTCTGAATGACCTCTAAGCAAAGCAGAAAATTAATGGCAGCTCCTTTTTCTTTTGAAAATAACATGGTTTTAGAGTCCTGTGGAAATATAATCCACGGGACAATTTCTTTAATTTCCTCTAGTCTTTACTGCTTCTTAAGGGACAAATCAAGGAAGGGAAAGGTTAATGGGACTACATTACTCTAGTTCACATCAGCATAAGCTTGGAGTGACTCCTGACTTCCTAGTGAGGTTACTCTAAATGTACAGTGATACAACTGAGAAAATAAATCGACTCATAAGGTTGTATGTCCTAAAAATTATTTTAATATCCCAAAGCTTTTCTCCACGTTACCCTGAAATTTAAAATGCAATTCAGAGGAATAATTGTGATTGTTAAAATAGCTGATTCTAGGCTTTCCTTGAAGGGTATTTAATCTCAGTTCGGAAATAATTATTTTTCATTTAGTTTTGTATTGCTACTTTGTTTTTAGAATCACAGTTTCAGTCCATGTTAGTTCAATTTCAGCAATCAGGCACTAAGAAATACTGCCTGTCAGACTTCAGTGACCACTTTGCAGGAAACTACTAGGAGGTTCTGTAAGTCTGATTCCTAAATTTCTCTGAGACCAAGCAGTCAGTTCAACTGATAGTAGTAAAGAACAGAAAATATTTAAACATTGTAGTGGGGTTTGCCCAATTAAAATTGGAACCACTGGGTTCATTGCATACTTTTTGGAGGTATATAGAAAACATTGTTTTTTCATATGAAAACAACTTGGTGCTTTCTTTTAATGAAAAATGTCTTTGTGTGATGGGTAAGAGCTGGTTATTTTGATTGTGGCAGTTAAAGTTAGGTGATATATTAGAGGATCTGGTGTATTATAGGATCTATTTGTGTTTGCAAAGGAAAATTTGACATTTAATGATAATAAAAGAACTTCTGGATTATTTAGCACTTCTTGCAATAATCAGATGAAAAGTAATGACAGGACAGCTGTTAGAATAAAGTGTGGGCTTCCTATTTCTGATTTGGAGCAGGATCTAAATGTAGTGGCAGTTAATAATTATAATCATGGGAAATTAACCAGCACTTAAATATTTTAAAAGCTTGTTAGAAAATGTTTTTAATATTTTGTTGCTTCTATAGAGGCATAGGAGTCTCCTAGGGAGAAGAGGGAGGGAGGATGTGGGGGTCAATAGATGACATATTTGTTTCTCAGGAGGTTAAACTGCTTAATCGGTTTTAATCATAGCTCAGAAGACTTGTCTTTCCACATCTGAAAACTGAACTCAGAAATGTGTAACTGTACCTTCTCTGCACTTCAGACAAAAGCAGAGATGACAGGTTTGACCACCTTCCACATCTTGGAGAAGCACCAGGAGGATTCAGGAAACTTTTTTTTTTTGGCTAGAAGTGTTAGGTCAGTTGTATGTTGCAAGCAAAACTGTGCAGGAAGTTATTGCAGACACCAGTCATAGGGTGATCCGTCACTGCAGGGAGCTACTGGAAAAACACAGAAGGAAGAAATGGTCTCTCACTAGAGCCTAGATTACTGTCAGATATTCTAATATAACCGCACTATCAGTCACAACTGTTCCTAGTGTTTCTAATCTTTTCGTTGCACAATTTTGCCTATATTTTTTTGCAAGTAAAGAAGATCCTACAGAAAAACTCAGACCAGTCAAATGAAGCTGTGACTTTCCAGGCATACCTGGATGGATATGAAGTAACCCTTCTCACTTAAGAGAACACTGTGAAACATTTCATGAAACAAAATTCAGAACTTGTGGACACATTCCTATAGTAATATAAATGAATTTAAAATTATAATTTATTTAAATTACTACAGAAATTTATGCTCCTAACAAAACTGAAAGATTGCTCTCATTTTTAGCTATCACAGTTCTGTTTCTTTCTTTTTACTTTTAAGTTTCCAATCAGTTTTCATTACTGTAAGATAAAATATTTGAAAGCTTAGCAGTGTTTGGTTATTTTTGCTTCTTTTGTTTTATCTTTTACAAGATGATAATTAGATGTAGTTTGAATATCTTTGGAAAATATAATAAGTAGGAAACAGCACTTGTATCATTTATGTAGCAGCCCTAATACAGATGTTCTGCTCTTATCTGGACACTTTTCTCTTAGAAACTTAATATGCTTCGCAGACATACATAAACTGCTTAAATAGTGTCTAAGATGAAGGTGCTTTATAGAAGTAAAATCTGTTCTTGTAAGAATCAATACTGTTTTGGTACTTTTTTGGTACTCTTTTAGATTAACTGCATTTTCATTACCACATACTTGGGTAGTGATTTAAAAGAAGTATTCATTTAGGATGAAATAAAGCTCTGTTGAGAAGACTAATACAGCCTTAGGAAGCAATTTAAGTCAAGGTCTTAATGGGACCTTATTGGGCCCTAACTCCTGCATAAACTCTATGCTACCTTTCTTCTGAGGCACTTTTCCACTTTGAAAACATACCATAGAGAGCTTGAGTTTTTAAATCAATTTTGAAATTGAAGAGAGTTTAAAATTAAAATTGTATGTCTCTATTTCTGTTTTTCTTTTGTGTTTAAAATTAAAGAAGAGGAGAAAGACCTGGAGTGTGGAAAATCACTGTTTATACAAAATTGCTCTAATGAATTTTTTGCAAGGACAATCATAGGTGTATCAAGTACAACATTTTTAATACCTGAGCTGTTGTTAAAATGTTCTTATTATTTTGGAATCAGCTTTAGTATCTTGGGACCTCCATTAAGACTTAAGGAATAGAATTTGACTGCTATCTGTTTCCACTCTTCCCCAAAAAGGTGTTTTGGGTCTGCTGGAACTCTGTTGCTCCGTATTGCTTTAGGCTGTACAGCCTCTTAAAGCCCATGATAAGAAGCACTGTTCTGAAGGACCACCATAGGTGTTGGGTTTCCTTAAACTAAGACACTCACTTCCCCAACTCTGCTCTCCTCAGGTCATGAATTAATCTCTCACTTGCTGCCTGGGGTATTTTAGACATATCTACAAGTCTTCTTGGCCGTGCTTTCCTCCCTGACTTCTCTTCAATATACAGATCTAGATTTAAAGGTGGATCGATGCAGAAGCGTCTTCTTATGTTCTCAAACGCCCTCCACTTCATAATATACCTCTGCACATGTGGGATGCCCACCTCCGCGCTGCCTGTGAGAGCAGTCCCTGGTAAGTTCCCTGTATGGTGCTTGGGATTTATGTTACCTCTTCGCAAAGCAGGGGAAATTTAAGCTAGCCCATACCTTGTGGTCAAGTCTCAGCCCCATTGTACCATCACTATAGGCTAAAGTCCATAGGAAAAATCCCTGGGTCCCTGCTGAGGTGAAATTAGCTTGAAGGGAGCTAAACCCAAAATCTTGGACAACACATCAAAATTTAACTGTTTCTGGCTCTCATCCCTAGCAACTTTCTCCTTATAACTTCATTTTGCTTACACAAATGAAAAGCCTTTAGCCCAGTTTTGAGTACAGAACTGAGTACATCATGGATATTTACAGAACATATTTACTAACAAAATTTACTAAACCAATTTCATTATGACTAGAAAAAAATTTCACTTAGTTTGCTTTCACTCACAAACCTCTCTCTTGGTGTTTCTTATATTTCTTTTCTTCCTGAAAAACCTGACAAAGAATGATAAAATATATCTCTACTGATATTTTTGATTTTTCATTTAATTCTGTCATGGAATCTGATAATTCCTCACTTCTTGTGCTTTTGACAACTTTTGTATATAAGCTGCCAGTGACAAACAAATGTGGCAACTATGTTATGCTGTCTTGTATTCTGACATCGGAGACATATATATATCTATATATGTATAAATGTGTGTATATATATATATATATATATATATATATATGTGCCCTGAGGCAGTATGAATCAGTGAAGGATGTGTGAGACTGGCTGAAGATTTTGTAAATGGCCATAATTTCTGCAGTAGATTAATGTGGCATCTCTTTTCTTTGAATATTTATTTCTGTTGTGTAGGCGCAATGTAGGTCTGGGTGCAAGGCTGATTGCTCTTTATTAGCCCCATTCACAGACAGAATATTGCCACTTGCTCTGCGCAGTGTGGTGAAATCTGTGCAGATGTCACATCCACTTGAAAGGTAATTGAGTATCTGTTGGATAAAGGGATTTGTCTTATTCTGAAGTGTTCTGGACTTCTAAAGCACAGTATCCAGCCTCGGCTCACAAGAAGAGACTACAGGTAGGGAGAGCAGTTAGGCTTGAGGAAAAAGCAGGCACCTTTCTTTAGGTGCTTTTAGCTGATGTTCTGGCCTGGCTTTCCCACACAATACATGGTTTGTTGGATGGAAAGGACTGCAGGACAAAATCGGAGACAATTGTTTGTGAATGTTCAAATGTATAAAAATCATTCAGTACATTCACATGAGATGATAAGATGTGGTAAACTAGACCCTCCAGCTTAGGTTGTGAGTTGTTTCCTAATATATTTCATACCATGAGGGCCTCTTCTTGCTTTTCTAATACCTTGCTGAGAGGATTCACCCACTTAAAATCTTCAAATAACTGTTTCAGCAATAAGTATCATTTTACAGTAAGTATTTTATCCTTTGTTGTCAGTGAAACTGGTTGTTATGTTCAGCAGAGTCACAGGAAAGAGAGTCAGCCCTGATGTGAAGGATCAATGGTTTCCAATTTTTTCTTTCTAAAAGTCCAGTGAGGGTGTTGACCATACTTTGGGAAATGTTGCAGATCCAAATCAACACATATTGCATTTGAACTCACAAATAATCAGCAGCCACACTTAAATACAGGTCAGTCAATATTGACATCGAGTTCACATCACATTTTATCTCCTGGTAAATCTCTGAAAATAAAAGTCATCTAGTGAGGGTGCTCATCATCTACTCCATTACGGATTAAGCTACCATGCAACAATGTTAGTCGTGTCTTAAAAGTAATAGACTTCCTTTTTTTCACTCTTGACATCTTTGAAAGAAATGGACATAACCCTGTAGACTAATCTCCATACAGTTTAACACCCAACCCTGTTGGTATTGAACAGACTGCATACCACTTCCCTTGTTTCACAAATAAATAGAAAATATTTTTAAATAGTTACTTCCAGAGAAAGGATTACAAATGTAACATCACTGGACATTTTTTATAACTGTTTTACTGTTCTCAGCCATCATTATTTGCAGCAGGATCTTTCAGTTTTTATTTTTCTTCTGTTTGTGAATAGCTTGCTCTCATAATTGATCCCTGCAGGGATTTTGTATCTCAAACTTCCTTTTTAAAGGATATTTCCAGTTAGTCTGGCAGTTTGTCTATATGCTGGGATAAAAGAAGCATGTCACTTTCAATAGACTGAATCAATTTTTTTACATTGTGAAGGAAATGTATTGAGGACGTCTAAGATCAAAGGTTTTAACCATATTGACAACCAAGATTGTTACAAATGAAAAAAATTACCTTTTTTGCAGAGAAGAAGGTCTTTGTAAGAATTTGATCATAAAAGTAAAGCCCTCAGTAGGCAGCCTCCAAAGTAAAGATATGTTTGTAATTATGGTTTTAAATATACTGAGAAGAAATGCAGTGCAAAAACTAAGAATACATGGTTTTGCTAGTGATATCAATTATTTCTCTGTGAAAAACCATAAGTAAAAATACAATTATACACTGTGATGCCACGTTTTTAATGCTGGGGGAAAAGGCAGGTAGGAGTGAAGAGGTAACAGAAGGGGTAACAAAAGTCACCAGATGCTAAGAATTTTGTCTGTGGGTATAATAATAAAGGAAACATTCATAGCATGGTTTAAATTTAGCTCTGTAGTGTTTAGAAACAAGGGTACCATGAGCAAATAGAGATAATCCCTATAAGTAAACTGTTTTCTTTATTGAAATCAGTGAGAATGAACTTAGTAAAACTTTGTATTGACCTGCTGCAGTTAGTAATAGCTGTATTCAAATTTCATTTACAACACAAGACTTTAATTCATAAAGTTGTCACTAATGCAGTAGTTTTATTAATGTGGTGCATTTTAGTAATTGTCTTCAGTATTGCTTTGCTTTGGTTTTAGAGATAAGCTGTATGAAATAGTACTAATACACGTGGAGGTCAGTATGACCTTTTAGTTACTTTTATTAATTAGTCTTTACTTGACAGGAGCATTTCTTTCTTCACTAAGTTGCAAAAAGTCTTTTAAATAACTGCTCTCAAAAAACCCCAAAACCCTTAAATTAAAATTAGTCTGTGGTCTCAATCTTTGTCTTGTCAGACCAATTGAAGTATAATTCATGGTAAGAATATGGTCTTATTGGGTTGTTCCACCAACTTGTTTCCAGATGTCGAATCACATCTCCGGTGTGGGTCCTACCCATGTAATCTGAATTTCCCATGTTCACAGGAGACATTACAAGTGAGCTGCATTGCCCAGGATTGCTGCTTTTATGTGTGTGTTCCGCTAATGCACGAGGGCTGTTGTTTGACCGATCTGATGCAAAAGCAGAGCTTTCTCCCTTTTATAGTCTCCTGCTGACTGACCAGCTGATGTGTGGCCATGACAGCAGGAGCTCAATGAGACACCACCTGCAGTGTTGTGACACTTCCATTCACACTCTTTCACTTCACCCAAGTGAGATGAAAAGCATCTCTGTCTTACTGAGCTGACATCTTCACCTCTCACTCTTTCTTGGTTATCAAGCTGTGGCACAGGCAGGTTTTCAATAACTCCTCACTTTCACCAGTCAAATAAAATTATATATATTTTCTGATTACGTTGCTGAGGTTTGCACAGCAATCTCAACTCCATTTGAGAGAAAAGAACAGACTCAGAATAAAAAAATTGAGGAAGTGTGGGATTAAGGATCATTAAGCACTGATCTTCATCAGTAGATATAGTCTAAAATAATAGTCCCTAAATGTCCCTTCTCCTGGTACAGAAGTGCTTTAGCTCTCATTATCATCATTGTTGAGCTCTTATTTCAGTAGAGCTGTATGTCTCAGTCTGGCCGTCCCGTGGCACAGGCTGCATCTGTAGCTTTTGAAGGAACAGGATTTTTTTATGCTGGATGTAATCCATGAGCTGTAAGTGATCACTGGTGGGAACAGTTACTCAAATTACTGTTATTAGTACTTTGTGCATGAATGCAAGCAAACCATAATTGACTGGAAAAAAATAAAGGAAGAAAAGTATTTTTCATGGGAATTGAAAACTCACAAGCTCCTACAAGCACAAAAGGGCACAAAAATGTGATTAATGTGTCAAAAGATGTTGTAAACTTTTATTGTAGATGAGACCTTCAGAAGATGAAAACTTTAAAACCTGTAATAACATTTTTATTGAGTTTCAGGTGTGAATGTAGTGAAGTAAGCCTTTTCCATTACAGTTCCTGATACATATAACATTTGATCTGGCAAGGTAAATATGTTCTCAGAGTCTATAATAGCAGAGAACAAAAGTCTTAAATTTCACTGGTACTGAATTCTTCCATTGCAAAACATTTGGGTGACAAATAAACCTTTCTCTCAGATTAAATTTTAAAACTATACATTTTTATAGATTTCAGAAAACTTTAGATAGCTAAAATTCATTGGACTCTCTAGACCATCTCTTTGTTTATGTGAGTTTCCTCCTTATAGTACTTCTCACTTCCCGGTTTAGTTTGTTTAGGTTGTTTGCCTGTTTAGCATTTTAAAAACTTTCTTCAGAACTTCAAATGTATTCTAAAGGCTGATAGTTTATGGTGCCAGGTGTCATGGTTTAACCTCCAGCTGAAACCAGAGCACCAGAAAATCCTCTCTCACTCGTATATAACTGAATACCCTTCTTATAACACTAAATAAAATCCTCCCTTTCTTAGAGCTGCACTGTGGGGTTTTTTGCCCCTGCTGTTAGCCTCTGGATTATTCTTGAGATACTTGTGCTTCATTACTGGGAATAATTTCTTTGAAGATGTAGGACAGCCTGTGAGAATAATGTTTCACTGATTCTGTTACAATTTCCAAAATTACTTGGTACCCTTCAACATTTTAAGTATTTCTCCTGTACTTGCCATTTTCTTTAAATGATACGTTTCCTCACTCTCTTCCCATAACTCAAAGACTTCTCTTCCTCAAACTTTTCTATTTTTCTTCTTTAATCTCTAGTTAGTTTTTAAGTATCTTGTATATATTAAGCTGCCTTAACTATTACAGTACTATTACTTTCAGCCTTTCAGTCTTGTTAATATGAAAGACTATAGAAATGGCTGTGGGTCATGAAGAAAACTGAAATTAATTTGTAACTAAAGGATAAAATCATACCCGTGTGAAAGAAAACAAAGCATGTAATTTTTTCTTTTGTTCACATGCCAAAGAACAGAACCTCGAAAGAGCTTTCTCCCTTAGCTGCAACATATAATATTACTATGCTGAAGTAGTGTGAGGCATATAGCTGCCATCTAGGCTTAAAGTGTTAAGGATATCCACTACTGCAGAATCAATTTGAAACCTTAAGCCTGAAATCTATTCATGTTTGGGAAGTTTTCTGTTCACCTGTTAAACAGTTACTAAAATAGGATTAATTAAAAATTAAAAGAAAGACCTTAAAATATGAAGATGTCTCTCCAAAACAGTTTATTTTTGTAATTTTTCCAAAATTCAGGGTTAATATTATGAACTACCAATTTTATTTGGATAGTTAATATTTAAAATGAATATGACAGTAAAGTATAGCAATATTGTAAAAAAGATTTTTTTCTCAGATGGATGATGTTTTTAATTATTTCACATTTTCCACTATTTATATATATATATATATATATATATGTATGTGGTCTGATTCTGTAATCTCAGATTTGTAAGTGATGTTCCGTTAGGGAAGTCAAAATCAATTGCACAGACAATGTTTTTCTCATTGGCAATTGCACCGATATTTGTATAGTAAATTTTTCTGATCAGCACCAGTGGATTTTCCAAAAGATGCTACTGGAAAGCAGTTTGGTGTTGCTCAGGAACTATTCATTGCTCCTGCACAAATATACAAAAGTAAAGGAGGGAAGTTAATGCAGTATCCATTAGCAATGACCAAGTACCTGTTTTCTTTCCATTATTTTAGCCCTTGTACACAATTCACTTGATGTCTGGCATTGAAGATTCTGATTCATTAACAAATGGGACAAAAGAACCTTAATATTTCTGCTGAACCATTTTTTTGCTATGAAATTCAGTTCCAAGCATCTGTCAGAACTAGATTTGATGCATGTATGATAGTACACAAGTGTGTGCATTTTATATATAAAATATGCAAAAATACTCATTTGGTATCAAGAGTTTTCTAATTCAAGTACTTACCATCTGGGGTTGTATTCTCACTCACACTAGGAACTAAGATGCTAATAATTTTTTTTTTCCTGAAGAAGTACAATTTCCAAGTCATAGAAATGTTTGCATTAAAACTTTCTGTAGGAGTATTTTCTTGGCAAAAATCAATATGAATTTTTCAGGTAGATTTTACTCAATAGACCGTGAGTTGATTTCATTTTCATCTGGACTTAGTATGTCCTGGAAGTTTCTTGCCTCTGAATATTGAGACAGCTGTGCCTAGTCAGAAATTAAAAATGGAACTTGCAGAAGCAGTGCACAGCTTAATACACTGTTAAATAGATGCAAAATGCTATAAGTCATTCCAGTCCACTTCTAAAGGTGAACCAGAACTAAATACCAGCATGTCAGAAGTTCCTGCTGGAAGAGAGAGTTCACATTTCACTTACCTCTGGTTTCTGGTTCCTTAATTGGCATTGTTCGCTGCAAGTAGAATTTGCAGGCAAAGATAAATCATATATGCTACTGTGATAGAAAGTATGTGTTGATAGAACTTTTCCCTAGAACTCTATAAAGTATTAGTAACCATTTTTACTCCCAAACAACCATGGCACATACCTGTAGATCATAATCTGACAATTATGGTTAGCAGAAACAAAACAGCCAAACTTGCTACATATGGCTGCTTCCATTTTGTGCCAAGGAATCCTATGTGCAAATCCACATGGCTGGAAAAGACCTGAGAAGCTTCAGGGATTCCACTGAGGTTCCCTTGGGAATCTCAGATGGAAATACAGAGGAAAAAGTAAATGAGAAATTGGCAGCAAACCAAAAGGAGAGTTCAAACAAACGAGATCGACCACCCTGACCACTTCTGTCAGAGCTTGGTTTATTTTTTTGTTTCCAGTGAGCATCTTTAGCATTTTACATACTCTAAAAGGAACAAGAAGATCCTATCCTTTGTATACAGGATCTCTGTTACCACCTAAAAAATCCGTATCAGCTAAATTAGTATCTATGAAAAGAAGATAGTGGGAAATCTATCTCAGCCTAATTTCTAAGTTTATTCAAAACAGTAGATATTTGGGAATTACAGGTTCTGCTTGGTATTCTAGAGCTGATGCAATAATATCAGGCAACTGCAAGCAGAAGTGTGAAGGAGAAATTTGGGGATGTAAATTGCTTCTTCCTCAGAGTTACTAAAATTTTATTCAAGGTTAGATTATTACTAATCTTGCACAGGTGCTCAAGACAGAAATTACAGAAACTGCAAAAAGCTGCTGCCTCCCTGTTTGTGCAGAGATGCAGTTCCAGCAGCTGCTCTCCCTGAGTCGGATGTGTGTGATACTAATGCAGAGAGAGGTACCAATCTGTTGAAAAGTAACAAGCTGAGGAAAGCCAGTTGTTTCTCAATAGCTGATGTACCTCTTGTATCAGGGAGCAAGTAAGGAATCTCAGTGCAGCCTGCCTCGTCAGGAGGAGAGAGAACTGTGTGCTACAGGAAACACTCACATTAAGAGAATTTATTATACACACAGAAAACAAATAAATTCTGTAGTAGAAACTGACTGATATATATAAATATATATATAGTCTCACAACATGGATGACTACATGTTGTGAGACTCCATTGTAGTTGGATGACTACATGTTGTAGATCTTTGGAGTCCTTGATTTGTCTTCCTAGTTATTTCCTGTTTCTCATGTGTCTTTTAATGAAACAGCGATGAAAAAAAACAAACTCTGGTGTATATAAATAGTACAAGAAAATTAGGTGAGCCATAAAAAAGTTGATAACCATTTGTTCTAGTTTCATGAATATTCCATAATCACTAAGAATACATTCTTAGAGTGTGCACATAAGTACAAATACTGTCACATGCATGTCTTCACTCATAACTGATATGCTCAGCTTTGATTAACCTGTCCCTGGTAATTAACTGCTGTTAGCAGGAGTTAAAGATATGGTCTGAGAGAAAAGAGGCAATCTTGCCAGCAGTCTCTGTAAATACACATGTATGTCATATTGACATCAGTAGTAATAACTCCCATAATCAATATATCAAACTGCCCTCTCTTTGCTCCGGTTATGATGTACTTTTAACTTTCCCAAACCTATTCATTTAAGTAAGCTAGAGTGTATTTGTTTGTATAAATGCAGAGTATATTGATCCCTGGCAAGGATCACACTAGTGATCTGTTTTGTAAATGTCCACTGCCAAACTGGAAAAGTGAAAGTTTGGCAAAGGAATGGGTTTTACTAAGGAATGATGTCTTCCTTCTTTCAAACAAGCTGGTTTAGATCTAATCAAGGGGGTTTTTTTAAATTATGGATTGATAATGTACCAAGGTTTGTTTCATTAAGTCCATGTGCTAAGGCAGTGATTGCAACGAAGGGCTGTAATGCTAAATCTACAATTTCTTAAGAAGGTGGCACTTTTTAATGTGTAAGATCAGGCTTCAAAATAGATTGGTAGAGAGTAGTATGCGTTCAAATTTTCAAACATGCTGACTACGTTTATTCCTGTTAATTTAACCATAGCAACTAAACCTAAACCCAAATAACTAATTAATGAAAAGGGTATGTGGGTGTATAACCAACTAGTCAGTTGTAACTGACTCTCTGCTGTGACAAAGTTCCAGTGCCATTTTAACTGGACTCAAATCCTACCTGAGTATGACTGCCCAAATCCGATCCTTTCCTGTCAGATTTTTCCTGGTGATGGAAATGGGACCAGGCCCTGCTGGAAGGAGTGTGGCTGTGGTTATCCGCCTTATAAGACTTCCTGCCTGCAGCAAGACCCATGTCTCTTTGACACTAGCATCTGCAGAGCTGTGCTTAGAGGTCCATGGTATGTTGCAGAACATACTGGAGTTACATCTTCATCCTTCAGGGAAAGATATACCTGTTTCCCTTCAAGACCCTGTTTCTGCTACTCAGCAGCCACAAGGGAACAGCTTTGGGCTTTCTGCCTGCCACCAACACAGCTGGCCAGACACCAGCACAGGATTCCCTTGCCTGATTTCTGTGGAGTAACAGAAATGTGTCAGTCTGAGGAAAAGGTTTCCTCCTGGATATAAAGCAGACTTCTAACACCATGAGCTATAGAGCTGGCAATGTTGCCAGGTATGGATGAGCTGGGAATTCAAGGACCTAGCCAGTTGCCCTTGATAGGAAATTTGTTCTGTCAAAAAAAAAACCTGCTGCAATATTTGCAACACTAACTTACTTTAAAAGGTTGACCATCTAATGTCTTGTTTTATTGCAAAAAATGATTCATGACTTCTATAATGATGCTTGTTATAACTGGTGAATTCTATATTAAGATTTTCAAACCATATGAAACCTTTTTTTATGTTTTCTTGGAGAGAGTAGTTTGAAGTGTTTAGAGATGCTAAAAATGAAAGACAAATTAGCAATTCTTTGAGAGTTTAGGAACTTAAAAGTTAATTGCATAGACCCAGTGCTCTTGTAAGTAATTAGATATAGTCTTGACAATTAAATAAATTGTGGTTTCGTTTCCTACTCAAATAGATCAACTAAGGCACAGAACAAGACAAGATCTTTAAGTTTATATGAGTCTGTATTTTGAAGTTCACCTTTAGCCATCTTTGGTCTTCTGGACTTTTCATGTACACAAGTCCGCAACTTAGAGTGAAAAGCTTTACTAGCACCATTGAAAATGATATCATGAAGAACTTTGTTTGAAAGTTATAAAATCAGTGTAAGAACTAGAAGAAAAACGGTTGACTGCTAAACTAAATGGTTGACCTGACTTTCAGAAGTGCTAGTGATGTCAGATGGGACACTCTCTCCCTTCACAAAAGGCCATGTGACTGACTCTCTTTGGAAGTATTGGAAGTTTAGCTCTAAAATTATCACCTTATTTTCTCTTTCCTTAAAAGCTGGGAACTATCTCCAAGTAGTTATCTGAGATTTGAAAACCAGTTTTAATTATAATCCAATTAAGAGTGATATGAGAGAGTATGAGATGTAGCTGTATGCCATAAACCATATCTAAGAAGATACCTGTATAATTAGCATAACCTTATATCTGATTCTTCCACTGGACAGCATCCTCGTGTTGTCTCTAATGATTTACTCCTGTACATCAAGTCAGAGATTTCTTTCACATCTTTGAAGCATCGATGTTTTAATTCCTTTGTTGACAGTTCTTCTAATTCTTCAGAGGGATCAAAACTGAGTGCTATTGAATAAATTCTTCAGTTTGGGCATGTATAGCATTTAGAGGACCAAGAGAAACACACTCTCTCGTCTTGTAATTGAGTTTGTTCTTCTGAACCTCCTGTAGAGCCATTTGAGTCCGTACTGCAATAGTGCTTGATGGAAAAAATTCTTATGCTTGATACAGAGCCTTTTAAAAAAGAGACTCAGAAAAGCTCTACTTTGAACAATTTCTGATGAGGTTATGCCTGCACCTCAGCAGAGTACAGGTAACTTCACATCTATTCATCTCTTACAAAGAGAGCTGGCCAGAAAGCTTCAGGTACAGCAATTTTCATTGCTAAATGCATATTTCAGGAAATAGAAGATTTTCTCTGGAATCTAGCAATTCTATTGAAATTTTAGATGTAAAACGGTGTGAATGCATTATGTAGACTAATGATTAACTACTGATATTTTTAAAATGTAAATATTTAAAACACTTTACACACTTGACATTATCAAAGTAAAATATTTTGACACTAAAATATTTTTTTACATTCTCAATATGGAAACCTGCTTGGATTTCAAATAAATCAAAATAGAAAAAACAAAAAACCTATGAATTAAAATTCTTGGCTTTTCATTCTAAGCAAAAAAAAAAAGAAAAAAAAAGGAACATTTCTTTTGAGCAAAAATAACATTTTTCACATGCCCAATTTTATTCATAGCCTGTCCTAAGCTGCTCCAAACATTCTACCAAATGAGTCTTTTTTTTTTACCACTTTTACACTGATAAGTCCATATACTTTTTTTTGCAGTTTCATGAAAAGTGCTGGAAAAACTCTGAAACTGTAAAGTTGTTTTTTTCAAACTATAGTTTTAGAAGTCCAGGTGCATTTTATCCTCCCTTTGCCTGAAGACATGCATTAATTATGGCCTCAGGATTCATGGAAACCAAATTTACTTTCACCGAGTTAAGAAAATTACAACTATCTTTAGATGTAGCCATTATTTTTTCCATAGTTCATAGAGCACTATTTTGAAGCTCTGCCATCAATCACAAAATTATATGTAAATTAGATTGTATATTTAAAAAACTTCAGTAGAAATATGTAATACTGAAAGTCAGAGAGAAAACATTTTCCATGCTGAGATCTGAAAGCAGATGGACTTCCTGTAAGTTCAAGTCATTTATTTCGTTGGAGACATTAATCACATTAGAGATGTGAGACCAATACCTTTCAGATAAGCTACTGAAATTATGAGAGAGAGTTTTTTTGTGGAATTTGAGAAAGCAATCATTGATTTGATATGATTTGTTGAATTCTCTGTTCAGTATATCTTGTCAACCATGCAATGGCTAAGGACATTAAGGGATCTCCACCAGGATTTTTGCAGTGGTAGTGTAAGAAGCAGCTATATTTGATTCAGGAAATCTTTCATTTGCTTTTTCAAGCAAACTGGCATCAAATCATCAGGACAGGATGTGTCACAGAAGAATGGCTCCTTAGCATGTACATGTTGGCTGGACATTCACAGAGTCCGGTGGTCAAAGGCCAAGGTGGTACACAGGCAATATTTGTTGTCAAGGCTAGTAAATGGTCACAATATGGTCCTCAGCAAAAAGAATCTGTTGAATGAGATTAGTTTCAGTTGTGCTGCAGGCTAGTGGAAATATATTAGGTTATGAGTGGTAAGTGTTATTATTTCACTGGGGTTTTTTTATGATTTGGTTGTGTGGAGTAAAGTGTTTCTTTAGTTGGAAAAATAATCAGTATGTTACACCTTGCTCTTGGGAGCTTTATATAATAAATGTTTTAAACATACTCGGATGTCAACCATAATGCATAGTTTCAGCAGAATTTATTTCTTTAGAATCTTAAAAGCACCTGCATAAAAACAGCATGTCAATCAATTAACTTTGTTTAGTTTTAAAATTGCCTAGCATTATGTTCAGGTTGCTTTATTTATCAGTTATGACTATATGTGTGATCTCTAAGGCAACATACTCTCTAAGGGCATAGTAGACTTAGGCACATTAAATCTATAGAAGATTTAACCAGATTTAAGAACATACATACATGAAGAACTTACATAAATGCTTTTCTGAATGAAGACTGTATTTTAATTAGGATCACAAGTCTGAGGGTCACATTCATGGACTATCTAATCCACAATCCTGTTTCCATCAAACATTCTCTTCAGAAATGTATTATGCTTCCCCTTAAATTTTTAAAGCCTCTATGGTTTCATCACCACAGCTGTGATATGGACAGTGATTCGGTTTGGTTTGCTTTGATGTCTTTTGATTTGGCGATATTCTTGGCCAGCCTACAGCAATATATACTATCGTGTGATAATTTGAATAACAATTCAGCATATCATTGGCAATTATAATTTTCTAAGACTGTTGCTGAAGGAAGACCTACCAAAATCTTAGAACGAGACCAACAAACATGGATATAAAAATATATAAAAATATAAAGATATATATATAAATAATATAAAGATATAAAAATAATTGGGAATTTTGCATGTATTCAAAAATGTGTGGGGAATAACTGTCAAAGCAATACAATGAAATTCAGTTTTTAACAATACCTTAAGTATCTTTAGAGTGGCAGGTCTGGGTGAGAAACCAAAGTCAGCCTCTGATTTGGAGTTGTTGGGTTTTTTATATGTATATATATTTATATAGGGTTTAGCTGTGTAATAGACCTTCATAGAAACTTCTACTTGCAAATAACTTATACATTCTGTAAAAAATATTATGGATATTATAAACTTGACAGACTGAGCAAGATCTCCTGAGAATGTGTGAGTGGCAGAGAGGATACAACTACCTCAGCCCACAGGCTAATGCAGAGGGCGTTCATAGGGTCGAGCTACAGAGCAGTGAAGAGCTAAATGTTTCCCAGTGGTCCAGCTGGGTTCCTGCACTCAGAACACCATCCATCTAATACCTGACTCCTACAAATAGTTCTGAATTAAACCATTTCTATTTGTCCAATGGTGAATTGCTACTTAATTGGTTGTCCTCATCATTCTCTGTTTGCAAAAAGGCTGATGGATATATGCTGCCAGTTCTTTTAAGATAAAAGAGTGGTTTTTTGTTTTGTATATCCCACATCCAGTCAGATCTTGGCTTGCCTAGAAGGTCAAATATCACCCAGTCATATAGAAAACAATAAGCTTGCAGATCATTGTTTTTCTTCTGGGTAGTTAAAATGTGGAAAATATAGCAAATCATTTTGGTGCATTATATGTTTTATGCAGTTTTGATGCAGTTTATTAATTAATTTTTCAGAATCCATTCTGTAAGCTACAGTTCTAAACTTGTAGAGTAACAAATACTTCTATATAGGAAAGTGTATTTGGAAATTACTGTTTGCCATTGAGTGTATTTTGAGTGAAGGCATAAATGCTGTCCTTCATTTACTATGATCCAGACTTAATATCATTTTTCCAGAAAACAAGCAATTGAAAAATAATACTTCATTGCTATTTTACACTTTATGAATTTATTTGCCTCTGTGAGTTATTAGAAAAAACCTTGAATAAGAACAATAGGTTTTTATTCCTGTTTTGCATTAATGGAAATGAACCGAAAGAAAAATGAGAGATCAATACAAATTTTCAGAAAAGTCATATTAACACAGATATAAGGAACCTCTTATGTTTGTGTATATGTAGAAGAGGTCAGAGTGAAGTTCTTATGGCAAATAGAAGAATAAAATTATTAAAAAGAAATCAGGACTGTTTGCTATTTAAAAGGCTACATGCAAATCTGTTAAGAGCATGTTAAGTGCATAGCAGCACTTCTGCTGTTATTTACATAGAAGTAAATAACCTGAGTTGTCTAACAGAAGCCTCATAAGGACAGAAAAGTCACTCCAAGAAGCTTTTGAGCACTTGGGACAGTCTCCACCCAGATCCAGTGGGAGTCTCCCATGCAACTCCCTTGCAGGTTAAATTTCAGCCTTTGTTGGTTAGCAGTAGGCAAATACAGAGATATCTTGCAAAGTCACACTAAAAAAGTATGAATATATTAATCCAGTTGATGGCAACTTTCTGCAATGCTGAATGATCTGAATTTCTCCACTAAGTTTGCTTGCACTGTCTGTATCCACTACTGAAGATGAGCAAAGGGAGCAGTCTCAGGGTCCCATTCTAATCAGGTACAATAGCATCACTCAAGACCTGTGAAAGTATCACTATTCCACTTGGATTTCTCAAATCAAATTTCATCTACACGTGCAAACTAAGCTTTGATATTTACCTGGATTTAAAGAAAAGGTCAAATTAAATAGCTATTAGCTATTTCCTATTAGCTTTAAGGTGTTTTCTTCCAAAGGCATGAATATATCTTGTGGAATAATGCAGCTGGGACTTGGACATTTCAATTAGGTTAATGGATTTTATACCCATTTATAAAAATGAGGGATTAAAGTGATGTACAGAATGGCACACCAATGACTCCTTTTAGAACAGGGCCCAGTTTAGCCTAATGACTTCTCTAACCAGGTGACATTGCACACCCAAGGACTCTGTGCTTAAGTATATACAGGAGATGTTTGAATGGGTCTTTTCATTGGAAAGTGTTGACCTATGCACTGGTTTTTACAAGATCAAGGAAACAAAAATGGTTGGGTTTGGGAATTTCTTCACATGTTAGAAGAAAAAAAAAGTATCTTCTTAATTTTTGCAGAAAGAACAACCTCGTTGCCGTCCACGTTTAGTATACACCTCCTGAACAACTAAATTGTCTGAATTTGCTTACATTTCACTGCTATCCATTAAAGTTAAGTATACATTGCAATGAAAATTACTTAATGGAAAAATCTGCCTTGAAGAAACCTTCTAATGGAGAAATTATTTTTTATAACTTCCTAGGTTTGTAATAAAACATTCCTGTTTAATATTGATGTAGATGTTTTGAAAAATAGTTATGAGTTATGTCATATTACAGAATCACAGAATATATTAATTGGAAGGGACCCCACAAGGATCATCAAGTGAATCAGATTAGAGATGAACAAGTACTTGAAGCAGCCAGCAAAATGAATGATATGTATATAGTAAAATGAAAGAATCATTAATTTGTTCTTCAGTTACTGCTAAATGAGCCATTCCAGACTCCTACTCAGTGTCCCTGTGTATCAGTTATCCCCATACATTTTGTTAGCACTGCTCTTTTTTTCTCCACCTATGTGTTTAGATTATGACTGGTGCTCCCTGCCTTTGACTAGAGTAAGGCACTGTAAGTGTAATCATCTGAGATTTGGTTACTCAAGTTCACAGCTTCCAGATTTGAACTCCTGTTCTTCTGATTGGCTTGATTTCTGCCCAGAAGTTTTAATGAATAAATGAAAAAAAACAGCAAATACTGGTGGTCAAGTGAACTCTGACCCATTGTATTGTGATGGGTGTGACTGCGAAGTTACGTTGTGATATTTACTACACAGCATCCCAATTCAGCAGTGCACCTGGAAAAAACTGCTAACAGTGAAGGTAGCTGTGAAGGAGCTTGAAGCTCAGGTCACACAGCTGAAACCCTGCCAAGCTGCCTTCTCATACCTGAGGGTTTTTTTGCACACACAGAGAGTAAAATCCCAGCCTTTCATCTCCTTAAGGTAACAAGTGCTTGCAAGTGTGTTAATAGCTCTAGAGATTTTGTGTGCTGTCGCTGACCATGAGCTCCCTGTAAGGCATATCCCCGTCATATCCTAAAACTCTCCTGTACTAGAGACCATAATATGGCTGTAGCTGTAAATGTCTTCCATTCCCCTCTTCTGATACAAGTATTTCTCTTCCTTCTTCTGTTAGGGGTTAGGCGTGCCCCCCATTTCCAGCTGACCTTCTCTTTGTCCATGCCAGCAAACTTGCATGTGTATTCATGGCTCCAGTTTGCCTTCTAATGGCCAAATTTTTTAGTCTTAAGTAATATTAAGGCTTGATTTATTACGATTTCCTTCCTTCCTTCTTTCCTTCCTTCCTTCCTTCTTTCCTTCCTTCCTTCCTTCTTTCCTTCTATCCTTCCTTCCTTTCATTACAAAGAGGGATGAGAAGGTTTTCAAATGTGCTAAATTGCTCAAATGGAAGAGAAGTTGTTGAAATTGCTAACAGAGTGTGTTGAAATAAGAGCAGTGTGAAATCTTGCAACATTGGAATTAAGGACAATATTTCCAATTACAGTGGTATTTATTGTTTCCCAGCTCTCACATTTTCACAAGTAAAGCACACATTTTTGTTTTAACTTCTCAGAATAGCTTTTCCTTATTTTTATGAAAGAAAAAACAAGTATTGATGAGTAGTGAGACTAGTGAAACATTGATTCCTCTAGGTCCTATTGTTTGGAAATTATTTCTAATAGCAAAATATAGGTGGTATATTACACCTTTTTGAATAAGGTCACAGGAGTGGAACAGTAGAAACTCATTTCTGCTGACAGTTTGTGTCTCAGAAATTGTTTCCTCTGGTTCACTAATGAATCTTTTTTTTTTTTTTATTTGCCCTTGTCTGACACAATTTACCTCTATCTTGGCAGGAAAAGTCATTTCCTCCTTTGAGTAAATGAGTGATAAAGGACAGATGAAAGGGCAGAAATGTGCAAGTGCCATCAAAACCCTCATTTTTGAGTTTAATATGCTGCAGCTGTAGACGTAAGGCATTTCTCTTGTAGTTGAAAGCACAGCCAGCATGGGAATATAGATAGGTTTACATGAATCCTAAAGAGTTGCAGCTTATTTGTATTCATTAATAATGTGGAGCTTGGAGGATACTGACTGTACAGATACATTTTCAGCTGGAAAAATTATGAAACAGGAACAAGGTTTAGTGAGAGGGATTGATGGGGACACAGACATTTGGAAAAGCAAGCTCAGATCAAAACAGTCTACAGTGAGATTTAAGTTCTCTACTTCAAAAGCTAAGGTAAACATTAGTACACAGCAATTGACTATGGTTCAGAACTGTCCCTCATGGATAAATTTTGCCTTTTGAAAGTCTTGCCAGTTCTCTGTCAGAAATTAATATTCTGACGTGTCAATAGTTAAGTTAGTATTACTTCTTTCAAAATCCTGGAATTCCTGTATGAATTCATAATTAATCACTAATTTCAGTAGAAATGAAAATAGTCTGAATTTCTGAAATTGGGCCACGTTTTCTAAAGTAGGCTTTTGCGATTTTTGAAAAATCTGGAGGCACTGGATGCTAAATGCCTGTTGAAAGTCAATAGGTACTTTTCAGTGATGGTTAGGTAAAGCAATGCTTCAATTTTCATTAAGTATTTAGTTAGAAAATATACATTTGGCACACCATATTGAGAATGGCAGGGAAATCTCACACCATTTTGATGATAAATCCATAATACAGCAAAAAATCTAGAAAATCCCGCTGTGTGCTATAATGATAATAGAGCAGTGCAATTAAATCCTTCATACTCAGTGCTGTAGGCATGAAGTTAAGAATAAAACACCTTCATATGCCATTTTACTTCGGCTGATGCACCTTAATTTTTCTGTCTAATGGTTTTTCAAACTGATACGATGGAGTTTGTCACTACTGGAGGTACCCATACATATAGAAGTTGCTTCTGACCTAATGTAGACCAAATACACCTTTAAATCATAAATAAAAGAACAAGTAATGCATGTTTTAATCATATTAAGTAATGTACTTTATTGTTAAAAAAACAATTGTATTCAGTGACCAGAGCAGTGTCCTTTCTTATGTCTCTGCTTAGAATTGCTAACATTGACTTGATAAAAAATTCCAGTTTTATGTCTGTCTGAAACATTATTTTGGCTTTGCAATCCTGAAAAGTAGAGGCCCACCTGGTATATGTATTTAATCTCCGAAAGAAGCCAGCAGCCAGTGATTGTGGATCCACCTAGAAGAAGGACATTGATACTGAGCTGTTTCATCTTTGAAAACTCCTTATACATTGCTTCCAATGTTTATTATTAACACCACCACACCACCATGTCATTTTCCCCTCTGGTCACACCATATTACAGTGACATCGGTCCTGCATTCCTATTCACAGCTATTCAACTTGCTGTTACAAATGCAAGTTAGTCTTCTTGTGCTACAAGGGAAAACAGTACACCCATCTGATGTGAGTGAGCTTATCCTAGTATATCTTTGAAAGCTCATGCTGTTGAAACAATTTGGACAGAGGTAAGCTGGCAATGTAACCAATATTGAAGACAAAATAAGCCTTCAGGGCAGAGATAGAGTGAACACTCCGTTTACACTGGTTTTTTATTTCGGTGGAAATTGGGCGGGTTTTTGTATGTTACGCCCTTCAAAGTCTCTTTTACATTTTTAGAAAGAAATATCAAGAACTGTCTTGGACTGAAAACTAAAGTGCTAGAAACTGCATCCTTCCTGACAGTTAGGGATACATGTTATTTTAACTTCCCTCTGATGTGCTGTTTCTCATCATCTGTGGAGTTGTGAGGTATTTATGGCATAGAAGTTTTTGTGTATAAACAACTTTGAGCTCTGCTACACCACCAAGAAAAGCAAAGTAGGGAACTGTGGCTGTATTTTCTTTTTGTTTACTTTTTTCATATGTCTGATAACAATACACTGAAGTGCACAGGAGAACTAAGGATGCAGCATTTATGGTTACAAAGAAAAAAAAGTCCCACTTTTCTAGAAACACTGTGCATAAATATGGCAGCTCAGGCACATTCCCACACTGTTCAGTGTTGCCTGGCTATTGCTGCCAGTACTATGTTGCAACAGTGTTTGACCTCATGAAGACCAAGGTTTTTCAAATGTTAACACAATTTTCACATGTTCACTTTCATAATAACATTGTTATATGGCTTGTACATCACTTCTGGACTGACCCATGAAAATTACTAGTTCTCACTAAAATATGAATGTCACTTTAAAAAAAAAAAAGATAGAAAAGCTAGGATATTTCAGCGTGGAGACACTTGAGGAGCCAACTCCAGTTTCCTTCCACATGCCCTCTGCCCCCGTATTTCAGGTGCACATAGATAAATCCAGACAGTGTATTTTCCTTGTGCCCATGGTTTTATTGAGATACCACACACTCATTCCCTTCTAGGGATGGCTGCCTCCCTGGTAACAAGGAGCTGTTGAGGCTCTCAGCTACTGCTATTCACTGATGTGAGAATAGGCTTGGAAATGTGTTGGTTTTCTTTTACTCATTTATCAATTTTAATGTCTTATTGTTTTATTGAGATTGAGCTTTCTCTGCCTCCTTTCTCTCATAAAAAAATACTGAATCAGAGAGGTCCCATGCAATGACTACTTCAGGAGAAAGCATGATGGATTTGTTCAGATGCTTTGTCTGCAGCAGCTAGAGTGCCAGGAAGAAAGACTCAGAAGCCCACGTATTTATTTGCCATCACCTGGCTTCATCTTGCAGCTTCAGTGGCTTCACTGTAATGCCTGGTCTCTTTGGAAACCTGATTCTCTTTTTAGCTCCGTTCTCCATGCTCCTGTGCCAAGCATCTGTGATCAGATCTCAGTCTCAGCCAAAATGGTATAAAACTGATGTAAGTGGGTGAGGGATTTTATATATTTATTTAACACAAAGTGTGGGTTTCTTGAAAGTCTGGGAGGCAGTGTGGCTTCTTCCTTCTTTTCACAAGGGCCATCACTGGCGCTTTTGTTGTCACACATAAGAGAAATAAGACATTGATTTGTTTATAATATATGCCAAAACAACTCTCTGCACTTGTCTTGTTCTGTAAAATTCTGATATTATTAACAGACCCCTTGTTCTTCTCTTCCCACTCCTTGAATTTGAATTTCTGCCATGAGAAATAAAAATTTATCTTTTTAGGATAGAGATATTTTTTCCAGCCATTCTCAACCAAATTCTTTTTCTTGATTTATTTGGAGTAATTCATTGCTGAAGATGCTTATTTCTGTAGAAGGGTGGTACAAGCCCCACCTGTTCTTGGCCTGCTCACTTCATTATACCTGGACTCCTCTCCTGACTGTAGCTGTGGTTGTAATAGCCTTCCTCTCAGAATAGGCTATGGGAAGAGGGAGAACTGATGACAGAGAATTGCTGCTCCATCTAATAGAAATGTCTTTTTACGTCAAGTGATTTTGCTGCTGCTTTGAGTTACAAGAATCCTTATCCTGAAAGGAATGATTGCCTCCGTGCCCTCCCTGCTTTCCCTGCTGACTTCAGATTCCAAGGAGTTAGAGCATTGCATCTTCATACATCTTTTTACTGTATTTTATAAGTCATGTTTATTTTATCTTTATTTAGATTGGTTTTGTTTATTCTGTGAAATTTCACACATGGCTCCAGGAGCTTTTAACACACGAGCATTCACAAGCCTGTGCAGTTTATGCTGACCATTCCACTTTTCCCATTGTACCCCAGCCCTGGGTGCAAATCCTATCTGCATCTTTTTCTCACCAAAATACCTCCCATGACCCACAGGGCAGTTTTTTTAGAAGAACTCAGTGACACTGCAGTACAAGTTTCTTGTTGAATACAGGGAACCAGGTCACAAGTCCTGCAAAGTGGTAGTACTGAATTTAAAACGCCTCCCAGACCTGGTGCTCAGATCATGCAGGAGAACCACAGAAAGAGCCTGCGCTGACCTTTTTGCAGTAAACCTTTAATCCCGGAAGAAATGGTTCGGGAGAGTACCAGGAGCAGCAACTGAAGTTCCCATTTGTCCTTTGCTCTGATGTCCACCAGCAGAAATCCAAAATCCTTTTATCTTTTCTGGAGTTTGTCCATGGGTTGCTGCAGATACTTACCTAATTAAGACTTCTCAGTCCTAGGAGCTTTTACTCACATGTATCCCTGTAGGACTGCCAAGAAAGTTAAAAGAACAACAAACAAAATATGCTCCTGAATGGCAGCGAAATTCTTTTCTGCTCCTAAAAAATAATTGGTCAGATAGACCCACAGCAGCCTAGAAGCACAGCTCCCTGGCAAACCAAAGCATAAAAGTGGGGCAGCTGGAAGATACAGATGAATGGAAGGAAATACTTAATACTTAATGAAACATTATTGCTTCTATTTTAGGGCAATGGGACTTTGTGAAATGATGTGCAGTGTGCATCCCTATTCTTAGTTCAAACATTGAAATTCCTCTGACCTTTCGGAGCAGGAGATATTTTTTCTAGGTACAGATTCTCTTCCTTCTAGCTTTCTACTTCCTTTCTGGAAATAATATATTATGTTTGCCATTCGAGCAACTCTATCAGAACTAGGAGAAATATTTTCCTTCTAATTTAGCTAGGACTCCTGATTTTTAGTCTTTGGTGATTATCCTAGATTGTAATGGGTTTGCAAAATGCAGGTTTTATAGGCTTGAAAGAGCAAATGCAAACAATCATTAGCCCACTTTACCTTCTTATTTTGGAAGCAAAATCCTGTTACTTAGATAGGAACCTTTACAGGTAATGTAATTATATCTCCATGTCTTTCTATTTGCCATGTACAGAATGCATGAATACTCAGAAATTGCAACAAGGAGGGAGCACAAAGTACCATACCAAAGTATCTAGCATTAGCTAGATAGGGAATAGAAAGCTTGTACTGTAATAGAAGAATATATAGTTGCTGAATTTAAAAATGGTCTTTTTCTTTTGATGGGATGATTTTAACATTTCAAATTATGTAGACAAAAACCTACAAAGATATAGTTCAAGATCTTTCATTTTACAAAACTGCATATACGAAAGTTGAGGAATGCCTGTGAATTACTAAATTCAGCTTTGCACTACCCTTTCAAGGTAAGGTGATATTATTTTAAAGACTGCATACATCACTTCTCCTGTAGTGTGTGGAAATCCTGTGGCAGAATTAGGAAAACATTTGAGTTCCACATTTAACTTCCTTAACCTTGAGTTCTACCTTTTCCCTCCTCAACCTCGTGCCTTCTTCAGTACAAACCTCCTACAAGCATCAGGCAAGAGGGTCTTAAAGAAATCGGTGTTCTGCTGTGCAACTGCATTGAATTGCTGAAGCAGGTCCCCTTTTGCACACTGAATAAAATCATTGCTTTGTGGATGCGTATTCTCTATACTAGTACTGATTTTTTAAACTGTAGTTCAAAAACTTAAATTCTTGGGATATATTGGGATATATTTCAAGTAGAAGAGCAAACCTACTGAAATATTAGTAGGAAGAGGACTCTGTCATGACATCTACAAAAAGGCATTTATGGACATAATTAAAAATAAATTTTTCATTAGCACCTCCTCCTTCTCTGTCAGGTCTGTTTTCATAGGGGATGTCTCCATTTAGTGACATGCCCACATGGGCATGTCTTTGCTCTGTAATTCAAAAAAGAAAACAAGCAAAAGAAACCCACAAACCCTGCAAACAAAACCTAAAAAAAGAGCATAGCATTGTAGCATTATTTGATTACTTGTCTGTATCTCACTAAAGAACAGTTGCTCGCGTGCATTAAAATCCATGCATTAGTAGTGCCTGCTACAATTGATTTCCCAGACTTTAAAAATTCCTGGCAGTGTGCATATAGGGGATTGGAGTTTGGAATAGGCCATTTTGATTAATTTACTGAATTCCACTAGGACTTGCAGATGTAACTATTCCAGGAAAAAAAAGAATTTGTTATACTACAGCAGAGAACACAATTTTTGGTAATTTGGCTGCTAGTTTGATTCAGACCAGTTCTTGGATGACATGCATTTCTTTTAGCTGCTGTCCATATCAAGGAATAGATATAATTTGTTTTGTAATTTCCATGTTAAGACAAAGGCTTTATGAGGGGCTGGTTAAGATTTCGTTGTGAAGTCCAGTTTCACTTCTGAATAACTATTGTGCCACCTAGTGGGTGTTAAACTGCACTTTTAAACAGATGGAAAGATTGACTTAAAATATACCAGTGAATAATGAAACATGGTGTTTATACAAATAATTTTGAGTGACATGTTGAAACAAAAAGTATTTTCCCTTTTTCCCTGATTGGAAATGCTCCATTGATGTAGAAAATATTCTGTTTCAATTATAGCATAGCATTTTGCTTGCAATTGTATTAAAGAAGTATAATTCATAAAAAGGGCACTTACAGACCTCTTTTCCTCCCTGACAATAAATCCATTTCAGTAAATTACTAGTATATTTCATGTGCTTATGAAAGGATATCCCCAAATCCCAGATGTTAGGAATTTCCATTCTGGAATACAGTTAAATAAATACACTGAAAATGTCATTTTCTGACCAACTATGACAATTTTCACTTGGCACCATGCAAAAATGCTTTAAAACATTATTATGTTTGCATGCTTTAAGGCATTATTTAGAAAAAATAATAAACAGTCTGTTATGTTAAAATCATAACATTCTGACAGTTTCTCTCATAAAATTTCCTTTTCCATATAAATAGTTTGTGTCCAAATAGCTATGTGTATTTCATTAGCCAATAGCTATTTCTTAGTAATTTGCCTCCTCTAGCTGAAACCTCTCAACAGATTTTTTTTTCTTTCAGCTTTTTAAGTAAACCATCTGTCCAATGTGGAAGTATTGGTTTTGCCGCAATAGATGGCAATAATATTTCAATCACCAAAGCCAATAACAATACATTTCCCTTAATAGAGCATTTCCTAACACTGTTCAAGTCACTTTGTTGCATCTTATGTAAAATTACCACCCTATCCGTTATCAACAAAAGCTATAGTAGCTAGTCTGCTCTTTTAGCACTTGCATGCAGTACCATAATAGAAAATTCAGTGGTCAGCAAAAAGTGGTGCATTTTAGAACCATTTAGATTCTCTGAGACTCTATGGAACCTTCAACTCTTTTTGTTTAATACATTTAAATGCTGCATGTTAACGATCTTTCATATAACAGGACTTGACACGAGGTAAACATATCTGGACTGGAGACTTGAGTATCTCTATGCCAGACCTTGATGTAAATAGAAGTGTTTGGGGTTTTTTCCCCCCCAAATAAATAATAAAATGGAGCTCCTCTTTTTTCAGTATTGTTTGTCAGAAAATAACTAAGATTCAACTTGAAGTTAACAGAAAATGAAATTACTTTCCAAACAAAAAAAAAAACATACTGTTTTGAAAAGACAGAAAATCTGTGGTTTGAGAGGGGTTTTTACTTTTTTTTTTTTTCGTTTTGGTGGGCTATTTATTTTCTCTCCATGAAAAGGGTTTCCAGAAAAAAGTATTTTCAATTTTCTGGCTTCAAGGCTTGACAGACATATTGTCATTTCATTTTCTTCTTGCAGACAAATAAAACTGAAAAAAAGTGTGTCAGGCGAGCTTCTTTGAAGCTCAGTGTCCAGGCTCTTGAAGATACTCTTCAAGTATCTTTTTGATACTTGAAAAATGTTTCTACTGTTTTCCAGTTTTCCCTGGTGGTATATTTTGTAGTGAACAAACAGAAAAAGCAAAAATGTATTTATTTTTAATGCATAATCAATTGATTACTTTGTTTTAAAGCAATTTCAATAAAGATAGTAAAGAGGTCTTCTTATGAGGTTTGTTGTTCCTTGTAAAGGTTCTTAAAGGCTAATATTCACAGTAAATATGGAATTTAAGAGTATTACTAAAAGTATTACTAAAATTAGGAGTGGATTAGAAACATAATAAAATTTATTTCTTTCATCTAGCATTGATAATGAGTTGTTCTTTATATTAATATGCTCAAACATGATTACTTTTGTAGAGAAAGATGCCATTTCATTATAAGAGGAAAAATTTACTTACAAGGCTTGCAATTTTTTTTCTCTCTATCTAGACACGTATTTTTCCATGTCAGTTCCATGTCAGTTCTGGCATTTATCGACATCTGGGAGAACAATATGTTTAATTCTAAGAGTTCCCCTTACTTTATTTTCCATGATCAAATTTTAATGTGATTTTAAATATCTCATTGGGAGGATTATCTGTGGAGTCAATGGACAGTATTTAATAAAGAGATAGCTCAAAATTTAGATCACTACTTTGATTCAACATCATAATAAATAAAAACTATGAATAAATACTCTGTTAAAAATTGCATATGTAATAAAATATTGAAATGAAGTCTCTAAGATGGATAGTTTTTAATCAAGGGAAAAAATATGCACTGCTCACAAATAAAGGAGGTAACTGAACGGCATATATTTTTCTTTCATCTCAATCTCATACCATATTTATCTTCGATGTCGAAGCCAACCCTTTGGCCAAACTTTCCTGTCCCTAGATACCTGCAAAAGTCGGCAGGTTGCTCAAAGTGAGTAAAATTCTCAGTATTTGTTTGTAATTCTGGCTTATTTTAGGCCACAGGTCTGTTTTCTCCAATTACAATTAGACAGTTGGTCTATAATTCTAATAAAGTTCTGTGAAAGAGAAACTGCCTGAAATTTAAATAATTTCCTCTCTTTATAGAAATACACCTCTTAGATTTAAATTTTGAGCTGATAGTCAATATTTAGTGTAATCTTGATTAAGCAAGACTTGATTTGCTCTGGTTTTCATGCATTTGAAAACCATAGACACATCCAAGCTCAGATTTTTGAAGATTTCACTTTGTTCTCTAGGAGTTGTTTGGACAATGATTACTAAGTGCACTTGCTCAAGAAAGAAAAGAACCTTTCCTTCAGCAAGAATTTCAAGAAAGGATTATTGTGAAACTAAAAGTCATGGTATGAGTTTTAGGTCACTGAGACTAAAGACTATATAAATGATAAATAGTACAGAAACACTTATTCAGTAAATACTTATGTCTGTGAAAATCTCTGTCCTCTTAGCTATGCAGACTAGGGTGTATATTTGTTATATATGATATATTTGTAAAAAATCATACAAGAGAATTATACAGTTTGTATAAAAAATTCAATCCTTAATGGAAATCTTAAGTGCAAGAGATCAGAAATACACATCTGGGTTTTTGGACAGATGCAACATATCTGAGATTTGTTTTTCTTCTCTGGTCCAGTGGTAACACAGTATTTCTTCTTATGTTTGTGTCCGTATAAATAAGCAGATGTTTCCACTCAAATCACTGACCATTAAAAAACATTAGTATTCAAAGTTACATTTCTATCATAATATAAAAACCTTCAGTGAAGGGTTCATGCTACATGAAGTAAGGTGTTTGGAAGAACAAATACTGTAAGAGGAAACAAAGCATAAGCAAGCAAGTCCTCAGAGGATGTTGCAGGTGCATCTGGGCAGTATGAACATAAATCTTTCAGTCCAAGTGAAGGAGAGAGGGTAGATGTTTGGCAAAAGCTAATTGGCAAGTTAAGGCATGAAAGAGACTGTTCCCATGGCCCAGCTTTAGACAGCAAATTTCCTGGCTGTGTCAGGTAGGCAGCCTCAGGTACTCCTAGCATGGCACCCTTAGGTGTCCCAGCAGGAACACTTCAGGTAGTTCCTGAAGGGTTCCCCTTTCTCTCCCTGTAAGGAGGGATGCTCCCTTCTTCTCACTGCACAGTTGCAAGGGAGATGGATCAGGTAGCCTGATGCTGTGCATTAGGTTCTCTAAACACTCTTCAAAGTAATGAAAACAACATATGTGATTAGAAATGAGTACCTAGTTTGCTTATGCTAGACCTCACACTAACAGCAGCAACACAGTAGTCAAATAATAAGCAAATTTAATTCATTAATCACAAAAGTGATTTTAAAGCACTGAAGTTTAATCTAGGTAATTTTAGTAAGCATAAACAAAATATATTTATGAATGCAAAATGGAAGAGCTTGAAGTGTTACTGAGATATGTTTGACTGAGCTTTATCTGTATCAAGTTGATAGATAATTAGTGAAAGATATAGTCTTTCCTTACAGTGATATTTGGAATAATGTGACAAAGGTATGTGTATATATAGCTGCAGATATATGTGTGTGCAAGTGTGTATACACATATATGTATATAGACATGTACTTTCATCTGCAGCTATGTATACACATACTTGTCACATTATATCTGACATACATTTGTATGTATATATTCTTATGTATATATGTAAATATATATAAAACTGTATGACTATCAGTCATCTGTTTGTGTCTACTGTGAACATGCACAGCAGTGGTCAGGATTGATTTCTATGGCTCTGTATTCTCATTCTGCAAAGATGCAAAACTATACTTAGTGTAATGTTTTTAATCATCAGTGCAAGTCAGTCATGGTAAATCTGAGGTCCTATCCACTGATAATTACACTCTGCTTCCTATCATATAAACGTTCATATGGAATCTTGCACCTTGTGCTAAGCTAACTTAAAGTGATATGAGCTACTATTTAATAATGTAAAACTGTGAATGCTTTCATCTTCATTTTTTCATTACCAGTTTTTAAAATTCTTTATTGTATTTTGAAAAAAAAACAAACCACTTCTGTGTGATTTGAAAAATTGGTTTATATAATCTTGCAAATAACTTTAGGGAGACTTAAAAATTCAGATATATAGTTTTATTTCACCAAATAATAGTTTTGGAACAAAGCATATGTGTTAGTTTAGGTAACTGCATTAAGCATTCTGAATGCTTGATTTCTCTATGTTAGAAAAGACTTTTATAAATCACTGCATGGAGTTCTCTGCTGTTTAGGCTAATGTGTATATAATAGCAATGCAAAAGAAAATGGGAATATAAAGCAAGCAATTTTCTTGTCTGTGTAAACAGATGAGATGTGAAATTCTTGAACTGTAAAGGTTTGCTGGTTTTGAGCTCACATATAACCAAGCCCATAGAGTGCTGTCTGACTTCACAGAAAATGCATCTTAGAGCCCTTTAAGGACAGCAAGAAAAACACACTTCCCTGTTGTGAATAGGGGAGTTTAAGGAAAAGAAAAAGTTTTGTAAAATGTGGAGTATTCACAAAAGCACTGAAATATAAAGTAAGCAGAGAGAAATTAAATGCACCAAAAATGTGTGACAGAACTGTTACCACTGTCTGTTCTATTTTACTTTCTATTTACAGTAATGTGCAGTAAATTAGACTATCAAAAAAGTTCAGGCTTTAACTCTTAGTTATACCCACTTATGGAAATTAGTGGCTATTTCTGTAGCTGCTTTCTCCTTCCTTTCCAGTTGGTCTTAGTAGGATATCTAATATCTCACTCCCTCTGGTGGGCTAGGGAGCAGAGATACACTGGGATGGATCTGTGTGAAAGTCTGTATAGCCATTGTCTGTACTGGGCCTGTGCTTTTCCTGAATAATGCTGGGAAGTGTACATTACGTCTGGTGTTCTCCAGCCGGTATCTTTCATTAGATTCTATTAAAAAACAGAAACAAGAACAAAAAACCTCGAAACCACAGGGAATACCACTGCAGTAATCTTAGGTAGGTAATTATATATTCTTGGGCTAAAAGAAGTTTCTTTTGTTACTTGAAATTGTAATGTAGTGCATCATACCAATGATTTGTAAACTCTTACCCTAGTATGTAAACCTATAATCATTTCGCAGTTTGGTTTGTTTGCCTCACTCAGGCAGTGCTGCACTGTTTGTTTTACCAAAGTATGTGTGTCTGCTTTCCCACTTGGTCACACATCATTCTGTCTTTGAGTTTGGCTTTCTGGGTAGGTGCTGGCAGGCTGCACTGCAGATCCCACTGTTTTCTTGTCAAATCCAGGACACTCTCTGTCCCTGTAGCACTTCTTATATAGAAAGCAGAAATTGCATGGTAGCTTTGGAGAATGACAAATAACATAGCTTGCCTTGGCTTCCTAAAGGCAAGAAAATCCAGTTATGCTGATCTGGCCTGTTATAGTGGTGGTGGTAGTGATATTTTTTTTTCTTTGTAGATGAACATATGGTTAATATGGTTTTTATTGAATTAAACAGTTCAATTACAGGAACTTGTAGAAGAGGCAGGATAACAAAAAACTATAGTCCTGCTAGCACTCTCATTTTATCAAATAGTCCACTCAATGGGAGTTTAGGGGTCCGTTTAATCCCCAAGGAGTTAAAAAAGTTCCAGATGCAGGACTCTGCACTGGGCAGCAGGGGACAGTGGATGGGTTGCTCACAGTTTCTCTTCCTCTGTTACTGAACTGCTGAGGACTGTTCAGGTTTTCATTGAAACTGTGACTTGGAGAAGTTACTTTGAAGTCCAGGGATGAGAGAACTGACCTGAGAAATAAAAGTTTGGTTCAGCACTTGTTCAGCACCTGAAAGACTGCAACTAAATAACAGTGTTGTCAGGCCTCGTCCTCATGAGTCTTTTGAAACATGGCATTTCTGAAAGGATTTATTGGTTAGCTTACATTGAAACTCCATTTCAAAGTCTACAATCAAACAGAGTTCACAATTGTTTTGTGCACTTAGTGATAGATAGTGTGGCATTTACACATTAATTTCGAAAGGTTATTTGTATTATTTATGTGGTATTTGTTTTGGACTTCCAAAGCTAACACTCAGATTAGTTTGTGGTTGTGTTATGCAGTGAAAATGGGAAGTACTACCAAACTGTTACCTACTTTTATTTCTCAGTAATACTGTTTTCTACCATTACTTCTAAGTGATATTGTTGGTTTTTTTCCTATGCCCTGTAGTGGAAGTTTTATCTCCTTTATATGTATATCTATATTTCTGTATATCTAGATATAGTATGGATATAGATATAGATGATATGGATATGTAGATATAGATAGACAGATATAGAGATAGAGATAGATAGATATAGATAGATAGATATAGATAGATTAGACATAGATAGATATATCTCTTCTTCCTGGTCCTTTCTTGTGTGTTAGAAGATACCAGCTTGTCTTTTTTTTTTTTTTTTATGAAAAAGCAGCAGAATATCAGTCGTCTAAATTTACTCATCAGACTTCTCAACCAATACATAACTATGTTGGCTGTTACCTTGTAGAGGTTTTAGAAATTTATGGCTGCAGAGCGGATGCTTTCTGGCTTGCATCCTCTGCTCTCTGTCCCTAGTGTGAGTGAAGGAAGCTCTGCACCCTATAACATTAATCATTTCTGGCATATATTTAGCAAATATCATTATTTGAGATCTCTCTCATACTATTCTGGTTTTGACCTCATCCTCTCTGACAGCTCTGGAAAGAAAAGCCTGCTTCCTAAATAAAACATTGCAAGAAGGATGGTTTCCAGCAATCCTGTTTGAGTTAAAGGTTTTTTCCTGACTATGAGTAACCACCTTGGCTCATAAACAACTGGCAAGGACAGTGTCAACAATTGCTTAAGTGATTGTTCACAAGTTAACTGTGTGTTTTGTTCACACATTGGAAGGGGCAAGCCAAACTTGAATGCTGCTTCAGTATCTTTGTCAAAGGAGAACATTGGGTTTCCAGAGGCCTTTATCTGTAGTTTTTGAGTATGTGGGATCTTCATTTTTAAAGATGTATAAATGAATGTTATCTTTGGCCAAGGCAAGGAACTGAGCTTTAGGGGGTACAAATGCAAAGTAACAGAGCATGCTCCTCATCTAGACTTCTACTTGCCCTTATGAAAATTACTCTCTGCAGACTTTTGTTTCATTGTTGTAGTTTAGGTGAGTCTCTCTCTCACACAGTGCAGATTTGACTTCAGTTACTTTGAAACAGTGTGATGGTGGCCTGCCCTACAGCAGCTCCATAGTCAGAAGTAATATATCTTGAGAAAGAAAAAAAAGAAACATGGTTTGTCCCAGAGATTCTCTAATAGATGGCAAGGACGTGGTGAAATTGTGTCAGAAAAGTTCATTCATTGTGTCAGAGAAGCAGCTCTACAAATTTTCAGAATGTCTTTTTTTTTGCCTAAACTTTCATGTGAAACTGCACATTTATTTCCTATGAACTTTGCAAAAAAAAGAAAACTTGGAATGCCAAAGTTTTTTGATAAAAGATAGTTTTAGTTTCAGTGTCCTTAAATTTCAAGAAAATCAAAGTTATCAGTGTTAATTTACAGTTTATAAAAATCTTACCATTTTTCTTTTTAGAAGGTGAACTACTCCAAGTTTTCAATCTTTCTTTTAGGAAAAGACTTAAAATTTAACTGTGTGATTTACCAGAGCAATATTTACATATTATGTTCGTATTCTGTGTGATACAATGATGAATGCATTAAAAGTGGATTGAATTAGATTAAAATAATGCATCATCACTGTAACCTTGTATTCCTATTAATAAAGAGAAACATTAATATCTCGTTTATGCTAGATTTCAAAATAGGTGTGGGATTTGTGTTACTGTACATGAGTGAGGGGAAGAAACTTTCTATCTATTTATTAGATATGTTAATGAAACTGCTCCATTTAAAATCACATAGCATCTCATGGCTTGGTAACAAAACCAATACAGTTCAAGTGAAAAGAGAATTTAGAAATTGATTAAAAAAACAAACAATAACAACAACAAGAACAAAAAACTCCTTTGGCTAAATATTTTTGTGTAACACCAGTGTATTGTGATACTCATTATTATCTCATGCCATAATGTATTGACTCTGGAAGGACTCACATTTAGAAAACAAACAAACAATGACAGAATATTCTGTTCAACATTTATGGTTGATGATGGACTTTTTCATCAGAATTCTTGTTTCTTGATGTAATTGATTAATTACTGTGAATCTAGTCAGCTGACCACAGAAGCTAATGAAATAAGGGAAATGCAAATTCCTATTCTGAGCGTGTCTTCATTTTATTATAGTACTCTGGGAAAAGGATGAAGGCTTAATTATCCCTTTGATGTTTTTTTCCCTCTTTTCCTAAAGTGTTTAATGATTGCTTTGACATACATCTGCCAAACATTTTTTCCTTACCCTAGAGACCATAGTTTCAAAGGAACTTTCACTACATTTCCCCAAAGACATTTTGAAGTCATTAGATGTACAAAATCCTTAGTCTAAGTATAAAAATGTGCATGAAAAATGAAGTGTCATGTGCAAAAAGTGCTAATGAGAAGTTTTAGTACCATTATCAGGTAGCTGAAATGTAGATGAAAATGAAAAGGGCTTTGCAGCCTCACAGGTTAGAATATCTTGACATAGTGAAATTATGCTGGATTGCATATGTATAGTTTAAGGTAAGGCAGAACAATAATTTTGTTTATAATTAGCTATAGCTGAGGCTAGCAGAGGTTGGGTCTATCTTTTGCTAGTGCCAGGACAGCACTGGGGACCAGCATTGATTGGAACTTGGAGGATTTGTGGCTGCATGTGTTTAGAATTTAGCTCCAGGATGGTGGACTGTTGAGATGTTGAGTTCAGGGCAAATCCATCAGGGAGTGTTTTAATTAAGAGTTGGAGTTAGAGGGTGTTTTAATACTACTGTGGGTTCAAATTCTCCTCGGATTTTAATTCTTCTGTGACTGAATATATGTAAGGAATCACAATGTGATTAATACAAAGAGCTCAGATTAAACACCAACAGAAAGCAGAGTACTACCACATACATATTTGGCTTGGAATGTCTGACAGGCATCTTGGCTTTTAAAGACACCTTTCAGAGTGCTGAAGTGATTTTATGTATGAGGATGATTATCTATTTACCATCTTCACTTGTTCACTTAATTTTTGTCTGGTTTTTCTCCACTGCAGACTATGTCAGAGAGCCACAATGATCATGCAAAATAACAGTTCAGCCTCACCCCTGTTTTCAAATGTGAGCTCCTTCTGGAAGAGAGATTCGCACAGACCAGGACTCCTTGAGGAAGCAGCATCACTCATTGGCAGCTATGATTTCCCTCAGACCACGGAGAGTTTTACCTTCTCCACTGTGGAATCAGCAAACATGACCCTAAATGCCACAAGCAAAGACCCTCTGGGTGGACACACTGTCTGGCAAGTAGTTTTGATTGCTTTCCTCACGGGGATCCTTGCCCTGGTGACCATCATAGGAAACATCTTAGTGATTGTTGCATTTAAGGTTAACAAACAACTGAAAACGGTCAACAACTACTTCTTGTTGAGCCTTGCTTGTGCAGATTTGATCATCGGTGTTCTTTCCATGAATCTTTATACAACATACATCATCATGGACCACTGGGCTTTGGGAAGCTTAGCCTGTGATCTTTGGCTCTCCATTGACTATGTCGCCAGTAATGCCTCTGTCATGAATCTCCTTGTTATAAGTTTTGACAGGTATTTTTCCATCACTAGGCCACTAACATACAGAGCCAAACGAACAACCAAAAGGGCTGGGGTGATGATTGGTTTAGCATGGATAGTCTCTTTTGTTCTTTGGGCCCCTGCCATCTTGTTTTGGCAGTATTTTGTTGGGGAGAGGACTGTGCCTCCTGATGAATGTTTCATCCAGTTTCTAAGTGAACCTATCATCACTTTTGGCACTGCCATAGCTGCCTTTTATTTGCCAGTCACCATTATGAGTATTTTGTATTGGAGGATCTACAAGGAGACGGAGAAACGCACCAAAGAGTTAGCAGGGCTACAGGCTTCGGGCAGTGAAGCAGAGGCAGAACGCTTTGTACACCAGACCGGCAGCTCCCGGAGCTGCAGCAGCTACGAGCTGCAACGGCAGAGCATGAAACGCTCCACTCGAAAGAAATATGGACGCTGCCATTTCTGGCTCACAATGAAGAGCTGGGAACCCAACAACGACCAGGGAGATCAAGATCATAGCAGCAGTGACAGCTGGAACAACAACGATGCTGCTGCCTCCCTTGAAAATTCAGCTTCCTCTGATGAAGAAGACATTGCTACAGAGACCAGAGCCATCTATTCAATCGTGCTGAAGCTTCCTGGTCACAGTGCTATCCTCAATTCCACGAAACTACCCTCCTCGGAAGATCTGCATGAGTCAGGGGATGAACTGCAGAAATCCCACACAGAATCTAAGGAAAAGAAACCAAAAAAATTGCACCCTCCCAGAAGTGTTCAGGATGGTGGAAATTTCCAAAAGAGCTTTTCTAAGATTCCAGTTGAGCCAGAGTCAGAAGACACAACCGCAGCTTCTGATGGCATCTCATCGGTAACCAAGACATCTGCAACCTTGCCCTTGTCCTTCAAGGAAGCAACACTGGCAAAAAAGTTTGCCTTGAAGACCAGAAGTCAGATCACAAAGCGAAAACGAATGTCACTTATCAAAGAAAAGAAAGCAGCGCAGACACTCAGTGCCATTTTGTTTGCCTTCATCATTACATGGACCCCATATAACATCATGGTTCTGGCAAACACCTTTTGCAGCTGTATCCCCAAAACTTTCTGGCACCTGGGGTATTGGCTTTGCTACATCAATAGCACGGTGAACCCCATGTGCTATGCACTGTGTAACAAGACATTCAGAAACACGTTCAAGATGCTGCTGCTGTGCCAGTGTGACAAACGAAAACAACGCAAACAGCAGTATCAGCAAAGGCAGTCTGTCATTTTTCATAAGCGGATCCCTAGGGAGGCTTCATAGAATAGTATTTTTTAAACAATAAAAAACCAATGAAACAGGGATGAGATGAGATGAGATGGGACAGGATGGGATGGGATAGGATGGGACAGGACGGCACGGGACAGGGCAGGATGGGACACAGGATAGTAAGGAATATGGTGAGATGGGTTGGGGTGGGAGGGTGGTTCCAGGGTGCTGATTCTATGATTTAAATATCAAGTCATGAAAGCAGCTGCCAGATTTATTTATCCTTTCAATAAATCCAGTTTAATATAAAAATCAAGTCTGCCTTCAGCAAAAACTAACAAACTTCAGTGTTTTTACTAAGGAATGAAATATTTAATATAGTTTTCCTACAAATTTGCAAGAAGCTGTATAGCAGTTATAAACCCATTACTTATCTGCCCAGCTCTTTGATCATAATCAACTCTGAGATCTCAGGTAAGCACATTTAGCTAGCCCAACTCTTCTGTTTCCAAGGAATCCAACATCTTTCTATTCAAGTTACATAAAGAGGTAGCAAGCTTGTGAAACAGGATTATGAAACTATTTGAGAGACTGTATAGGTTGAAAAATTGCTTCTTGTTGTCCAGGTAGAGTTTCATGTCTACTTCTCTTCTGGTGTATTGTTAATTGTCCCCCTGATTCCTAATTTCCAAGTATCTATGTGTGCAGCTCATGTTATATATATGTGTGTGTGTGTGTGAGAGTGTATGTATGCATGACATACATTCACACATGTAAAATACACACATACTGGGAAAGAGGTGACCTAATGTTCTAGGTTTTACAGGACCCCTCATCATGATTTCATGTGATTGAAATTTTAAAAAGGAGTCAAAAAATCATGTTATATGTATATAGTTCATTATTTGCCACCCAAAACACAAGTTTATCTCTGGAACCAAAACATGATGTCCACATTTCAAAAAGAGAGAACCAAAGTATAGCCTGTGAGCCTAACAGTCTACAGAATTTTATAATGGGGTAGATGCCCAGTAAAACCTTAATCTTGAGCATAGTGTCTCTCCGGAATGTGATCATACCTCTTTAAAAGACAGAAACGTGAAAGGAACTGATGGCTACATTTGGGAAAGTGTTTGAAGCTGTCTTTGTAGGGCGTAGGATGATGGAACTCCAGATCAGGGCTGCACAGTACTGATGCCCAGAGGGAGCTGCTCAGGAGCCAGGCAGGCACAATCATCAGCAGAACCCCCATGTTATGGTGGGGGGTCTGTGCTGCTGTTGTGGCACACACGGGTGCTGCAACACCTTGTCCTGAGTTGCACTGTGTGGATGCACCACCATTCTCGGAGCCAGCTCTGATCTAATGTGCAGTATCTCTACAGCTTCCAATGAAAGTTCAAGCTACAATTTTCTGACAAAACTTGGTGGAGCCCCCCTGCTTGCACTGTCTGCCCAGGTGATCTTCAGATGCAAAAGATTTGTTTAAAAGAAATGCTTTATATTTGCACATGAAGGATGCTCACTAAAAAGTGTTTCTTTTCCAGAACATGTTTTAAAATCATCAGGAGAAGTGCACCTAAATCCGTTTGACGCTAGGTTATTCGGTGTTGCGAAAAATGTGATATTGCCAATTTCTAACCTGGCAATTTTTGATAAAGACAATTTTAAAAGGGCTTTAATATTTATAGCTTAGACATTACCAGTAATTCCTGCTGTTTGTGATGTGGTCTGCACCACAAAAAAAGTCACATATAAAAGTCAGAGGTCCCCTGGGGAAAGGATTGTACTTTAAACTGTTGCTCTAAATCTGATTTAGTTACATGTTGAAAGATTATTTTGTATTCTCCTTTGAACTGACCAAAACTTTTTTTTATTGCTTAGACTCTTATTTTGCTGAAAATAAAACAAAACAAATATCTTATTTTACAAAGGGGCATCAGTGTTGTGAACACAGAACTGATGTTAAAGCTGCTTTTGTATTCAGTGTGAGATGGTGTTTACAGATGATTTTGACAACAGTGGAAATATATTAAATGGTGTCTGTGTATCTGAACTATTTAATTTTGTGTTATGTTCATATGAAGAAATATTTATACATATTTCACCAAATGTTTTATTTAATGTTGATAAATATTACTCTTCAGTCTTCAGCTGTAGTGTCCTTTTAAAGTGATTCAGAAAGGTCTGCTTGAGAAATGAATAAACTATACCTAGTTTTCTTGTCACTGAAACAAATACTTTCTTTTGTATGAGTTGCTTAAAATGTCTACCCTAAGGTAATCTCATAAATAATATTGCAACCCTACTGCAAGTTTTAGTATAAAATACAGAAAAAGTTAAAGCTTCATCCCTAAGTCACAAGTGCATTTTGAACTAAAGATACCGGAATTGATTTACCAGTTTGGTAGCCACATAAAACCAAAGCCTTATAAGGCACCTGTGTTGCAAAGAAAATTAATGACCTTTATTTATAGAAAGAAGCATCTATTTGAAATATATTCATTACTCAAGTTGACCTTACAAATGTTTTAACATTTAAATATATATCTATATCTATATATATTGCCATATTATTATATTCTAATATCTAGAGTAGTGCTGTGCCCCTAATACACAAAATGTGAGAGCATGTAAGGAAGCCAGAGTTCATCAGGGGGATTTATGGTATATTAGTATTGATTTTACAATGGGAAACTATTATTTTTATTGAAGTTAAGCTTCCTTGAAAGCATCCGTCACCACTGTTTACATAATAGGAAGAGTTAAATCCTTGGATTGTTTTAACAGATAAATAAAAAACCTGTCTTTTGATGTGTGAACAGGCTTTAAAATGTTATTTACAGGCATCATAAAATGTGTATGTATACACATATTGTAGCATAGATCAATTCAGTTATTTATTTAATGGAATATGCACTATAAAATATTAAGGATTTGGCTGTGTTACAACTACAGTGGGGGATCGAGTTAATTTGTATTTTATGTCTCTGCGTTTGCTTAAAACCCTTGCACACACAAAAATTTTAGCTGTATGCACAAGTGGGTATATTATTTATGAACACAGGAACACACAATAGTTTGCAGAGGAACAGTGCGAGACCAGAAGGTACAATCTGACACTGCATTGCTTTTAAGAAATACAAATAATGCAATAGTTCATCTGTTTTGAGGAAAATTAAGTCAGAAACACAGTAGAAAGCATCACTCTGACGGCAGACAAACAGCTCGGTCCCATTAACGCTATTCATGTGGAAAGCTGCATTTTCAGAGACGAGTGCCCGTTAATTGCAATAATACGAGATTAGATTCCATATGAAGAGGAACCAAAAATCAGAAGCGATAGCCAGACAGGAGCCATTGAGTAGTCTGGAGAAATCTTTGTAGAATAGACCCCAATCATTGTCAGCCTCTGAAGAGACAACAAAGCACTTTAAAATATTTGCTCGGCTTTCTCAATGTAAAATTGTGATAGAAGTTTATTACTTCTGTACTGGTATAGGCAGTGGGAAATATCTGATTCAAAGATCCAGGAACAGGGCTCATGGTGCATGAAACACTTTTTCCTACCCCAGCATAACACCCTTTCTGCAAAGGTAAACTGAAAATCAGTGTGGCATTGTTCTAAAGCTAAACAAATATAGGAAAGGCCTGAATAGTTTCCAGGATCTAAACATGCAGATCAGGGTAACCTAAACAATAAATGTCCTAAAGGATTCTGGCAGTTTCATGAAGGTACCCACACAGATTTTCTGAGACAGTTGATGACCTTTCTCAATTATGTACAACTTCACTTTCTTATTTTACTGTCTTGATTATTATATTTCCTTACTTCTCCTGCAATAATATTCGAGAAAATCTTAGTTCATTATCAATCTTGTGTATCTCAGTAGTGAATACAGGTGCCAAAGTACACTTGGTTTGCCTCTACAGAGTGTGAACATCAAAGGAAATTTTTATCTTTTTTTTCCCTTATCAGCAGCATCAGTAATTTTGAAGACACAGTTACCATCATGCTGCCATATATATGGTAGAGATGATCATGCTGTGTCATGCCAACCTATTTATAAACTGCTTTTCACTTGCCCCTTGCCCATCTGACTATGCATCCCTATTCAGTTTTATATTTGAGATTCTAAACCCTCATTCTCCTCCAAATGGCTCGTAGAGTCTTCCTAAAATACGCTCTACAAGCTTCTCTTGGTACCAGGCTTTCTTTCCTTTCACAGTCCCCCTATGCAAAGTTATGTGCTCTTAGACTATCAGAAGGCACCTTAATAATTCCAGCAGTTGTAATGTTGGGACCTGATGCTTCTTTTCTAAAGATGTATAAGAACATGAAAAAGAGATGGAGCAGGATTCATATATTCCAGGTCCTTATTGGCAGAAATGGTCTTTGCCGCAAGTTGGCTGTTCACCAAGCCTGACCTTCTTTGCAACTCCTGGGATGATCTCTCCATAAGGATGTTCTGCCAAGCCCCCACTAGCTTAAACTTCACTGACTTCATGAATCATCACGTATTTTAATGCATTTGGAAATTTTGAAAAAGTACATATTCATTTTGATAACTCTGAATATTTTTTGACCTCCGCAAATCTACTGTCTCTTTTCACAACTTGCTTCCAGCTTCTGTGATTTTCTATTTTATATATTCTTTTTATCTTTTCTGTATGTACCCATGCAAATACCACTGCACTGGCTTCTAGGAGCAGGTCAAAGTGATACATATTTGTAGATTGCTTCGTGTGAGTCCCAGGGGTATGTAGAGATGTTTGGTGGAGCTGAGGTGTTCATAATGATGTCTGCCTTTTCTCTCTCATGCACTGCACTCCTATGATACTCAAGTGCTTCTGTGTGGAAGCTTAGCTAAAGCATGTATGACATTCAGGTTTTCATGGAATTAAAAACTTTATTTAGTTAGGATGTTCTTCCTCATATCAGGCATAGATCATTTGTAAGTTCTACACTTTTCTACTTCTACTTTTAGCACCTGCCAGACAGTTATTGGGAAAAATGCTAATTTGTAATGTCTGATACTTGGGCATTTTTCTACTTCAGCTTTTAAAGCAAGAGTATAGATAATCCAGTCATGCTATTTGTTGGAAACAAGTTCAGCATGAATAGAAATGTTTAGAATTATACACTATGTTTATTTCATGTTGTACGCTGTGGCACTGCAACTGGCTGAGATTGACCATCACAGTATTTGGTACCACTGACAATTTTTCACAGTCTTAACTGGCAGGGTCATTAGATGTGCCACACTGGCATTCAGGACTTTGACTGCTCTTCACAATCCATACTGTACATGCAAAATATAACAGATTGTAATTTTTTTTTATCAAGAAAGATCATTGTAGTTATTTCCGGATACCTTCCTAGTTGTGCTTGAGGATTTTTTTCTTAATTTTGGATATTTAAATGACTTGGGAGAGTTTCAGTCAACCCTGGCAGAAATTGAAAAATGGAAGGAGTAACATGAGAAAACATTAAGATAAGTGTTACTTATTTCATTACCTATTCCAGCTTGTATTATGTGGTATGCATATTGTACCTATACATCTCTATGCAGTACATATATGTCAGAAGGATAACTTATGTATGACTGTACTGTGCATGTACCTACAGAGAGACATACGCGCATCTAGAGCAATGTATACGTATGTATATACAAACTTATGCTGAAGTTGTCAGCAGTGGTAAACACTGCCTTTGATGCCTCATCAGTTGTAACTGGACAGTGAAACTGTGTTTTAGTCTGCTCTGCTTATTAGTTTAAAAAAAATCACCCTACCTTTACCATATAGGAAAATAAAGGCCTCTTAAAGTAGATTCTATCTAGGTTCACATAAGAGAAACTCCTATGTTCATGTGAACATCACTGTCAGTGTCTCAATTTGGGAGGAGAAAACCAGTCACTATGAAAACAGTTTGAGGCAAATGTCACAAACATATAAAGCAAGTCACCACTGCAAATTCTTTAAGGTAAGAACAGCACTCATCCCATTAGAAAGGAGAAAAATAAAATTGGCATCCTCTCTCACCCTATCCTATCGCTCTGCCCTTTCTGTTGCATGGAATAATACTTTTCATGTGCCAGTCCCATAGGTGGAATTGTGAAAGCTTTAAAAACCTTGTTTGCCTAATAGGTCTAATACACAGTATATCTAAATACACAGTATATCTAGATCATTCACCTCTTTCTGGTTTTGTAAACAATAAAACCTTGACTGAATTCAACTGGGATGTGTGATGCTAGCTTAAAGGAAGGCCTTCCAAAAATGGTGATAAAACCATTTAGCCCAACTGTGATGAGGATAGCTAACTTTTTTTCCCAAGCTAGTGAAGCTATACAATTTATGTAACTTGGCAAAAAGTGTGGAAAAAAACTCAAGACATTTAAAGGTTTTATAGATGTGAACATCCTCCTTGCATAAGGGTGCATAAACACATGTGCCTAAAAAAGTTCAGAGTATGAATGATTCTGTAAGCTAAAAGCACATGTCACCATCAGCTACACTGTTGGCAGAGCAGCCTGACAACCCACTTGGGCCTCTGTGAAAATATCCTTATTATAGCAGTCTAGGACTAAATAACTAGCCAATAGTATGTAAGCATGGCTTGTTTGTCTGGGTGCATATGCATTTTTCAGGAATTTGAAGCGAGATACTAACTCTCTCCAGGACAAAAGTTATTTAGTGCAGTCACTGGAATGAAAGGACTGTAGAAATGCTCTGGTAATCATCACTCGACCATAATTAACAATCAGAAAACACAGGACGTTATTGTACAGAGAGAACTTTATTTATTTTTCAAATCATTCATAGAGGCATATTTAATTTACTTACAATACTCAAAAGATCTCAAAAATTTTACACTATCAAGGAAATAAAGTCTCAGGACAAGAATCTGATCCATTATGTGGCTTCAAAAGACCCAGTCTTCTTGAACCTATTTTATTCTGTATTGAAATCTTTGGGTAATAAAGACGCTGTAGTCACTTCTCAAATACTACTTAGTCTAGAGATGCCAAAGGGATGAAGAAATGGCCAAATGGCCTTCATTAATTTGTGCTTAATGTGCCCACATTAAGAATTATTATCATTTTGTCACAGACTAAGTAACACCATGAGGGCAAAAGATACAAGCCAATTTACTTTGAATCGTGCACAGTGCTGCACTCTGCCTTGTGCAGATACAGCACAAGAAATAGACTTGTGCAGTATTTCCTGATGCTCCGTACTTTTCTCCACTCCTTACTTTTCTTTCATATACATTGTCCCCTTCTAGTGAATATATCTTTTGCATATACCTATCCAATACCCTCTGCCATCAATATAGAAGTATGCCATTTCTTAGCACCTGCAAAATTATATGAAATCAAATGTAGCTGGAGTTAAGCAGCTTTTGTCCTCCAGTGGTGTGAATTTTTCTCATGAGGAAATACATTCCATTTGTTTGCCTCATATCTCCATTAACAATGTTTAGTTTACAAGTGATATTAGGACAAAAACTTTCCACTTTTCAGGCTGTAGAAGTATACCTGAGTAAATATTTGGTTTCTTTATTCAAAATAAGTGTCATTTCTTGACCATAGGCTAATCTGAAAAAAAGTTGTCTGTGTAAAAGGTAGAACAGGATTTATCTCCTGCTCTGCCCATGCACTTCACTGAATATGCTGGAAGGTCCTTTCAGACTTCTTTTCAAAATATTACAGCTACATTATGTAGCTGCTTATTTCCCCTGTTCTGAGACAGGAACTATCAGTATGAAAAATGCAAGAGAAACTTAAACTAGTATGCATGAGTGCCATTTTTGGGGTTGGGTTGGGTTGGTTTTTAGTCTGTGCAGTGCATATTGACTGACATGGAATCCATCATTAGAGGTAAAATATAAAGACTAAAGATTGGCAGCTGCTCTCAGAAGCAAGCTGCATGGGGAAGGATCATTGAAATCCATGTACTAAGTGCACAAAAGTGCACTTAGGTAAAGCTTAAAAAAGCTGGGTTTACCATTCATTGCTTTCTGAAAGAAGTAAGAAAATACTAAATACAATGTGAAATTTTGTAGTTGTAAGCTGTAGATATTAGAAGATGTCAGTGAAGGAGATGTAGTTTTTTTTATATGAATTATCCCTGGTTTTCTAGAGGTGTCCCCTTACCCAGTTGCCTCTTACCCCAATTCTTCCTGCCTCAAAGCTGACCAGCATTCGTGGGACTTCTGCCTAGCAGAAAGCTGGAACTGGGTTCCTACCCCTGCCACCCTGCAGCGGGAAGGGTGTGGACCACACCAGTCAAGTTGTTACAAGAAAAAGTCATAAGCTTCCTGCTTCTATTTGGAGATAGCGGGTATTTTTGTGATAGAAATAGAGATAACATTACAGGAATCTGATGAACATATTTTATGTGTTTCCTGATATATTTTTCTTATGCTGTTACTTGAAAGTTTTCTGTTCTTCTGACTATGGAGCAAAACAAGTCCCAGAGAAAATATCTGAACATATTTTATATAAATTGACATTTGCCTGTTCCTTCCTGATTTTGCTATATATGGGGAAATTACATGCAGTAATTAAGCAGCTCAGAAATTGCTTTCATAAAAAAGAATTTGTAATTTTACTCCATATCAAATGCTGATTTTCTTCAGCCAAACCAGTGGAGCTGAATGTATTGTGAACTTATAAAACAAAAGGAAAGAGCAGAAAGGAGACCCTCACCTACTGCTGTGTAAAAAGACAGTAACTGAACATTCACGTAAAGTCTAGTATCTATTAATCTAGTCATAGCCACCCATTCAGATACAATACAAAATATTACCATTTTTTAAATTACTGGATAAGTTGATCTTTTTTTTTGCTAACAAGTGCCTTACTGTGCAGCAATCCTTCCACTAAATAAATTCTGTCTCAGTAAACTCTCAGAAAGAATAATTGGCCCTAGCTCATATTGATGGTGATTTGCAACACTAACACAGTAATTAGAAGAGTAGAAGTGGATAATGATGGAAAACAATCATTTTCCTTGTCTGCAATGTTTTAGAGGAACTTTCCCTTTTGCAGTTAATAAAAACAAAGTAAGGAAAGATATACTGAGACTCAAATGCTTTCATTGGTGTTCTCTCCTCTTGAATGACTGCCAACTCTGCAGTCCTGAGGGCAGAAGGTGGATGGCCATGTGTGTTGGTACAAAAGTGAATGCATTGGTCCAGGTCAAGTGGCCTAAGAGAGCTCACATTTCTCCTTTTACTGCATGGGTATCAGCCCAAAATGTGCTGTCAAAACTTGGCTCCCACTGAACTATCACGGTGGAACATTGTGCTCCTAAGAGATTTTCTCCTGCCAAGATGCTTTAACATCCTTTTTTTTTAATTCCCCACATAAAACTAATCAGGTGGCACCTTCCCGTGTGGAAATTTCCTTGCAAATATATTACTGTAATCTACAAATGACTTTTACCCTGTATGCCCCTGATAACAATTGCATTAATATAAGCTGATAAACTCATTTCTTTAGTTGCTGCTCATAGAGTGGCTTGCTAGTTAAGATAAAAAGTAAATTATGGGATATAAAAGACATATCTGATTGTACAGTAATACACTGTGTGCCAAGCAGTTGGTGAGGTAAGGTTTACATAACCACTAGAGGTTGCTTGAACTTTTGAGATATATTTCCATGTACTTTTTTCCTCTCTGAACACAAAACAGGCAGAACAGAGAACAAGCAATTAAGAAAAGTGTAATTGTTTTGATTATAGTGATTTCAGATTAGAAGTTGCAAGTGGGTAAACAATCTAGAGAAAGTGTTTTGAAGTCTTCATCATGTAGATGAGGTCCTTTGGGGAGACTGTTGTTCCCTTCAGTGTGGGAGGATTCTCTTTAGATGCAGATTTGTAGAAGGAAATTTTGACTCCATCCATATCCTACAATATTCTTTGGCTGCTATTAATTCACTTAATGACACAGTTGGTTGCTCAGTGAAATTGCTTTGTGCTCTCATAGCCCCCTTTTCTGGGGGCTGATCCAAGCCCAGCTCCAGCTGATGGAAAGACTCCCACTGTGAATCTGAAATGCACATATTTCCACCAGATAGGCAGGAGGTGGGCAGCTTGGAGCTGGGCTGCCTGGCCTCCTGTCAGCATCACAGACCTCCACCTGTGTGCCCAACACTTGCACTCACTGGGCACGAGCCTGCAAAGATATGCTCTTGGAAAACATCGAGCAATCAGAGCGAGCCATCCTCAAAACATAGATTTATAGGTAGGTAGATATAGATAGATAGATAGACCCATTCTTCAACTTCTCTTCCTCCTTCCTGATGCCCAGTGACAGCATATTCACACAACAAAAATAGTGGCTTCTAAAATAATTTCCATCTGGACTGTAAAGTGCAGTGGTCTTTATTCCCAGTAGCATTAGAGAAAAATGGAAATGGGGAATTGCTCAGCTCTTCCCTGTTTATGACTTTTTTTCTTTCTTTCTCATTTAAATGATGTACTTAGTAAATTTATTTGTTTGGAGGAAAGATTGTAGGTTACTGATGCAGCATTCTGATAGATATTTCAGCATATTCAGACAAGAGAAAATTCAGTTGCACAAATAGACATTTTGGATTTCTTTTTTCTTTCTTACCAAATTCGTTGCAGACAGTGTAAGACCCACCTGTGTCTGAATGAGTGTCTTCCTGTATTTTTGACAATTGAGCAATTTTCTCACACATGCCAGTTTGCTCAAAGTTCTTTCTCTATCTGTTTTCTTACTGATGGTTTCTGAATTAGCAAGCTTTTGACCTTCTGATGGTGCACAGAGTCTGCACCAGCCTAACTACGCAGAGTAATCCACCTGTGGTATGAATTTCCTCTACTTTACCTTATCTTGTAGCTTGAACTAGACCCTTGGCTTTCTCAGTCATCACAAACTCACAGCCTAGGAGTTTTTTCCAATGCTTTTAATCCTCATAATATTTAATAAAATAATCAAATGCATATAATTGAGGTGTTGAAAATACCAATCTGTAGTCTAACCCATTACTTCAAAGTACCACATCAAATATATTTTCCTATTATTTGTGGAAGCAAATATCTCAGTGCATAGCCGTGACTAGCTATGTAGTCTATATTGACATCTAATGCAAAACAGATATTTTTCAAATAGTTCATTAAATAGTGTGATCTAATTCATCCTGGCTGAACAGACATAGTTTAGCTCAATCCTGCGGTTAAGCCTTCTCCAAAATTTGCATTAATATCAATGGAAATTCTAGTAAGAGCAGAAAAATCAGTCTCTCATTATAGGACAGATAAATAACACTTCAGTTTTATATTTCTAGCTATTAAATGCAATCAAATTACTTAAAATATAAACACTCAAAGCCTGTTCTGTGCCCTCAGGGAACCCCTTTCTCTATCCCAGTGCAGTAAAGCTGCATATAGCAGGATATATTCCACTAATACAGTAAAAAATATATGGGTGTATAAGACTAAACAGCTTAAAAAAATCATACTGTAAATGATGTGATTGAGTGAAACTGTGTGTGTATTTTTAAGTCTTCAGCATAGTTGAAGTTTTAACTTATTTCAAATTTTTAAGTTGAAATCTATTAATATTTGGAAATTTTGTACAACCTTGTAAAGTTAAATACTATGTCACTGTAATTTATTTTTGTTGTCATATATTGACACATGCTCATTTATATATGAAGTGTATTGTTTATCAATTGCTTCTAAGGCAGCAATAAAAACATGAAAGTTGTTCTCATTTTCCTGTCACAGCTGTCATTTATATCCAGTATATTATTTTAATACTTTTAATTCTGTTCCTTACTAAAACAGATAGTGTACTGTGTTTTCAACTATATGACTTCCAGTGCTCAGTCAATACATGGGCTATTCTTGCCTCTACAGCTGTGAGAATTTGGGATACATTGTGCAGAAGCCCTGGGAAGAGATTGCCACCTCAGAGCATCACCTCAAGTGAACATCAGAAAATTAAATGGAACAAAAAGTCTGAACTCCTACTCTTTTCCTACCTAGTTTGATTTTATTTTTTAACTGAAAGGTTTCCACATCATACCATGTGTCCTTTCAGGCTCTGTGAAGTGAGGGACTTTCAGACTTCTTGCCACAATAAGTGAGGGAAGAAGTTTCAGAGCACCCTAAAAATCAGTCCTACTGTTGAAATTTGATTCAGCAAAATACCTCTTCTCCAGTTTCCCTTCATCTTGAAGGAAAGGCTTTAAAACTTTCCTTCATGAGTGCAAACTGTTAGAAGTACTTTCCTTACCTTGTGCACTGTGGACTGTACCTGCAAATTCACAGCCTTGTGGAATGGTTGCACACATCCTTTCCTCGGTCCAACCCAAAGACCAGGCATGTAACAGAGAGCAAATCTATTTTCCCCATATCAAAGAGCACTTGTTGCTATGAAATGCAATCATCTACAGACTTTTAAGTGTCATATCTACAGCCAATGTAAAACAGAGGGCATGGGAGCAATGAGCATAACTGGAGAAGTTTCCTACAGTGATTCAACTTCTTTTCCTCCTTGCCGATCTGAGGAACATAAATGTAAGGAGAGCTAGAAACAATAAATTTCACTTTATGCAATGATCTCTGCAGTAAAGTGCTAGAGGAAATGCATAAAATGCAAATGGCAATGCCCTGGACATTGTCTGCAAATAATATGAAAGGAAAACAAATCTTTTAAAGTGGGTTTGTTTGCTTTTTACAGTTACTACAAAGGTGGACTATTTTCTTGTTATATGTCATTTGGTATCTGCTGATGTCATGAGCCTTTCTTTTTCATCACTGTCAGATTTTACCTGTCCATCTTCCTTTCTTTCATTACAGGATGGAATAGATTTGTTGTCACCCTTTCAGGAATGCATGTGAACTGTGGATCACAGAATAACTCAAGCAACTGATGCACAGCTGGATGCAGGGAGCAGCTGAGGGTGCCCAGGCTCAGGAGGCAGATGGGCAACAACCCACACTACCAATTACAGCTGGTCACCTGAAAGCGGTAACTCTCCACCCAGACTAGGAATGCCTTCTCAGTGATATAAACTAACCTATTTATGCTGTAAAAGAGTAAAGAAAGAGGAGGTTCCTACAGAGAATACAAATTGCAGTTTAGAGGTGGAGACTGCTCCTGGTTGCTGTTTCTGGTGAGTTTGGAATCCTCTTGCAGCACCTTTAAGAGTCTCAGTGCTGCATTCAAATATTAGTTGCTTCAAATAAGGCTAAAACAGTGATAGTTATAGGTCAAAATCCTGGATTAAAGTTTTAAAGGCGCTTTTAAGTAATTCTAAAGTAACTCTGGATTGGAACTAAAGCAAACTCCTGAGCAAATACCTTGAAGCTGTGTAGTCCAGCTCCAGTTCAGAAGCCCGAAAAGATTTGTTATGAAACTATTCCTTCCTAATTTTCTGAACATCCCCAACCTTCTCCTTAATGCAAATGTCTCTGTGCTGCACTCATTATAAATATCATTCAGGCTGCTTTATCAAATAAAACAATAAGCTATCCCCGTGTCTTGTAACCAGAGTATCTACCACTGTGGCAGCTAAATACATCTACTCAATGCAGGAATAAAATGTAAAAGCACAAATCCTTTTCTCCAGACAGCAGGCTGTTTGCTGATGATGCTTTCAAAATGGAAATGTACTTCTGCTTCGTTGTACAAATATCCATATGCTATGTTTTTCAGCACTTATGTTAGACAGCTGATATAACGCTTCACAGCTACTTGAGTGTGTTTACTTAATGAAACTAGATGTGGATTCCAGTGAGTTGTTTGTATCTTCTCCGAAGCTGTTTATTCTGTGATGAAGTAGTAAGTTAGCAGGGAAGCATGGGAAATTGTTGGCTTACTGAAAATGTTTAACAGCAAATTTTGTGTTTCTTCTATTCAGCTGGGGTCAAAGAAAAACAATGCAGCTCCTAATGCTGCTCAAACAGAACCTGAGGGTGTGTTGCTTAGTCTGTTTCTTAAAGTTTCCACACACTTTTTTACAGCTACTTCAGCGAGGATTTGCACTATCATTAACTACACAGACCTCTGGCTCTGAAATATGGTGGATGAGTATCTTTTTGTAGCTATGAAGTATGGCTATTTGGCAGACTTTTACATGGCTTAAATTAAAACATGCTTATCTCAGAGAAAAAAAAAAGATGGGATTTCCCTCCCCCTCAAAATGTCCATTGGGGGTACAGAGCAAGAGCAGCAAAATCTCCAGTTGATATGATGCAGTTAAAAAAACTCAGTTTTACTTTGGATGCTTTTTGCAGTTTTAAGGATTTATCATCTTGGTTGTAGCCAGTCTGAAAGATAATTACTTTAAAGCTGGAAGTTCCACACAAAACAATCCAGGAGGAATCTTGCACAGAATTGATGTGCCTGGCTTTTGGGTTATTTTAACAGAGTAGGAGAATTGTACGAGTCCCTTGGATTTATTAATTATGTGATCAAAAGATTTTAGAAATGAGGAAATAATTGTCTTGCCTCTCCTCCCTATAACAATAAAAGGCTACAGATACTGTGGAAACAGCACCTTTTTTTTTCCACTGTATGTGCCAGGCTGTGAAGATTGTGAAGTTTTTTGCCAAATATCTTTTCCTTTTGAAAGACACAAGGACTGAGGGCAGGGCAGGAACTCTTGAACACAAATCTAATCCGTACAGATTAAAAGTCTGTACACTCTTCTGACCACAGCAGTGTTCCCTGTGGAAACTTAGCAGTGGGAATACAGAAAAAAATTAGAAATAGATGCAGTTGTTATCAAGAGAGATCTGAGCACAGAGAAGGATGATATGGAGCATCTAAAGGTGTATGCATACTTGTGGCTTTATTATGCTTTTTATTATTCAGAATTATTGTAGCTATATAGTACATAAATGAGTCTGAGTCTGCAGCCTTGCTTTTGAAGCTGTGCACTCTTTGACAGCATCTTTGGTTTTGAGAAAAAACACCAGTATTTTGTTGAAATGGTGGAAAGGGGGAAAAGAAGAAAGGACTGTGCATAGAAGAAAATCATCTGGGATTTTCTTAAGAATTAGCATCAGATTCAGCAGCTGTTCTTTGACTTAATGTGTAATGAAGTTAATTTGTCCTAAGTCTCAAGCCTAAATCGATCTCTCATGAATAGGGATGTATTTTGCTTGAGTGATTTGCAACAGTGATAGAACATATATAATGTCCAGCTTTTCCTGTCTGTTATTTTTAGGAAAATGAGTATGACTAGATGATTAGAATGGGTGGATGGTTAGATGAGATGGAATATCTCAGATGGTAAGAACTATTTAATTGTAATAAAAATGAACTGCAAAGATGGCTGCAAAGATATAGGAAGCGTACGTGGAGACTGGTGTGACACTGTTACAGAAAGCAAAGGAGAATAATATCTTGTTGCCAGTCTTCTAAATATCCTCATAATTTTTTGAGTGATTTGAATTCTCTATCTGTCAATACAGGGTATTTTTAACCTTGTTGTGAATGCCTTTTCCAGATGAGACTAAAAAAGAAAGGAACTACTAAAGCATCAGACAGCTACCCTTTCCCCACTGTGGACAACATGTCTTCACTCATAGGCAAATTTCTCAGCTACTGCAGAGTAGTGCACAGAAAACCATTGAGACTCAGTGACCAGGTCTAACAACAGTTAATTACCAGTTGCTGGTAGTTACTTGTCAAAAGACTTACTTAGAGCTACCTGACTGCCCGATCATCTAATCTACATGTGATCACATCCTTCATTTTGCAGATATTCACAATTTTAATGGAATAATAATAAATTTTTAGAAAAATATAAAACCTGGTTCCAGCTATTGTAAATATTAACAGGAGAGCAACTAGGCTGGTGAAGGGACTCAAGCACAAGTCCTGTGAGGAGAGGCTGAGGGAGCTGGGGCTGTTCAGCCTGGAGAAGAGGAGGCTTAGGGGACACCTCATCACTCTCTACAACTCCCTGAAAGGAGGTTGTAGCCAGGTGGGGGTTGGTCTCTTCTTACAGGCAGCTATCAGCAAGACAAGAGGGCATGGTCTCAAGTTGTGCCAGGGGAGGTTTAGGTTAGATATGAGAAAGAATTTCTTTACAGAGAGGGTAATCAGACTTTAGAATGGGCTGCCCAGGGAAGTAGTGGACTCTCCATCCCTGGAGGTCTTTAAGAAGAGACTGGATGTGGCACTTAGTGCCATGGTCTAGCAGCCACAGCGGTAGTGGATCAAGGGTTGGACTTTATGATCTCGGAGGTCCCTTCCAACCCAGCTGATTCTATGATTATTTGATTATGCATGTATATAGACTATACAGACTATTATTCTCTCATAAGGAACAACTCTTAGAGAGATAACGTCATACCTGGTAAATCTGTGTGCAATACCTGTATCAGCATCCCCTTACTCACATAGCACAGCAGTTGCTTTTCTTCTTACATGCTTTAGAATGATTAATCCTGGTGAACAGTTTGTTCCTTGTTGTTAAGCTTCTGTGGGACATACAATACCAGAGTAAAGAATTATCCAAAGAGAGGAGGTAAGTGATAAATCGTTCAAGACAATCTTAAGGATTGCAGCAAAGATTGTGGAGCTCCAGATGATGTTGAAGAGAGCATCAGTAGGAATGGGTATTAGTAGCCTTGATTTCTTCTGTTACCAATGAGTAAAGCTCAAAAATAGCTGAATCAAACAGCTTTGCTGGCAATACGGAAGATGCTGTTTGGGATCATGATGTAGCTTTTGATTCCAGTATGCTTCACATAGATTTCTCTGGAAACTCTTAGGCCACTTTCATTATCCTTATGCTGAGCAAAACTCTTACATTCAAGCCTAAATTACCATTTGAAAGTGTTTTGTACACATGCTAGCAGAACCTACAGAGTTATACAAGATTACAAACTCTGTTTTCAATTACACCGGTGGGATATATAAATTTGATCATTCCTAAAGTTTGGGCTGTGTTAAGCTCTGAGGCTTTGGTGTGACACTAATTGTAAGAAGAGGATAAGGCTAATTACGGCAGAGTAAACTGACCTAGTAAGAGAAACCAGATCCTTTAATCCTGTAAACACACAAATCAGTTAATTGCTAACACAGTTGTTCTTGTGGAGGGAGTGGCAGGGAGCTCTGTAGTCTCAAAGACTGTTCCAGTTTCACGGACAACATCTCACAGAAGTGAAGAAGCTTGCCAAGGATTCCAAATCAAACTGGTGACTACAGACAGCACATCAGGGAGAACACAACTAGGCAAATGCTGTGGCTCTTTGGGTTTAGTACAATATGTGTTTTGTGAAGGAGAAAATGAGAGACCCGGGCCCTAGCTAGAGAAAATTTGTGGGGATGAGGAGGTTTTTCCCAGTAAGAAACATACTGACCAAAACTATCTTGGGGTTCTTGCTATTAAAATTACTGAGCAGGGGTGTAGCTGTCTGTATGAAGCAGTCTGTGGTGAATAGCTGTGGGAAAACCCCAGAAAGAAATAGGAAATAAGAGGATGCAGTTCTGGAGGAATACAGAGCTGCATAGCTGCGCACCTGGAGAAGGTAGTGCTCAGTATAAAGGGCTTCTGGACGTGAGGGATGGTGTGGTCCCAACAGCAGCTTTAGCCTGCAGAAATGTTGCACAGCCAGGGTGAAGAAGTCAATGCTTTTGCCTTCCAAGAAAAAAGGGATAAATATATATCTACTATCAGATGAAAGGTGATAGTAGATGTAAATGTTTATTTTCAGCTTTATAATATTTAGTTATAATGCATTCTTTGGGCTGACATTGTGGACTTCTTGGTGTTAATATTGCCACAACAGTGAGAGACAGTGCATTTTTCTGTTTTGCTCTTCCTATCAGTAATAGAGAGCATCAAAGTAAAAATTAAAAGAAAAATATTGTATTAATTTTTTAATAATACTTGGAAAGTTCTTTTTTATGCAAATATATATGTATTTTTTTTCAGGATAACTCAAAAGCCTTTTGTATTATTTAGCTCATGTCAGTGTCTATAAAGGCTCCTACTCACAAAGCGTTAGCCACCTCATTACACATACATTAGGAGAACAGGTTTTGGTAACAGACAACATCACATGCCTTCCTTGATAAATGACATCTGCCTTGGGAAAAGTCCTGTCAGATATGGGAAATGTATGGCAGATGTCTGGGAGCTGCTCTGTGAGCAGCCTGGTGCTGCTGATTAAAATTCCACTAAATTGTATTAGCAAGTAGGTTTGCTATTGCCAACAAGAAATGAAATCTTTCAGAATCAGACACTTAAGACAATATCCAGAGCAGCAGTGTTTATATGTGACAGGGCAGAGGAGCTATTCCATTTCAATAAGGAAGAAATCTATGTGAGCGTTGTAGCAGACCGGGTTTGACCTTACAGAAACACACTGACACACAGTAATGTAAGCAGGCTTCGTCTGAACATTTTGGGAAGAATGGTAGCAAGTGAAGGCAAGCTGTGCAATTTGCACAGCCTACTTGCAGTTATACTTATGCGCCACAGTGAAGGGATTTGCTTGTTAACAACACGACTGAGATAAAAATTTGGCTGTGGGACTCAACTAGAGACTTCTGTAAGCAGCCACAGGGGAAGGATGGTGTGACAAGGAGAGCGTGCTGAGTTTCACAAAAGCTTCCCAACAGCCAGGCAGTGGAGATTGTCTGCCGTGTCTGATAAGGCACAATGCCTTATGTAAACTTAAATTAAAATAATACCCTTGTCAGTTTATAGTTATACTAGCTTTACAAACTCAGTAGTTAGAGAATTACAAATCTGTGCTATTTCTTTTCAGACCCCAAGGCTAGATGAGTTGGCTCAAAGCAGTCATCTACTGTTTAGCACAATTATTCTGAGGTTACATTTAGAAACACATCATTTTAATTGTATTCCTGAAGCTGACCCTCTCCATGATTAATGGAGTTACACTATAGACTCTGTCCCCACTTCCCATGTTACTTGCATTGAAGAAATTTTTTACTACCTTCATCTTGAAACATTTGATCTTCGTGGATTAGAGATTCTTAGCCCCTTCTGCATAAGAAAAACCTGCCAAATTTCTGAGGGAGATTTTCCTTCAGAGGGTAATACAGAGGAATGCTGATTCCTGATCTATTTCAAAGTTTGGTACTGCTTATTATTCTAGCAGTGCCCAGCTGTGAACTCAGTTGTTGACTAGATTGGCTCAGTATATTCCAGCTTCAAATTTGTGGGAATAAAATGGACCTGCAAACACAATTCTGGTAATTTAAAATTGTAATCTTAAAATAAGTCTAGTGCAGAAAACTACTTTTTACGTACTCAGAAAAAATATTCTTTTCTTTTACTCTGATCAAGGGCATTTTATTTATTTATTATTTTTCAGAGTATGGATACTGTAGCCATGACAACAGTGGGTGCTTAGATTGAAAGTGTGGAGATGCAACAGACATGCCAAAAATGCATTATCTGTCAGGATAAAAGACTCCTTCAGGATCTTTCAGTCAAAAAAACGAAGTCCCTTAGAGCATATTTTAACTCATATTACTTTTAATGCAAGAGAGGCAGGGTGAGCTCCACAGCAGGGAAAGTGACTGAAAAACATCCCCAAACCCTTACTCAATCCCCATCTGCATTCCACTTTCTAGAACTTTGACTAGTACATTAGAGTTACGGCACTCAGTTTAAAAAACGAAAGTGCATTTTTTTCTTTCCTTTTATCTTAAAACAACAGATAGCTTTAAAATGTAGCAACATTAATATCTTGGCAAAAAGGAAGGGAGAGAGGGAGGAAGGGAAGGAGGAATCTGTTCCCTCTATCCCTAGCTAGGTATCCATCACAGCCAGAATTTAGAATTGAGGACAAAGGGAGCCCATGAAATTCAGTGGAAATCTTTCTTCTGTGTTCATTATTTTCTAGTTCCAGCCCTCAGGCTGTATTCCCTTATACCTGGACTCATAATGCAGGCAGCATACTAAAATATTTCAAGCTCTGGGAGCCTTAGCAGTTTTTCTGATTTAGCTCTATTTAGCCTCGTATGTACGTTAGGATAGGATGCCTGCAGTTAAGTGCCACACTGTCAGAACAATGAGATGAGGTTTGGTTTACTTACAGGCTTCTGACACTACTACCGAATTACATGAGGGCTCACCCAGGAGGGGATCCCTTGGCTGATTTGATTGCAAATCATATTGTAAAGCCCACAGCATAAACACAACACACCTCACGTGCTAGGTCCATCCATCAAAGACATGAGAGTTTTCATCTTTCCCCTTTGAGCAAGCTCACAAACAGAGCATACAATACTCTCGGTCCACTGTGTAGGTTCCAATTATGTTTGACATTGAGATTGGGGTTTGGTTTGTGTTCAAAACCTGTGTACGACCTTCAAGTGTACTTATTTTCAATGGAATTAACTCCGTTGTGAAGGATGGAAGCCTCAAAGGTGTCTGGCAATTCCTTATCCCTCTGCCTAGACATACAATCCGCAGAAAAAAGGTTTCCCCCTCCAGCATGCAATGCTTGAGCTGCAGCACAGAATAAATGCTGCCAAGCATTAAAGGATCTCAGTGTGCTGCAGTGAAGGTGATTGCCTTTTCATTGGGTTTGCGTTACCTCTCTGCACACCTACCACATGATGCTTTTCCAGCAAAGTCATTGTCTCTGTCTTATCTTCTTTCGAAGAAGCTCAGCTCAAGGTTTCTACGGGAACTTGTGATCAACTGGGACAAAGTCATCAGAGCTCGAATGAGGGAGTAAAGATTAAAGAGTTAACTAAGGGGTTAAAAGCAGTCAATTGTCAGTGTTTCAAGACCTGCTATGTTTCTTGCAGTGACTGTAGGGATGATTTATTCAGTCCATTATTTGGTCTTAACATTTTACTGCAAGTGAGCCTCAAAATGTCAGAATTAAATAACCATTAGTTTTGGTGGTTTTCAGTATGAAAATAAACTTTAAGATAGATTTGCTCAAATCCAGCAAAATCTGCAATTGCTAGGCAAACATAAACCCATATACAGCTGAGCCTAAAATCTCTATGTATTTTATAATTTAGAAGTTGATTCACTGTGTGCAAGTCAACAGTGCCATCCACTGATTTTTTGTGTTTTCACACAGATATTCTTCAAGATGTTCTAAAACAACATGTGATTCTAAAAGCATTTTTAAGGATGCTTGCTTAAGAGAACGGAATCCTTTTGAACAGATCAACAAATAATAAGGAAAAAAGTCCATTTCATAGTCTGGTGGGATTTTTAATGTACTTGGTTCTTATATCTGTGTGGAGCTTCTCAGCTTTTACAGGAAGCTGACCTGTATTAGTTAGACACTTTTGCATACTCACCTTCCAAAAGTTCCGAAATCAAGCAAAAGTCTAAAGATCAGATGGAACTGACAATACTGGTTATAAAATATTAAACCTTATTGATTTATCAAAGGACTTGAATTTGAGCTGGTATCACGCATCACTCTGATCCAGGATATAAAATCAGTTTCCACAATACAAATGGAAAGGTCATTCATTAGTACTCCCAGAATTAGAGACTTCTAAAAATATTTTTTTATATTTAAAAGAAGTCAGGAGGTAGGAGAAATTTAATTAACACTTTGGTTTTTAAGCCATTCAAGGTCCTTTTATGGTTACATTGTATCTGCCTAGTTACATTGAGGCTGAACATACTGCTACCATTGCTCAGGCTGAAGGGTGTCCTTACAGTAACTGCGGGAGCATCTCCAAGGAATAGCACTGTGTTACTGCTGGAGACCCTCATGTGCCTGCTTACATTCATATTTTCCTGTAGCTGCAATGCAAGCTACCTCTTGCTCCTACTTCCGTAAGTTTTTGTCACATGTGGAGGGAAATTGTTTTTCTGTAATCAATTACATTTGTAGTAACTGGTCTTCTCGAGCGTTACTTCTTAATTGTCTGTTAGAAGTTTGGTAACTTTGTATGTTGTTCAGATAAACATATTTTGTATGGCACAGTAATAAATGTGAGCCTTCTAAAATTGAAATAAAGTTACATTTTGAAATATTCTATAAACAAATGAGGTTGCAATAACATACGGGGAGGGGTGGGGGAGCAACACGACCCACTCTCCTTCCAAGAGTTAATCACTTCTCTAATAACCCATTAGAGAAGTAATTACTTTCAATTAAGTGGGTTTTTTTTCCTGTAAATCTCAGCAGCAACTACTAGGTGGCACTGCATGATCATGTGAGAGAGGGCAGTGGGCCACGGAAAGCTGTGCTCATTCCCCAGAACATCCTCACAACACCATAAGGAACAAGTGCTGTTCAGTCCTCTAGCTGAACAGCAGCTATCTACCAAAAGAAAAAAAAACTATAAGAAAGCAAAGAAAGCATGACAGTATAACAAGATAGTTGATAGCTCAATTGTTTAAAAAATTAGATTGTTGAAAATTGATTAAATGTTTTCCTAATGAATTTACTTGTAGTCTTTACCATTAAATATATAACTATATGAGTACCTGCCTCTGTATATCTATATACACCTACAATTTGGATGATGTACATCATCCAAATAAAATAGTGCATGATGTTAAATGGCATTTATTCTTAAAATCTTCTTTCTGCGCAAATAAAAACCAAGAAAAGATCTCTTTTGTAAAACAGTTCTTGATCATGTTTCTTGATGTTTAACTGAACATTAAATGTCAGAAGGAAAAAGAAAACTCGTAACAGAACTGCTTAATATTGTTCCTCTGGTGTCTTCCTCAAAGGCAGAACAACCAGGAGTTAATCGGAGGCAGGGAGTCAGCATCATCTCAGTGTTTTTCACTCTAAGCAAATACATTCATCTTACTACATTCTCCTACACCATATTGCCAGCTCTCCAGGCAGTCTAAGACATGGACCTGAGGAGGGTGATGTCTGAACACTTGTTCCACCAAATGCCTGCCTTTCAAAAGCCCATGTAAACCAATGCACATACAGACTCCTGGAAGCAAAGACTGGAAGGTGAGGTTCACCTTTGCAGTCATGCTGCAGAGCAAGTCAAGTCCCTTGTGCTGGATTTCATTCCTTCCCAGTGCACACTGGCTGTGCTCCAGGCTCTGCAAGTGGGCAGGATCTGCCTTCTACCTCCCCTGGCTCCTGCCCTTCTCTAGCTGGTAGCCAGTGGTTCCCCTGGCCATATTGACTGGGAGTTTGCCCCTCACCATGTTTCCTACATCTTTAACCAATTCCTGCTCTACAGAAGCACTGTGTCATTGCTAAGTCTTGTCTTTACACAAGGGCATGCCTTCCTTGGTAAGAAAGATGCCCTCCAGGCCGAGAACATGATACTGTGAATCCCAGGTATGTATAGATAAACCTATCTCAGAAACTGGAAACTGTTGTGATATTATCTCAAGCTTAGGATTTGCTGCTTGTTGGCTTCTAGCAAGTTTTGTTTAACATTAAAGATAATGAGTTACCATTTTCAGGAGCCTTTACCTCACGACAGGCTCTAAGGCTTTGCATCATTTATGTGGGCCACTGACATCAAGAAAGATGGTGGGTTTTTTCCTCCAAGTACAAATATTTTAATTTCAAAAATATTTATCTTAATATATTGCTGTCCTTGAGAATCCACTCACCCAAAAATTAATAGCCTCTAGCCTATATGATCTGTTTCTTTCTGCCCTGGCAGTAAAGGATCATAATTTTTTCAGCCTCCTTTCCCTATTAAACCCAAATGACGAATGAAAACACTGTAACTTCTCAACTGTCTCACCATCATACCTGGGGTCTTTCACATTCATTTCCAGGTATGAATTGTTTCATATCATTTTAGTAAGAGCAAGAGCAAAGAAGTGGAAGAACGAGAACTGAGGCCTGGGGAGTGAGAGCAGCTTCAGAATATACAAAAAGGGATCAGAAGACATACAAAAAGGATCAGAGAAGCAGCCTAGGAAGGGAAAACTGAGGAGCAGGAAGAGAAATATGGTGATTTTTAAAAGTTTCTGTCAGTTTGGTGTTATGCTGTGATATTTTCCCAATGCTCCACTGTCTGGAGTTGGATGGTTATACAAATTTCATATTTGTGTGGTTTAGGGAAGAAAAACTTGATTCCAAATCTATGAAGTATATTTGAATAATAGTTTAGCCATGTTTATTTATTTAAATGTAGAAGAAAAGAATGTAACAATGGACAGTAAAGCAGACCCTTATAAACTTTCCTAAGTGCTGTCCTGCTGATGATGTAGGAACAGCTAAACAAGACAACACCCACCCACCTGGATAATAGAAGAAGAAGAAGAAAATGTTAAAGCAACAATATTGTGGTCCTGAGCGAGCCAGAGCTAAGATTAGTGTGTGTGTGAAAAGAATCACAAGGTCAAGCTGGAAAGCTGCTTGAAGCATGATTGTTCTTTGTGGCTGAAGGCAGCCACGGGAGTGTCTGTGTGGTATGTGTGCAGATAAGTAACACCTCGCCTGGCTTGATAGCTCGGACTCTTGTTCTGTATATAAATGCAGTAATAAAGTTACAAGAGAGTTCTTCCTGGACAAAGTCGGTCTCCCATGGATTCATTCGCTGCAAAGGGTTCTGAGTGAGGGATTTTCGCCGCATGACATCACTGGCAATACTAACAGCAAGATTGATTCCCAATTTCAGCATCAGATTTTTAATTTGGTAGCTAAGCCTAGCTCCACTTAATTAGTTTGCTCTATCAATAAATGTGACTGACAACCCATGCCTCTGGATTGTTTATTTTTCCAATAAGCTATTTTGCTAATTATGCTATTTCCTATGCAGGAAAGCCTAATAAATGTGTGTGAAAACAAACCAAACAGGTATGCTTATTATGATCAAAAATGCACAAACCTCACAAAGTTTTTCACAGATTAACTAATTCCTTATGAAACTCTAGATGGTATAGTCATAACCAGTGGTTCAGCCAACCATCTACATGCTTGCCTTTGTACAAATAACTAAACCTTATTCGATGGAAAGGTAAGTGCAAGAGTTGATAATATATATTCTCATATCGGGACCATCACCCTTTTTCTCATGGCTTAGTTTGTAATATTTTTGGTTAGCTGATACAAAAATTTACTTCGTGCAGGTCCAAAAGTCTGCTGTATGTGCACTCATTTATATCACATTCTGAGACAAAAATATGAAATTATTAAATTATTAGCACAGTTTTATTTGTAGAAATTAATCTGGGAAAAGTTGAATAAATTGCAGCACTGCTTTTAATCCAAACCAAGTATTTGTCAGTACATAAATATAAACATTTTCCTTAAGATTAATCTCGATTTATGTTCTAATTACTGTGCTGTTCCACAGTTGTCTCCTGTCTTCATTACTCTAACTTCATCCAGCTCCCTATCTAGGCAGCACTTCCCTGTTTCCCTGTGAGTTTACAGAACCTCACCAAGCATACCTCTAACACTGCAGAACCCACACAAGATGTTTTTGTGTATGAGACAAGCTTTTATCAGCCCTCTGAACCTAGACCAGCCTAAGGTAAGTTCTGCAGTGATGATTTAAAAAACTTTGTATGCATGGGGAAAACTGGTGTTGCTCATCAGTGTGAATGCCAAAAGGCTGGGGATCATACAGGTGTCATTCTACTTGGCTTGCCAGCCTACAGTGAATAGCTCTGGACTGTGAAGCCATGTTACATCTGTTTTGCCTAAAATTAGTCCAGAACAATTCAGTACCAGATTTCACAGGTTTACATTTCACTATACAGAAAGAACAGAGAGGATCTGCTACCAGTGAGGAGGACAAAAATCCTTCAGCTATGCCAGCAAGATTGCCAATCTTTTTGGAAGGTACTCAACAGCTCCCTCCTGCTTGAAAGCATGTGGTTGTTCCCCACAGCACTTCTTTTAGCAATATGCTGAGTCTGGTTAGCCAGGCTAAGTCCTGATACCCCACCAGTCACAGTGAGCACAGGGCTGATCCTGGGCTGGGGTGAAACTCCTTCTGCCACTGCCTAAAGGACTTGTCTCAGGGGAGCCAGGCTGATGGCCATGCTCCTAATGAATGCCTGACACTCCAGACCTTTCCTACCATGTGATGCAAGAAGTAAGGAGAACAAAAAAAAGCTTTGCCATATTCTTTCTACCTAATCTCTTTTTGTCTCCTATTCTAGTTTATTTCTTGCCTGCTTATCTTAATTTTCACCTTATTTGATTTCTATTATTTTTTCCTTTTTCCTGTTCTGTTCTCTGCCATAATATTCATCCATCTTTATCCAAATGTAAGATATTGGTATGCTCAGTTTTACCTACTCACTTAAGGTTAATAACAATGATAAACAGATAATAATAATAAACAGTAATAATAATAATAAACAGAGATTACCCTGATGTCTGTGTACCATGTAATTTGTTATGCTAATAGCCATTTAGCAGAAAAGAGTCTTTCAAATTCTGTTCTCCAGGAAGCTTTTCTTTTTCTGTTTTCCCATATTTTTCAGTCTCTATTGTTTTCTGGTTCCTCCCTGTAGAATTCTACTACAGCCAACAGAGAAAGCTACATGAAAATCCCTTGCTGACAGCAGTAATTCTGACGCAGGCACTGGGACACCTGTGGCAGAGCCAGGAGGGCTGGTAAGGAGTCACAGGTGCAGTTTCACACCGCTGCCGACATGGTAATTTCTACTGATGATCTAACAAAAGAGGAAGAAGGAGGTCTGACTTTCAGTGCTTAAACAAAATATGTAGGCAAAGCATCTTAAAACTTAAAGTTTATTAACTGGATTCTTCATCCTGTAATTCATAGGAAAAAAAATATCTCTCTACGTTTGGGGTTTTTTAAAGGAAAAACTAATTGACGTTAACTTTTTTTTCCTCTCATATTCACCAATAAGTTCTTAATTGTTATCTGCCTGACAGTGTACATGCATCATTCTGGGAAAAAAAAATCTTTCTTTCTCCTCTTGTAAAGAAGCATTATCTAAATGCTTCTTGGCAGTTGATGATAAGAGCAGAGCCTGTAATATATTTCTCCAATTAATTTCAGGCAGGGAGCCAGATGTTGCTTCTATTCAGTTTGCCAAACCTATCGGAGTGCTTAGATTCTGACTATCTCTTTTTTTCTGACCACTACAGAGGTGGAAGGAGTCAGCATTAAGTCTTGCCATAAGCACTTGATTGAATACAAGGTATAAGAGAAACTAGAGCCTCCATTCTGATTCTTCTTAAGGTAAGTTTTGCTGTCATTTTAGTGAATTCCTCAGGCTTCTACTGGGTCTTAAGATACTGTCTCAAGAAATGTATCCTTATATATTCATTTAATTCAGAATTGTTTAAATGTTTGGGGGGTTATTTTTATATTTTTATACTTTTTAGACAGTATTATCCTGTACACCATAAAGATTTCTTGCAAGAAGCCTTCTGAAAACAGAAGTAATTCTGTTTAGGTTTTTTTAAAAATATTGATTATACAGCTAATGTTTTGCATCTTAAGGGTAGGAACTATTCAACGAAATGTAACTTGCTTTATTTCAAACTAAAACACAGGAAGGCTGCCAAGTTCAGGAAGAGGAATATTATGGAAAAACTTCATTCATGCATATATCTTAAAATATTCAGAGTTTGCTGTGGAGGGAGGAAAATTTTCAAGAGAAAATTTGGGGCTTTGTTTGTTTGTTTGTTTTTTAAACAAGGAACTTAGCACTGAATGAGGAAAAATAACTGAATAGGGAGGAGGTATCATATAAAGTATGCAAACTGTACACCAAAACAACGCGCTTTTGTCTGTAGCAAACTTCAGATTGGTGGGTTCGTTTGAAAAGTAATGTGAGAAAATCTGCCACAGCACTTGTAGCCTCAGCTTTAGGCAGGATATGTTTTTGTAACAAATGTTAGAGAACATAACTCAGTGTGACCACTGGCACATAGCGTCTCCATCTCTTACTTGAGGAACACTCAAAAGGACATGGTTGCATCTACAGCCAAATCTTCTTCTCTTTGTTCTTAAGCAGCGTCTGTCTTATTTGGTGCAACTGGCACTACCAAGCAGCTACAGCTCAAGACCTTTCTGAGAAGTGGAGTTTGAGGACCAGCTGGGGGCCCAAAACAGGGATACAGCTTTAGTTAAGGCAGTGAGCTTTTTCGTAAGGATTGTGGTCTTCAGTGACTTGAACACAAGCCTTGGGCTCAAGGCAGTTCTATTCCTTAATTGTTGGACAGTTTTTGAAAAGGTACAGTGTCTGTCCATGCTTTCATGCTTGTAAAAGGGACAAAACAATACCAGGTGACAAGTTCAGCTGTGTGAATTTCCTAGAATCTGCTCTGAAATGACGACAGACACTAGAATTAAGTTTCAATTTGAACTGTGTAACACTTTCTCGATCCTTGAAATTGTTGGAAAGCAACTCTATGGTTTGCTATAAACAGTAACAGCTTTATTTTCTTAATTATCAATCTAGCTTTTATCTTCTTTCTCCCTCGTCACACAGATTCTTCTCCTTTAGAAGCTGCACGATAGACCCAGTAGATACAGTGTTAAAACTGAGAGAATTTATTCACTGACTTTATTCACTCACTGCACCTAATTTCTGAAGTAATAAAGTATAACCCATATACTGAGATTATGATACTCCTCAGAATCCCCTGCCTGATGTTTCTTCCTGCCGCTGACATCAGCTAGTAGAGCAATGAATTGCTGTTTCAGGCTGAGAGCAAGAATTGCACATTTTCCAGTAGTATAGTTATTGTAGACACATTCTATACTATTTCTGTCCATTTATGCTGTCTGATGGGACTCTTCTGGGAATTCTGTCTCTGCCTTTGAAACACAGAATATGATGTGAAGACCAAGCTGATACTCTAATTTCTTTATGACTCCCTGTCCCCATAAAATATGTGCTATCTCTGTATAGGCTACCATAAAATTTAATAATATCCATCCAGTGTTCTGAGGATGCTTTTTATCACATAAAAAACCTGCTTATACAAAATAACTGCCTTAATTTACTCTGCAGGAACTCTGACGAAGCAGTATGTTCAGCAGTAGTTCAGTAAATAGGTTTGAAATAATGACCAGAAAGTAAAATAAAACCTAAAAACTAAAGACAAATTTATAGAGTTACGACTTAATTATTCATCTGACCAAATATCCACCAAAAAAAAAAAAATATTAGGAGATTTTTCTCTTTCTTTCTCTGTATGTGTAAAGTAAGATACTTCCAAGTAGGAATAATGGAAGTTCAGACCTTCATCTTGCTCCATAATTTGTCTTTTTCCTGTGTCCTTTGAGTGCCTCCACTGAGGTGTGATGCTGTGCTGAACTTTCAAACAAAGGGAAGTGTACGTACTGAACATATTTCATTACATTAAAACTATGCTGTTAGTTGCTTTGAATTTCTAAAACATCAGAGTGATGTGCTCTGAGTTAGAATTCTTAAGTTTCCTGTGTGGCTTTCAGTCTTAAAGCCCTGTTTTAGTAATGGGACTATGATTAAAACTTGGTGGGCACTTGTCACAGCTAAATACCCTGTGATCCTTCAAAATCTAATGTAACTTTTCATTTCCAGAGTATGGAGGGCCATTGGCCCTCTCTCCTCTGAGAAGACTGTGTTACATAAAGAAAGCAGAGTTTTGACTTCTTAATATGGAGAACCTCTGCAAGACTCTTCATAAAAGCTGGTGACTCAGCTTCCAACAAATAACATTTGTAGCTTATCTTCAACAACCTGTGCGGGGAAAAGGCAGCTAGTGTCATTTTATATCACTCTAAATGCTGCTTTGGGCAGGGAAAAAAAATCCTTGTATTGCTGCCCTAGGTATGGTTTTTGGCAGGGCAGTGATTTTCATACATACTACCTTTTACTGATACTTCACTAAAATAAGATTTCTATTTGTGTCCTGCACAAAAGTAAACAAACAAACAGAAAAAACACACACAAAAAAAAATCCCATGTTCTCTGGCTTTTCCATCACTGTGATTTTCTAGACTGTGCTACTAAATATGGCAACTTCACTGTTGTTTTTGTTTGGGTTTTTTTTCCCTGACAGGTAGGAAAAAACAAAATCCATTTTTCCATCTTGACTGTCTGGAACATTGGAAGACATTGTAGTAAAACAACTCCATACACATGCTTTCCTTTTAGGTCATTAGTTTTTATCAACCTTGTCTTAACATTAAGATAGAATGATTTGATAATTGGAGGAAAACGGGTCCAGGAGCAATTTCTCTGACTTGCGCCAGCAGTTAAATTAGCTCATGTAGTGGTAAAGACGCAAAATCCACCCATGTGTGTGACTCACTAAATGATCAGTGCACGTCCCTCCATGGACGATTGAAACCAGGATCATAGGTTCAGGGGATCCCACACAGTCTGATAACTGAAGGGGAGGGAGCTCTGTAGGCTGCTGAGTTGTAGCATATTCAGTATCTGTTTAAGTTGCTGGGATGACAGCTCTACAGACAAAATGAAATCAAAAGGAAGTTTTCCCATTTGATTTCTAAAGCCATCTTGCCATGAATCGAGGGGTTTCTTTGGTTTGGCTTGGGTTTTTTTGCAGGGCAGATGGTGTCTGGGTTTTTTTAAACAAAATGTATTTTCTTGTTCTCTGACTGTCCTGTAGCTTCTTGTATTGCTTGCTCTATCTTCCTTCTTCTGAACATCTTTACATCATTCACTACTTCATGAGCTGTCTCTGTGAAATAGATGTCTTCATAATAACCTTGCTAACCCACTCTGGCAAAACCCACTCTGGCAGGATAAATCCCCCTCTTTTGGACTGTGGAGTTTTCAGATGGCCATGATTTTTTTGATCTGTCTAATTCAGTGCCTTAATAATGATAATGCTGTCAATATGCGGGAGGAGAAAACAGTGAGCTACCTAATATCCTATAGGCCTAGCCCTTTAAATCTTAGACTGGGGAAGAAATCTCATGAAGCAGGAATACTATAAAGTTCACATGGCTATGTTTGAAGGTCGCTGAAATTCTTCCTCCTGGAGTATGGAAATTTCACACCTTTTGGATAAAACTATATATTATTTTAGAGAAACACTTTAGCTGTACTCTAGGCTGAAAATATGAGAAATAGTAATATCTCATGCTTTCAAACTAAATGAAAAAACTGTTCTACTCACTGCCTCATTATGTTTAACTTTCGGGATATGTATACAGGGTCATTCCCAAGAATTGGGAATCTTTCAAGAGAATTTTCAAAACAAATTAAAAGATTATATCTACTCTCACTTACTTGCAGGCATCAAACTCGTTTGCCTAAGGATGCTACACCAAATGGATATTAGCTCTTAACTGAAAGAGTGCCTTCTGCATACCTTAGCCATTTCTTTGGAACACAAGCACTGACTGTGTAGCTCATTCTCATTCAGTCTAACATACTTATGGAAGAGACAGTTTCCTGGCATTAATTAATCTTGGAGGGACATGATCACTGATTTAGATTACCATTAGCTTCTGAACAAAAAAACCCCAATTAAGTAATTTATGAAGGGATGCTCTTTGCTTCTGTCCTTGATTGCTCATACAAACATACAAAATCAGTTCATTTCTGACAAATGTTGGATGGACTTAGTACAGTGGTATGATACAGTTGATCTGCACATAGTTAGGAAGTCTGACAGCCACAAAATATGTATAGGTATTTCCTGCAAAACTTGCACTAGGCAGCAGGAATTTACTAGCTGTGTTAGAACTGCTGCTCTACACCACTGCACTCTTATCAGTTTATTTTCTGTCCTGTACATAGCACAGAAATTTGGTTTGCCAGTCATTTGGTTATCTCTTTGGCAAAGGTGCAAGAGTTGTGGAAGCCATGCTAATGGGAAAAGAGGAAAAATATAACTTCCTTTTTCCCCTCCCTCTGTTTCTCCTTAGAAAAATCCCAATATTCTGCTCCCATAACCAAGCAAAGATTATAAAGGAACAATATGTTCCTTGTGTATTGCTTTAATCTGTCTACATTTAGCTGGCTTTGAGTTATTCCTCTCTCACTGATCTTGAAAGACAAAAGATTTTAACACTTCTGAATGCTCTCTGTAGGCTTCACGAGATCTTTGATTTTTGTGGTCCCTTTAAAAGACCAGTGAGTGTAGAAAGGGAATATCTCAGGTGGGAGGAAGGCTTAAAATAATCCATGTAACTTCCATTTACACAGAGAGCAGTAAGAGTCTGTCAGATGCTTGGACTCAGCTACATCTTATCCTGTAATACAATGATTGAGGGACATAGCAATGCCCCTTGAAGGTCACCTTTTGAACATGAGACTTCCTGAGAGCCTGGAATTGGAACAACAGAGAGCTGTACTCCGAGTGTCTCCATTACTGTAGTCCTGTGAAATGTAAACCACAAATCTGTTGTCTTCTCCCCTCCCCCAGATGGAGAGCTCCTTCAAATCTAAGATAAAAAAAAAATAAATCACTTTACAGACTTGAAAAAGATATTTAAAATAAATGAAGAGAGTGAAGAGAGTTTACTGAAGCTTAGGTGCCAATCACAGATTTAGACTAATCCACTACTTTTGTCAGGTTGTGGAATTCATCCCATTTAATTTCTCAGACTCTAACATCCATTTAAAATTAAAATGTCATATTCTTCCCTGATTTGCACAGTCCTACTTTTGTGAGCTTGTAAAGACATGAAATTTGAGACAAAGCTTTATTCTGTATGGTTTGCTCCATAACATAATATATAGTTATGTTCCATATTACTGTGAACACCTATGTTCTTCCAAATAAAACACATACTGTATTTTCAATAACTTTTGTGCTAAATCTTTTAAGCAGTGAAATTTCTTAAGCATTTGTGATTTTTTTTTTTTTTAAGCAACATTCCTGCAAATGTCAGTGGCTGTTAACATCTGAATCAAACTGTTCCCAGTTCATGTGACTGGAAATGGTGCCCAGAGCAAAAAAGCCAGACATTCTGACTCTCATAAAAGTATAGTCTGTGTGAAAGTGCTTCTACGGAACAGAAGTTGCTGAGTCCACATCAGAATGTGTTTTGGCAGGAAACAAGGTAAGGCTGCATTATGACCATTTTATTGTTATTATTATTACCTTTATCAAATGTATATTTGGGAAATTCATGATCTAAGAGTTGAAGAAAAAAATTGGTGATCTAATAAATAAGGACGCTGGCTGGACACAAGGCTAAGTGGCTCACATGTTGCTGGCAGTATCTGAAACTCTTCTGGGATTATATTGGAATTATCTCACAGGATAGAAGGCTGAATTTGGGGTTTTATCTTATAGCCACCCCAGGGAGCAGTTCTGAACAGCCTTAGGCTCTTAAGAGGTTTTCCACCTTCTAAGTAGAAGGAATGTCATGAAGTAACCAGCTGTGCATAAGGGTAAAGGGTATTTTCAGCAATGAAGACAGAAAGAGTGAATTGAACTCTGTGCACATCTGAATGAGACTTATTTGGAGTGTTGCATGGGTGGTATCAAAGACAGAAAAGTGTACTAGTCAGAAATGGCTGGACTAGCAGCAGCTGCAGACATACGCTTGCATTTGCCTCCAAAGGTGTTAATGTAGCTAAATATATTTAAGACATAGCACTTAACATATACACATACTTCCAGAGAAATTGGAAGGTCTAAAAGCATAGCAGAAAATCTGTAACTGAATTCCTAACTCCCTAAGAAGCTCCCAATCCAAAAGAGAAAAAGTTTTTTGTTTTTGTTAAAAAGTTGATCATCATTATATGCTCAGCTGAGTTCTCTAAACTTTGTCTGTCATTTAGGACTAAATCTTTTTTAAGACTAAGCACTGGATAGCCTATGGCAGATAGTTTAGGATGTGCACTATGTTAAGATATTACTTTACTGAAAGAAAAAAGGGAACAATAATTAGCTACTTCTTCCCCATCTCCAGCTACCTTCTCTTATTACAACCCAATACTGTTTGCTTGCTCCTGGCTGCATGGAAGAAACGTCTGTGCCTGCATAGAATCTTCCTTCTCATCTCTGGTGGCTCCAAGTCCTAATGCTATGGGAGAATCTCTCAAAGCAAGCAGTGGCTTCAAAACATGACAACTTGTAGTCCTTTGTGCTTTGCTTCTCTTCTCTTTCCTCTGCAGCCTGTTTACAGTGTGTCTGCAAGTAGGACATGAACACAATAGAGGCCATACTTCCACAACAGTCACAGTAGGTTTGCTGCTTCAACAGCACACCACTTATGTTCCTGTTTAACTACAGGGAATGGTCTTCAGGCTACCCACATAATATTTGACTAACTTATATTCATGTGACCCAGGCTACATAACTGCATGGATATTTTTTTTTCCTTTTCTTTCATCACAAAAGTTCTTTCTTGCATGCCTTCAAGAGGGGACATGGTAGGGATAAACTAAGAAAAGTAGGTATCAATTAATTTGACCAAAGAGTTTTCCATCATGTTTCCAAAATAGCCTTGGTGTAGTGTCAAACCATTTGTGCTCATCCTATCTATGCTGGATGTGGATTTTGATTTAAAGACAAATACTCAAAGAAAAACACGATGAGTGTGTTAAATAAATAAATAAGTAGCAGATAAGGATGTGTTACAGCAGCTCATATTCAATCTTCTAAGATCTGCAACTGTTCTTCCCTAAGATGGATTATTATAATTTTCTTATAATTTTTAACTGATATAAAATTGAGTTGTCTAGAGATGTTTGGGGGAGGAAGGGGGGTGGAGAGGAGGAATAATCTTACCAAAGATGAAAAGTTATACCCCCAAAATTTAAAAATAACCAACCAAGTACGTGGCTTACTCACGTACATCAGACCTGTTTTCTCTCGTTTGAGATGATAAATGAGGTAACAATACAAACACAGTTTCTGTGGATATTTCTTCTAGCAGAAGAAACAGTCTGAAATGTGTGCAAAAGCCACAAGCTGTTGAAATAAATAAATAACATAGTCCAAGTTATGTCAGTGTGCCTGTAGAAACCAGCTGCACTTAAAAATGCAAAAGAATTCAGAAGCGTCTTGTATTTGAGGTTTTATTAAGAAATTATTTTAACTGGAAAGAGTGAGGTTGAATGTCCTTTCATGTAGTCTTTAGACAAATAGTTCTATAAAGCAAAAATCGAGATGTACCAGGTAAAAGGACATTTAAGTAGTGAGAACTTATTTTACATAGCTCTGAAATAGTTTTGTAGTCAATTCCAGTTATTGAAATTCTTGGTGTCTGCAAAATGTCTGTAAGATATCTCAGTCTTAGTCGTCAGATGACAACTGAAAAATACCCCAAACCCCAGCAGTTTTCAAAGTTCATCATACCGAACATATACAATCATTTTTGCAATTTACATGTGTAAGCACCTGACCTGACCTGGATCAAACTTCCTTTTTTTTTTTTTTGTTTTTGTTAATTCATTCTGTAACATAAATTGAAAATTCTTTGTGCCATCTGAAATCAACAAATGTTTACATGTTCAAAATTTTAATCCTTACCTATGCTAAATTCCTTTTGATGTCTTCACATCTGAACATAAGAAAACTCAATTTCTTTCCAATATTTTAATCATTAAATTCTGATCTGGAGGTTTCTCTACTTCATGCAACACCCTGGGCCTTTAGCTTTTTTTTTAGCATCAGAACTCTATGACTTTCTTTAATGTTCTACTCTAGCACAGCAGTTCACATACAGGCTATATTTCAATGGAGAGTTTAAATTTACCTTCTCTAAAGTTGCCCTTAAATATACTTGTTATAAATATTTCAAGACTCTCTTCTCTGCACTTATTTTCATGATCCAACTGGGATGTGGAATGAAACATAATCAACAAAGCATATGAATAGCTCACAGCAGACAGTATAATTAAAGGAATTTTTAAGTAACTTGACATTCTAACTCTTTGAAATACAAGCTAAGCTACATGCTAATATTTGTGTAAGAAATAGTTTTGTAGGTCACGAACAAGATATTTCTGTCTTTTCTCTGTATGCCTTTCTCAGAAAAGAGTGGGCAGGACCTATTTGTTTCAAGCTACACCAACTAGAGTATCAAGGGTTCTAGGACACAACTGCAGAAGACCCTAATTGAGGAATAAGGTAGCTGTGTCAAAATATATGTATATTTGTAAATAAAGGTGACTTTGGTATCGATTTTGCCTTAGAGTCTCCCTGAAATCTTCCATGCAGTTAGGGCTTTAATTGGCAACAAAAGCAGCCTTATTAATACACGATTTGGGCTAATGCCAGTTTAAGGGGCTTTAACTGGGCTGAGGACCACAGGAGTTAAATTAAAAATATATCTTTAAAAACAGTTTCCATATATATATATATGGAAATTTCTTGACTTCTATTATCAGAAAAATCTTAGAACCTGCATACTGCTAAACGCATGTTTATTCACAGCTATTTTTAATTGACTTATTCCTGCCTGTACAGACAACTTGGAGTACTGTGATTTACTGTAAAGCCATCTGATTTCCTCTGTAGGACACAGCTTGATTTCCATGTCAGAGGGAGTAATTTCAGGCTGGCAATAATGTAAAATTTTACACAGAAACCTTGGACTGCTTACAACCCTGTTATGGCACTTGAGATATTTTATATTAGTGTTGAATTAGAGGGAACAGAAGAATTAGATATTGACAAGATGATGGAAAAAAACCAATCATGTCATGAATAGTCCATAACGGGAGTGAGTAACAGTAAGTTCAGTGGAATGCAACAGAAAAAAAGTAGGAACTGAAACTATTTTGTCAAATTCTTTTCTCATTGTTTCTCAGACTGATGTAAGATACTTATCTGACAAGACTAAAATAAGGTGTATTTTCTAATATTGCACATTTTTGCTTTCTATGCCTCAGGCAAAATAAAAATAATAAAAAATAAACCAGAACCATCACCAAAAAAATCACCAGGCAAACACCCCAAAGCTTGTCTTCTATTATGGTTACAGGGTACTTGGTGCACAGCAAGGCCTTAATCTAGATTAGTGCCTCATGTCTATGTTGATCCTATCATAAGAGTTTTCTTCTCTTTTGAAGATTCACATTGGGCTACTCTGTCTTGCCACAAAAGCAGCAATGGTCAGAGTAAGGGTTGAAAATTAACCTTAGTAAATCAACATGAGTTGATATGTTCCTGCAACTGGGCAGGAAAAGTCCAGCACTTTGGTATCTGTGAGGCAGAAAAGGTCTTTGCTTTTTCAGTGCTTGAGACTTCTTGTATTTGGATGAAATGGAAGCATGAGGCTAATGTCTACACGCACAGCTGAGCCACCTGGAAACCAGAGAGTTCAAAGCAGTGCTTCCTTATGATGTATTACAGAAAAGATGGATCTTCAGTCTGTATTCAGTTTTGCTTTTCCAATTCTTCCTTTACTTTCCTTTACTTCCTTATAATGCTACATTGTGATGGAGCATTTCATGTCATATGCATCCCATGTCAGTGACACACGTGCTCTGTACTGTCCTGAGCCTTTCTGTAGCTTATTGCCCTTTGATTTGAAAGTGCTGACAGACTTATTTCCTTTCCCACTTCACTCGTACTTGCATGGTGCTCTACATGTGAAATGACCACTTAATTTTGCTAAGCCAGGATGTCTGTCCTTTCCACATCAAGAATCTATCTCTAGTCCATAGTTTCAGGAAGGCTACTGACATAAAATACCTCTTTGCTGCCCTGTGGTGCAAAAGCAGTGAAAGGCAGTGGGAAGAGAATAAATGTAATTGAGTTAATGAGGTTATCCATGTGAGTCAACTTAGACTGTCAGCTTTCTGGAGCAGGAACGGTGCACTTGCAGCATTTTGCTTAGTGCTTGGTACAACAGGTCTCTGCTTTGGCTGACATATCTTTGAGCGTAAGACAGAGACAACATGATAGCAAGAACAGCACAATGCTGTTTGCAGTTTTGAGACAATTAAAATGAACCCCCTTATCTGAGGACATATATAAATCTGGATGGCACACTTGGGGAACAAAATTTCCCATTGCTTAGGCTTAGAGTGCTTCCTGCAACATTGTCTGTACTTGTCACTGCTAGAAGCTTGATATTAGACGATATGTACCACCAGTCCAAATCCATTTTTTAAAATAATTTTTTAAGGTAATATTTCCTGAAATCTTTCAGATATTTGGAAGATTTCTGTCACAGAAGCAAATATAGCACCAGATGATAACACAAATACCCTATTTAAAAGTCATGAGTCTTCTCATTATCTTTTTTTTCCCTCTTTCTTTAGGCTATGCTAAGGTAGCTTAACTCTAACACTTAGTAACGCAAACTCTTCCTGTAATAACACCCCAGGTTAAGACTAAACTGGCTCAGAAAAGACTCTCAGAATTTTGTTAATTGAACATTTAATCTCTTTTTCCCCAGGGAGTGTTTTTTCCTCAGTGCTGAGTACATTATGTAAAAAAAATTGAAAGATAAGCCCTCTTAGGGCATAATTCATCCTTCTTATTGTAAACACATACAAAAAGATGAGCTGCTATATGGACAGTTCAGACAAAGTTTCTTCAAGCTAAATTTGGGACTGCTGCTGAGAGTATTTCAATTTTGTTGACTTGAAGATCTATCCTGAACATAAATGAAATGGAAATATTGTATCTCATATAATTTAATGTGTTAGACTGACCAGCTTGGATGTTGGGAAGGACTGTACTTTCTAAATAGTTTTATGTAAGATCTTAATATGAGGATATTGGCAAAGTAGGGGAAAAATCATAATTTGTTTGAAATTTTTCTTGCCCGTTGTTGCATAAATCAGTGCTTAGGTTTTACTTGAGATTCTATAACTGATTTCCTAAAGCACTCTGGGCTGTGAAATTTTCATAGAATCATATAGAATCATAGAATATGCTGAGTTGGAAGGGAGCCATCAGGATCATCAGGTCAGAAAAAGAAATTAATTAAGATAAACAAGTATAGGAGAAGAGATGCCGTTTTGTAGCTAGAAGTAAGTCACCCAATTTCAGGGTCGACTAGGAGTTGATTATTATGGCAGTCATGGTACTCCAGCTCAGGGCACTGAGACGCCCTTGGTCTATGATCCATGTTGAAGACAGAGGCAAAGAATGGGTTAAACACCTCTGCCTTTTCTCTGTCTCTGTTTTGTGAGGTGACCATCCTCATCCTGTAACAGACTGATGGTATTTCTGTACTGCTTATTGCCATTAATGTATTTGAAAATATATAAAACCTTAAACCGGAAGTATTGGGCCAGCTAAGGCTGTACAGAGATAGACAAGGCAATGGTTTTAGTGGAGAGGGCTCACAACTCAACCAACAACCTCTTAAACTGGAGAATACTATTCATTGTGCATCAGCAGCACTTAGCAGCTAGCATATATGCTAGCAACTGCATCTATCCATAATATTTCCTGCAGTAACTTACCCTAATCTCTACTTAAGGCATGAACTTGAATTGTTATAATTGCTATAGTGACTTTGGTTTGAGCTGTACTGTGGAGATAAAGGCGGAAATGTGAAGACAGCACTTACAAACCCCTATATAGATGGCCTTTGCTGATCATCATGTGACAACAGCAAAGGATCACAGTAAGAGGAAGTAAAAGCCTGAGACACTAATATTATATGTGATAGATACAACAGTTTTCTTTGGTTTCCTCAGACCTCCTTTCCTTTCTGGCTTCTCATCTTTCTCTACATGGGATGCTGGTTTATAATTTTAGTTAACTTTAGTTAACATTATTCACTCTAGTTGCACAGACCTTCATGCTATGAACTCTTAAACAGACAGAGGCATGCACTTTTGTTTGTTAGGACAAGCAGTGTTCACTTTGTTAATTTTCTGTACTGAAGTAAACCAAAGGCTAGGCAAGAGATGTTCTTTCCTCTCTTGCTGGGTTGGATTCATTTAATTCTAAATCTGATTATGGAAATATTATAAAAAATGTTTTCTAATAGCTAAAAGTATTTGAAACAATGTAACAAATTTGTACAAAATCAAGATTATCACTTTTTATTAATTTTCCTGGTTGTTTTACAGAGGGAGTTTGCCCCAGGGTTGTTCTTTCTGTAGGGAACATGCTTATGGCACTTGATAGGAGGATGGCTGGTGTTTTAAAAAGAACTGAAAGCTGATCAACAGCGCTTTTTTTATTTGACCCAAATTTTTCCTCATTCATGTATGTATATGCAACAGAACAGAAAATGACGACTGGAATAAGAGGGTAAAAAATTAATACAATTTCTTTTCTCTTCAGAAATTTTTAAAAGCAATCATTGTTTGAGATTTTTAAAAACTTTAAAAAGAATATCAGGAAAAATTTGATCTTTGTCAACTTTTCCTTCAGACTAGTACATACCTTTTGCAGTAGAAAGGATAAAATTAGAGCTCTAAGTACTTAAGTTAATCCCTTTTCTCCTACAGAAAAGGACTAGGCTCAAAAATCTGCCATTGTTTTGTGACATTTTGGGCTCTCTGCAGGCAAAAAGGTTCACTGATACGATCAAAGTCTATATTTTTCAAACCTATCATTAAGTACTCTGTGAGTTGTCCAAGAAAACCAACAAGACAATATGTAATTTTCCACTTGATTTAACAGAATATGTTCTTTTCTAAGGAATGAAAATGAGGAGGCCCAGTTTCCTACAGTTTTGTATTCTTTGTTCCTTTCTCTATCCTCTAGTACAATAAATCTTGTCCACTCTCATTTTTTTCTATGAAACGCTTGCTTGTGGTGGGTAGTCCTAAACTATGTTAATTCTGTTTGATTGACTGACACAGACAGGTCTGCTTATTTTTCACCCCTCTACCCAAACAGTGAATTTTGCAGAGGCTTTATGATTTCCATCTTACAACTTTGTCTCCTACTGTGTTCCAAAGCTATTTTGAGGTCTGAAGAAATAACCTAATCTAGACTCTAACTAAATATAAATTATAATTTAGATTCCAACTCAAATTTTTTGACTTTACAGTGGTTTAAATTGTAGAAACTGCTTTATCTGTGCTTTGATAGTCTGGTCAGCAGATATTTTACTAGTTATTTTTTTCATGATGTAGCCTACACTGGTTTGCATGAAATTTGCTTAGCATATATTAACAAACAACAGCTGGTGACCTTCATTCAAAATATGAGTTTTCTGAAATGAACTTTTTGTAAGGAAAAGTGGGAGCTATGCCACAAGATACCTCACTTTTCAGTCTGTGGTGGGGAATAAACCAGACTTTCACACTTCCTTATTGCTTGGATTTGGATGCAGTACTAGTGTACCACCTTGTGCTCCAAATACAAGAGTCTCTGGCTGTAGTATTTACAAAGGCCCGGATTTTCAGAGTCTATTTCTGTGATCTAACCCTGATCTGCAATGCATACATCTCCAAAATGCTGGCAGGGTTTTGAGTGCAGCTGTTCAGCCAACTCCTCCCTTATAAGTAACTGTGAAAGGTTCTGTATAGCTTTTATGATGAAAAGTATGTCTTATAATAAAGAATCAATAAGAATTTGGAAATGCCAGGGGAAAACAATAAAAGGACTTATTGGAACATCTATGGGTTTTGTTATGTCAAGCTACTCTGTTTCACAATGCATAAATGTATTATTACCTTTGGGTGAAAAATTCAGGAGGTTAAATGCTTCACAGAGGTTTTGATTCCTAATCAGTGGGCATTCTGCAGCATGTAGTTGCCAAACGTTGCATTGCTGGAGACCCTGCTTCTTAAGATACATTTATTTTAAAAGTTAGTTCTCACTAGCTAGAAAATATGAGTAAGAAAATTCAGCATTATTTAACAGGTGTTTGAAAATCGTAGTCATTATTTTCTCATACACCTAATAAAAGTTCCTACGCAAGTCAAATCTCACCTGGGATCATTGCTTGCTAGGTTCAAGCTCCTTATAAAAGAAATCTTTCAATAGGCAAACTAGGTTTCTCAGTAGCTGGATTACCTCCACTTAATATAAATACAATGTATGAGGCAGGATTTCATACTGCTTAAACAAATAATAAAGAAAAAGCAGAATCTCATATGCAGTAGAAACTAAATGAAGCAATGACGGGACTTGCTTTAACACTGGCCACTTTATATTTTCTGATATTCTGCCTTGACCCTTGCCAGTCATGCCTAGAGCTTATAAACTCATAAAAGGCAATTTTCCCTATAGCTGAAAGAGATGGGGATGGGAGTGTGGGAGCAGGAAACAATTTTCAACTCCTTGGAGCTTGACTTTGGCAATGTAAGGGAATATGTAATGGTAGCTGATGCCTCTTGGGAAGATACATTTTCCATCATGCTCAGAGTGGCAGCGGGGGGAGGGTTCCTGCTGCCACAGGACAGCAGGAACAGGGACCTGGTTCCAGCACTGGACTGAATGAGAATGAGTATGAAAATATGAGCTTTAGTAACATAGATGGCTGGGGATGTCTTGGTCGGCTCAAACAAGAGCCAGACCATCTGCATTACCATATCCCATTGAACAGCTACTATTGAGAGCAGCGTGAAATATCACAATTAAGTAAATCATAGTGAAAACTCATCCATCCCAAGAAAGCTGTGTCTCCACAGGGCAGGATATCCTAGGCACCCCTTTTTTTCCTCAGGCAGTCTGTGTTTGCCATAGGTCTGAACTACCAGAAAGTCAACTAGTCACCCAGTATTTTTGTAAGGAATTTGGGGGGAAACACTCCCACCGTGGTTCCAGACCCGACAAGGGGGAAGTACTCTGCCTTGGCTGTGCTCCAGGAGGCTGACTCCTTTACCAGGTGTGGGCAATTAGTGCTGCTGGCAGCCCTTCCTCTTAGAGCAAGTCAGGTGGGCAGGTAGCACTGGGGGATCCGGCTACCTTTCTAGAAAGGCTGCAGGAAATGGTAACTGTCTTGAAAATAATCACAGTCCCATACCAGGGTCTGTGTTTCTAACAGGTTTAATGTGGAAGGCTCTGGGAGCACAAGGACAATGTATCTTGAGCTGTAAGTTTTGACTCTCTGCTTTGTGTTGCCATTTGCATCTCCTGAGCTTTATAGGAGAAAGAGAGGTGAGCAGGATCTCAGACCTGCAGTCTCACCTCTCACTAATTTTGGCTGACCACTAGCAAATATTGAATGAGGCAGGCAGGCTCACCAACTAGCCTCGGAAGTTTGCTGGCAACTTCTAGCAAGCTGAGTTATAGTCACTCTTAAAAATGAATTATTCTTCTTAAACTCTTAAACTTCTCTCTTTTCCCCACTTACTGTCTGTTGAAAGTCTCTTTTTCTAGTGTAGAATATTGAATACATTGTTAGTCATTGTTAGCTACGTTTTAAGATGTAGCTAACACTGATGCCAAAATATTCTGGTGTCTTGCTGACTTTTAATAACGTTTTTCTTCAGAAGCTAAATGACTGCCTGAGAATAAACAACCTTAAAGTATTAACATTTGGTTTTATATTTGGATAATGTTACCCTTTTGTAGTTTCCCACAAATGCTGATTGAGTTGTACCTATCACTACCATTGGGGGGTAATTTTTGTTCTGACCCCACACTCCTTTTATTGAAACTTATTTTCTGTGTCTCATGTGGAATGAGAAAAGCAAAATCTTTAATATTTACATGCATATTTCTGTTCACGTAAGTATGCTCATTTTGATGATGCTCCTTCCCCATATAGATCATGAGGGTTAGGATGCCACATTCAGGGACACTATCTAGGAAACAGTTTGGCTTTTTTTCTTATAGTTCTTTTGCTATTAGGATTACAGCTGCAGATTGAAACAAAATGAAATTGGCTATGGTGTAATATATATAAAGTTGGATAATATCTCCAGCTATACATTATGTGGGTTTTTTTTGAAGAACTTGCTCATCAGGATGTGCTGTATGAAAACTTGATAGAAATAGTGCAGCTACATGATTAAAACCATCATAAATTTCCAGTTTCTAATTAAAAAATGAAGATAGGTCTTTTACTAGACTTTTATAACCCCGGCTTTGTCAATGGCTTTATTTTGCAACATAATTTGCAGTGTAATTACTGCTGGTGAATTATCATCAGTTGTAGTGTGTGTAAAGACTGCAAGGTAAGTTCACAGAGAAGGAAGGAAAGGGAGTGTTTCAGAGTATCACCCTAGTTCTACATTTCCCGTACACATGCAGCCCACAGTATCTTTATAATACTCCTGCACTATGTTAATTTCTGGCAGATGTTAGTGGGAAGTGAGCTTTAAAATGGGGTTGGAAGCTGCAAGTACTCCAGTTGTAATCAAGGGTTAGATCCTTGTCAGTTCTAGTCAGTGAAAATACCCATCAAGGTATTATTCTACTACTACAATTCTCTCAAACTGTTCCTTAAGTAATTCTTACAGTGTATCTTCAGTTGGACTGAAATTATATGAGCTTCTAAAAGCCTTTTGCAAATAGGTAATAATGCTGCAGAAGGGAAAATACTAGGTCTTGATAGGATATTTATGAATGTTGAGTGTTTAAAGTGGAAAAAAAAGCAGATGTTTGACTTCATTAGATAAGGGAAAACTAAAAAAAAAAAAAAAAAAGACCAAACCATCTCACCAAATATACAAAGTCATCTGATTCACATAAAACACTCAAGTTCTTGCAGACAAAATGTTTTTGGTGCCTGAGCCACAGTCCCCTCAGGACAGGACTTGCATCAGAGTGACCAAGAGGCACAAGGAAAAAATTATGATAGTTCAAACTAATTTATTTTCATGTCTTAGTAACAGTGCTATTCTTTCTAAACAGAAAAAAGAGCATTATTTAACAATAACTACAGCCCAGATTTGTAACGGTATTTAGAAACCTTTGAAAAAAAATAGTATGTGTCTGGGAGGGGGGAAGAGATGTGCCTGCATAGTTTTTAAAATGTGAATTATATTTCTCTTCTTCTTCTTTAATATATATAAAGGCAGACCAGAACAGTGAAATCTCTGGAACGAATGAAACCAAAAGTAAGAATTAGATAAAACAATAGAATGTATTTCCCTGGAAAGATATGGTTTCAAGCAATCCCTGATGAAAGGGAAATTGCAAGTAAGGAATTTTGAAGATGTGAGCAATATGTAAAGTTTTATACAGAAAGTGAAGCTAACAGGCTGGGCAGTTTAGAGATGGTAAATCATAAATAGAAAATCTATCTAACTACTTCTTGGTTGGTGTTAAACCAAGGTATTGAACTACTTAACTGATCCAACTTGGCAATTTGGCATTCTTATGCCCTTTTCTTTCTATTCCAGTTATTTTAAATCTGAATTTTAAAAGTGGAAGGGAATACCTGTCTGAAAGTTCAGCAAATGTATGTATAAATATTGATGCTTATACATCTAAACCAAAAATGAAGTTGAAGCAGCAATTGATTAAAACTGTTGCACAAACTTCCAAAGTAATTAGCAAGTGTCCATATCTAAATCAATTATTAAATATATAGGGTGAAATAGAGGAATACTTTATTGTATCTTTTTCCTTAGGAGTATTCGATACTACTATTTTTCTTGTTTGTTTTATCTTGTTTCATGCCAGATGTTCTTATGGGGGAAAACAATGGTGATGTGTTTTAATATTGATGAGTTGATTCTCCTGGGAATAATAGTATATCTACCTTCTCAGAATACAAATTGTGGGAGGCTTTTTATAGTGTAATTACCATAATGCAACTCTTTAAAACTGTGGAAAGAACTTTCTGTTTATTATCTCTCTTTTATATACTTTAAAAGGGGAATAACTCTTCTTATAAAATTATGTATCGTGTTTTGATGGCCTTTAAAAAGCAAGCATACAAATGTTTGGGGTACAACAGGGGGTACTGTGTGTTCTGTCAAAGCAGCATATGCTTAAGCACCTTCTAATAATAATAACATTTCTCTTTCCAAGTTTGTTAGTTTATTCACTTAAACAATTGCAGAGCAGTTGCAGAGTAATTAAAGTATCTTTTTTTTTTTTTCCTTTTTCCCTTCAGAAACTTGAACACTGAAGTCCTGAAATTATAAATGATTTGGTGATGAGTTGAGCTTGCAATGCAGGCAATAAGAACTGTGGAAAAAGAAGTAACTTTTGTAAAGGAAATACTTTTCACAGAATCCTTCCTAACGAAACAAGAATGCATCAGAAACCCGGAGAGCAGGCGGCTCCGAGAGCAGCAGCCATTGGAAGGAGCTGTCTGCAGCTCTCAGTGCTGTACTGAGCATGTCCCAGCGGAGCCCAGTGCAAGCAGCACATTATGCAAAAAGGCAGCTCTAGCAGATGGGAGAGAGGCACAGCAAGCATTTGCTTCACTTGCATCACCACCGCTTGAAAACAAACCTGGATCGCTAGAGGGGATCTCGCCAGCAGGCCGAAGGAATGAAATCCGGGAGGATGGCTTGATAGCCGAAGGTGTTGCACTGCGAAAAATCATGGGGAATCAAGATGGGAAGCTAAAGAAAAATACAGGTGATGTGCAGGAAGGAGGAGAAGATACCTCTGGGCCCAAGGATACGGATGGCACAAAGAAGGCATTGGGAGGCAGAAGGGGACTGGGGAAGCATTCAAAAGGAAGTGAATCCGGTAAGAAGAAGGGTAAGTCGGAATCCAGGCCCTCTGTGTTTTCAAATCTGAGGATCAGAAAAAATCTGTCTAAGGCTAAAGATGGAAATAGCAGTTCACGGGAGGATGTTTTGGAAAGCCAGGCCTTGCAGCCAGGAGAGCTGGACAGTACTCATTCAATTATAACCAAAACTCCAGATATAAGCATCTCTGCAGATGAAGGGGGTCTCTCGGACACAGATGTTGAACATTTTGAAATCAGAAATGAAACTGTTCCAGCTGCTGCAGAGACACAGGACGGACAAAGGACCAGCTCTGGCTCTGATACGGATATATACAGTTTCCATTCAGCTGCAGAACAAGAGGATTTGCTTTCTGATATCCAGCAAGCTATTAGACTGCAGCAGCAGCAGCAGGGGGCAATTAACATTGGAACCGAGGACCTTGTCACAAAAACAATGGGCCGACACATGGCTAATTCGCAAGCAGCCCCCTTAGATTTTGAACGGTTTTTTTCAGTAGCTACCCCTGACAAAGAGAGGAGCCCAGACGCTGAGGGAGCTTTTCCAACGGTATCTGAAATTCCTGTCTCCTGTGCAACTGAACGTGAACCAAAAGAAGCAGTAAATGGCACAGGCTCTCCTGGTAACGGCTTAATTGAAACACAGGAACGTAAGCTATTGATTGAGGAACAGCGCGTTGCTGGAGTGGATGCTGTCGCTAGTGAACTAGAAGATGGTTTGAATAGAACTGCGGTGGAAAACAGGTCTCAGACACAAAGCTTTACACAACCTTTTCCAACCTCAGTAGCAGACACTGAGGCTAAAATTGCTGAAGTTCAGGCTGTTGATTTTCAGGGCTCAGTAACAGAGGATGGTATTTCAGATGCAGGCCACGATCATGCTGCCGAGACTCAGGAAGAGAAACACACTCTCTCAGCCAGTCAGGAGGAGGTGCGTAACGGTTTATCCACGGAAATGAAAAATGGCATTTTGTCCTCTGAAGAAACAACAGACAGTGAGATGCTTGGTTCCCGATGTTTTAAGCCCTATCTAATTAATCCCTGTTACATCAAAACCACAACTAGGCAACTGAGTTCTCCCAATCATTCACCTTCTCCCTCCCCATCCCAGAGCCCACTTTCTACAAGGAGGCAGGAGTCTTTCCACAAAAAAGAAAAAGTCTCAGTCAAGAAGCAGAGGTCTGCTAGTTTGGCAGGTTTTTTCAGTCGTTCCGCAGACTGGACAGAAGAGGTGGCTAATCACAAATACAAGATAACAGAGAAGGTGGGCTCTGCAGACTACTTGGAGCACAAGGGGTTTACAGAGAAATTTCAAACAGAAAGAGTGCCTTTGACTCATTCAAGGAAGTCCTCAGGGGTGCAAGCTTCTACAGAGACATTCCCTAATGTCTTTTCAGGTGAGTAATGTGTATTAATGGCCTTTTTTTTTCCAGAGACCCTCTGAAAATATTTTTAAAATACTTTCGTTTATGCAAAGGTATGCAATACTTTACTTAATGCAAAGGTACTTTGCATGTACCTTTACTTGTGCTGACAGCTTTAAAATCCAAGGCCTGATCTTACAAACACAGTCACATTTCATCAGTCTGGCAGTACTGCCAGTAAAGGAAGTGTATAACTCTTTGAAGTTTTTCTTTCTGCTTTTCTCCTTTGTCTACATCCTGCAGGAAAAGGCTAGATGCCTTAAATTATTCTTGTTGAAATATCCTAAGAGCTGCACTGTTGTAGGCAGACCATCTATCTGCATAAATACATCTTTCAAATGTGAAGCTTTCTGTAACCAGGATCCTTTTTGGGCTTTTCTTGTGCTAGGCACTGTTCTGATGTGCTGTAAATATTCGAGAGCTGCACCTGGTGTTAAACTGAGGCAGTGATGAGGATTTGCTTAGTGCAAAATGGAAAAAGCCATGCAAGCACAGATGGACAGCACTCCAGAAAGGAATGAATTTCCCCTTCAGAAGGGGGAAGGAAGAGGAGAAAAAAATGTTCATGTATTGAAAGGCAGAATAAAAGGGAGAAGGGAAACTGGGGGTAGTACAATTTGGTAGCTGTGACAGGCTGCTGCTTAGGCTACATAAGGTGACTTATTCAGTATTCTTTACCTTGTCTGTTAGGCAGCTTGTATCCTGTCACAAAGTAATGGGACTAGAGAGTTTACAAATGAAATGGTGTAAGTAGATGATTATATTTTCCTGCACTCTGAGTTTTCTTTTCCCCTCTCTCTTCACCCCATCTGAAGTTTCTTTATAAAGGTAATGTCTTCATAAATAGGAAGGTCTCTGCCACATAGGAGTTATGTATACAGAGGAAACTCAGCCACATATTCCATTTATTTTTCACTTAAGAAAACTGCAGACCTAAGAGAATCCAGAGAACATCCTCTAAGACCACCTGTTAGAAGATTAAATCAGGTTTGTTTCAAGTCAGTTCTAGATACATGAGCACAGTAACTACACTTGAACCCAAGCTATTTGCAAAAAATGGAGTGAGAATTTTTTAAATGAAAATATTTTTTATGAAAACTAAACAAAAAATATTATTTATTAAGTAAAGTATTAACATTATTTTTCCAGAGTCAAATCACATCTTTCATTCTTCAGTAGTCTTGAACAGAAATCCTCAATTTCAGTCTAGAAAATTTGAATTCAATTTTTTTAACACAGAAAGAGCCAGTTCCCTCTGAAGGAGACCAGGCCCTGGTGAAGTGAGCTGAATCTTTTTTTCTATATGTTTTAAATCCCTTTTACCTGTTTTCTTAGATTTAATTTCAGACATCCTACTTAAACTTTCTCAGTTAAGGTGTTCACTACTTTCAAATTTATAGCATATAAAAATCACACTACTTTTTTTTTAGCTATTGACATTTGACAGCTTATAAACAATTCAGAGAGCAAAACTGTAACTGCATTATCAGTAATTAGAGTTCTTTATGGTGGTGTTATAATGAAAATAAGTTTTATGTGGCAAACTTCAAGAACATGGTATTTCCTTTAAAAGACTTTTTTTCTGGGAAGAAGACTTTCTCACATTTCCTCATAAGGTTTTGATTTATTTAAAAATAATTTTTGGTTTGGTGTTGTTTTTTGTTTTGTTTTGTTTTTTCCCACCAAAACTTTAGACTGTTATTGTGAAGAGACCAATGTCCAATGCAACAGTAGTTCTATCTCTTATGGAGATAGAACAGTGACCCTCATTTGCATGTACATACCAGCTGCCTTTACAAGCAAAGGGCAATTATACCTTTCAATTCATGCAGAAAACTTATAATGAGGGAACTGGAAATGATATGATACAACTTTATCTCTTTTTGATCACTCTTATTTTTAAAAAATATATTTATAAGCTAAAAACTATCAAGAATATAAAATAACAACAAAAGGGAAATTAATCTTGACATTAGTATTCCCATAAACTATCATTGTGTAAGAGAGAAAAGCCTCTTAAATAAACCATTCTGCACAGCAACAATTGCAGAAATAATTTCCTTGTAGTTTGATACTACTTGTGAAAAATGCTGTATTTTAATTGCATGCATGAGGTGCATTGATTTGGAGATTAACATCAGGGTTTTAGAAATACCGGTCTTTATAGTAGGATATTTCTAGCTTTAAAAAAAAAAAAAAAAAAAAAAAGCCAAAACCAAGCAGCTTCTTGCCTACAGCATTAAATCCCATTTTGCTGTGCAGTGACTGCAGTGTTGTTCTGCATTTCTAAAGAATCAAGTAAAATATTCCATAACACTTTAGTCATCGATTTCAATGACAGCAGGTTCTATGCAGATGACTGGCCTACTTTTGCACTATGCTGTGGTTTGACTGAGTGCCATTTGGTTTTTATAGTGATCCATATGAACTCTTTCAGACTGCTTTAATGTAAAATGTAGATGGAAGCCAAGGACTGGAACAGTAGAGACTTTTTATATTTTAATTTTCTTTATGTATGAAGACAAGTAACTATTTCAAATTTGATGCATTGCTTAGGAATGTGTTGTAGGCAAATTCATGTGCATTTTGTAATTCAGGCATTGGATCTGTTTCTTTTTTGATGAGGACAGCTGTATTTGAATTTGCAGTGACAGTAATTACAAGTTCTAGATTACCCGATGCACAGCGAAGCCATGACTTTTATAGTGTAGTCCCAGGAGCACAAGTGCTCAACATGAGTGAGTAGGATTGATTCTGTCACTTTGCTGTGTAGCAATGAATGATTTGCACTAACATTAAGAAAGTAATGCTGGGAAAATGAAATTGATGTTTCCAAACATTAACATGGAAGAGCTAATAGATTGATTTATTAAAGAGGAGTTTATTCTAGCATTAATTTGAGGTGCAGTGATTGCAGAGGAGCTAGTGGGTGTCTGTTACTCAGATTGAATGAAAGAGTCCCATCAGTTGCCCCAGAATGGTAATTAAACTTGACCCAGACAATCCCATGCCCATTCTAGTCTCTGTTGGCTGACTGTAACAGACTTGCCACATGAAGCTCTTCCAAACATTTGTCTTCAGAGATCTGTATTTGTTCTTCTCTAACTGTAAACAGGAGACAAACAAAAAGTCCTGGTTATCATTAAACAAAACTTTAAGTCAGCTCTGTGCTTATATACTCAAGCCTGCTTTCTGATTTCCACAGAGGGTCAGCCTACTTCTCACAAAGGCCACTTCATCTCACTTCTGTACTGTGCTAATGTCATCTGCACCCACTTGCAGTTCCAGAGCTGTGTCTGCAGGCATATACAAAGGTCTTAGTACAGATTAGTATGTGAAAACTTGAAAAAGTCAGATGAAAGTTTGCTTCTTAGACATAAAGTAGATCTTTTTAGATACTTTTTCAAAGATTTTTTTTTCTTTCTAATTCATGTGATATTGCACACAATATGGATTTGTGTCAGTTGGCATCCTGAGTAGACTCTTTATCATGCAACTTTATTAAAGATTACTTATGGTTTGCTGTTTCACTGATGGTGTTTGTCAACAGTAATGCAAATGATTCTTTTATCAGATGGGGCAGTGCAGCCTCCAAAGGGAGCTGCCCAACAGCAACCCTACATAGAATCATAGAATCAGCCAGGTTGAAAAGCACCTCCGAGATTATCAAGTCCAACCCTTGATCCACTACCACCATGGTTACTAGACCATGGCACTAAACACCATATTCAATTTCGTCTTGAAAACCTCCAGGGATGGAGAATCCACCACTTCCCTGGGCAGCCCATTCCAATGCCTGATTATCCTCTCTGTAAAGAATTTACCCTCTCTGTAAAGAAATTCTTCGTAATATAGAATTTCTTCCTAATATAAATGTGGTATGCAAAAACACTAGTGTTGCTAGTAAGCATCTGAAGGGAAAGATCCTCCTCTTTTTACCTAGTAGACACAAAACTGGGAGTTAGGGGAAGGACTGCAATACTGCACTTCAACTATAGTAAAATGGGCTGCAATGTGCTATTGAAAGACTGCTGAGTGCTGATAAATTGCTTTAATGTTGCCATAACACCACAACATGGGATTTGGAGCAACATGAGTAATTTCTCTGGAATTCAGTGCTGCCACAGGCTTGTTTTGATGGGTCGCATGATTAATGCTTTGATCTTTATCTAGAACTTTATTGGGATTAGCAGTTTTTGGTCATGGGTTTGGGTGTCTCTATTTCTTGGGCAACCAGTTTCTGAGCAGCAACCTCATTCTGAGGTCTGACAGGCAGTGTGACTTGTGTCTGGAGTAGAAATGTGTCATCTTGGTTGCCTTCTGGTCTCTTTTGGGGTGCAAAGGGGGAAAGGAAAAGGGAAAATTTATAGCTGGAGTTCTCTGCAGTTCTGCTTGGATCTGAGACACAGTACCAGTATAATATTCATCACACAAGGGATCTGGCTAGAACTGGTCATTAAAGGGTATTGTGTGTTTCAGTGACTTCATTTCTGTGAAATGAGAAGTGGATTATTCCAGGGGGAATAGTTCTGTGGAATTTAAGTTTGATTATATTTCTTGGATCTAATTGTACTCTATAATTATTTTAAATATGCATAAATTTTCTAATAGCTTGGGGTGTGGTTGGTCCATGTTTTTAAAAAAACCCCTGTGTTTAGGATTCTTATTTGCAGGAAAAAACCCCATCTATTTCTTGGATGTTTTTTTCCTTTCAAGGCCTGTTTGTCCTCCATGCTGTGGTGTCTAAAGAAAAACAAACTTGGAATTTAAAAGCATCTCTAGGATATTTTAGACTGACTGTATATGAGCAATCAAGTTCTAATGTGAATCATGGCGATAGAAAATGCAAAAATACTAATAACCCAAGATATTTTGTTTGTTCTGTATTTTAATCAAGTTCAGGATATAGTCAAGGGTATTCCTTCTGAACTACTCCTGCCAAAATTTGAGCTTACATAAGGAATAGTGGTGATGAACCATGTATGTGTAGGTGTTTCTGTGACTGCGGCTTTGGTTATTTTTAGGTACATTTAAAAACATCATTCTGTAGCAGCTAGGTGGATTGCAAGTTTCCAGAAGCTTACTTTTATGCATGGGGTTGATCTTTTTGAGGGATGAGGTGAGTTGATACAAGGAGAACAGGGCAGAAGCAGTAAGAAGCAGTGAAAGGAAGGTGCTGGAAGAATGTAAGGACATTGTGTCACCTCATTCCTACCTCTTCATATGATAATAGAAGTCCAGTTGCATTTCATTAAATGCTTTAGAGAAGGCAGCAAAGTGGGTTGAGGAGCTGTGTCACTATTATTTCCTCTAAGTAACAGCAACTTCCTGTGTTCCTTCATTGCAATTTGTGTAAAGTAAGTTAGAGACAATGAAATGGTCTGTGTTAATTTGAGTACAAAATGACTGTTCCTCTTTTTATTTCCATATTGCTGCTGTCCAGAATTCACACTGATGGAAATAGTTAGGCTTCCTGATCAGGAAGTGAGCAACATTTTCTCATGCAAACCCTTGCTTTATTCTCAGATAAATACAGAATATGACTTCTTTCACCTGTAGATGCACAGACTATAGAACCAGTAAGTCAATTAATAGTTTTGCAACAGTTAGAAGCAGTGATAATGAGCTTGTGTGTGTAAACATCAGAGTTGTAAAAATAAATCCTAATAGACATAAAATTAAATGGAAATATATAAATACAGAACAAATGCACAAATCTTGAATTTAATCTTTTTGATGTCTTGACAGTTAAATAGTTGTTTACAGCTGTTGATGTACAGCTAAACAGTGCTAGGAAAGCCTCGTCATGAATTAGTTTTATTGAGACATTCTTATTTGTCAGTATAGCTATGAATTTTCTGGTCTCCAGATCTATATGAAATTTATCAGGAATGCCAGAGCTCTGAAGCTGGTGTGAATTTGAATCAGGAGAAACCACAGATAACTTTACTGTGAAACTAATTACAGGAGACACCTTTCATTCTAGAGTTTATTTGATGCCAAGATCTGGTTCAGATGTCCCTTGATGCATAATTGATAGTACTTACCAAAGATTTTCCACTTCCTTGCACTGATAAGGAAAAAAATCACTGTACAAAAGAAGCCTGTACTGCAGAAGTGCTATAGTTTACTACATTAACATATCTTAAAAATTATGGAAGAAAAGTTGGTTTTCATTAAAAAAAAACAACTTAAAAACCCCAAACCAAAACACTGTCTTCATAAAAGAGAGTGTGTATCCAAGCACTATTTTGTCCTGCAAAGAGTCAAGACAAAAAAGAATGCTGAGAAATTGTTGAGGGAAATATTCGAGTACATCAGTGAAAGAATGAAGGTCGAGTTACAGCAAGGTTTTATTCAGAATGAAGCCTAGAAGAACATATCTGAACTATGTAGGTGTGTGTGTCTGTTCTTCTTTTTAATGGAATGTAGTTCTAATTTTATGCTTTCCCCCTTCCTTCATTGTACTGGGTTTTGCTTATGGATACAAAGAAAAGCTTTTGAACATCACGAAAAATATTAAAAAGTCAGTAGTTATTAAAGTTAGAGGAGATTACCAGGCCTTGGGTCCATAGGTCCTGGATGAGAAAGAAAGCTAAAGCATGCCTGGGAGCTAATGAGTAAGTTGAAAGAAATGTGTTATTTGTGCCCCACTTTAGAGACTTCCTGGATCAGTTGCATCTTGTGACTTGTGACTGCTTGAGCACATACTTGGATTTACTTCTAAGGTACAGATAGGTCAGACTGCATTAAATGTGGAATGAAATGTTGAAGTTTTACAAAATTGGGTTGTAAAAAAACTGTGTACCAGTTTGGATTGACTAAAGATGCTATTGGTAATACGTGCCCAAAAAGACATCAGAGAGACTTTTTACTTTAAAAAGCTAGACAGAAAGAATTGTGGCTTTCCAGCAGTCTGTGAGAACCTGGCACAGAATGCTGCATTCACATCACAAATCACCACAGAAACTAAAAGGGCAAAGATGGGCAGAATTAAATACTTGCTGAGAGGAACCTAAGTACCTGGAAAACACAATATGAAATTTGCCAAAGATGCATATGGTGGCTAAAAAATTTAGTAGACAGACACATATAGATTTTCTTTCATCATGAACCGCTATAATAAAGGAAGCTTTAGAAATGTACCTCTGTAATCTACAATGACACTGCATTAGAACCTGAAGAGAAGTCAAGGTGAAAGGAGATGTGTCATAGTGTTGTGGGAGGGTACATCTTGTTTACATTTTTAGAAATATATTTTGTATTGCTATATCATAGTTGAGGAATTGTTTGGTATTTAAAAATCTATTTTAAAACCTTCATCTTCTGAAAGCTAATATATGAAAGCTTCTGAAAGATGTATTCTTACCTTTCAGTATATATGTCAAATATATGTATATGTCACTAAATTAGGTAGGTATAAAGGAATAGTTTAATATTCTGTCTCAGCTTATCCTGTTATACATATGCCATACATCAGAAAATTCAGTGTGGGGGAAAGGTGTAAAATCTTAGTCACTATGAAAGCAAAATTTCAAGGAGCTTATGTTCAAGTTAGGGAGACAGACTGCTTCACAGACTTACTAATCTGCAAGAATTCTGAAAGCACTGTCACAGGCCATCAAATATATTTTAATATATTTTGAAGCTCTGATTATGGCAAAGCTATAATACCTGCTTTTTAGAAAAAGTAAAACGTTGTCACAAATGATGAAGCCAATTTTCATCACACATTTGACTAGCAGCAAGCAAGGTTTTGGAACAAATTTTGAAGGAGAAAATTATAAGAAAAAATTAACTATTGGGTATATAACAAAAGTATAAAGAAAAATAGAACAAAATGCAGCATGGCTTTAGTGAAGGTCAATAAGACTACATTGTTAACTTTCTATGTACAGCTGCTTTCTAGACAACATAAAAGTAGTATAAAGGCATTCATCTGCACTTCCATACAAAATGGTAACACTGCAAATCACTTGCTCAAAGAAGAAAATTTCTGGAGGTTTTGATAAGGGTCTCTGTCGTGTTACTTCGCTGCCACCAGAGGAACAGCTTCATTTTGGCCTGCTTCTACCTAGTGTTGTGATAGATGGGCTTGGTCAGGCTGTTGAAGTTTGTTACATAATTAAGACAAGAGGAGACCTGGGTCCTGACCTTTGTCCCAACCATAGCACTTGCAGGACTCAACATTTTCATTACCAAGTAAAATTTTTTTAAACTTTTGTCTTTCTGTATTCTGACAAAAAATTCAAAATTAGAAGCTGAGCTGACATCAGAATTTCATTCTTCAGGGTGAATGTCTGAATTAAGTAGATTTTGACTTGACTGCTTCCACTCTTTCCAGCATGATCTGTGCAAATACGGCGTATATTTCAGTAATCTTGTAACAGACCACGGGGGTATATGCTGAAATTGGTGGTGGTGTCATGTCTCACAGCCAGCACAAGTGAAACAAGCTGGTTTAAAATACAACTGCTTTGTTCAATCAAGGAACACTATGGATAAAGAATGAGATGGGGTTTTTTTGAAAATTGTTTGTAACATTCTTTCTGAGGTGGCTTTTTATTTCATGAAATTTATGGTCTGTCTTTGTCATCTTTATTTTTGGAGAATCTGATTTTCAAATTTTGCCAGACTGCCATTTTTTCCATCAGGGCATTTCTGGAAGAATTTCAGAGCTATTTGTATGAGGTGCTACTTTTGCCCTGCGGGCACTGTGGTGGCCCTGGGGGCAATGGCAAAATTCTCTTCCAGTGGCAGCTTATGCCCTTGCTTCCGAAAGGGAGCAGGCACATGTGTTCCCTGGATCTCTCTGGGATGTCTCAAACACTTGAAGTTGTTAGCATTATGTGATGCTCTTTCTTTAGCTGCACAATGGCTTGCTTGTTTAGCTGAGTGATTTGAAATCTCACGGATATGTTTATTAAAGCTCTCATGCATAATCCAGGACCTTTTTAAATTATTAGTCATAGTCATGGGGCTAAAATAAGGGGGAAAATTACTCTCTTGAGTTGCACAGGGGTTAATATAATTGTTGTTCTAACTTATAACCAGTGAAGGGTTTAACGGAAAATTTTTAACACCAAGCAAGGGTGCTACAAGAGATGGGACAGTGTGAAAGGAGGGAGATTGAGATGCCAAGAAATCGAGATAGCTTGGCAAAACTAAAGCATAGTGGTTACTGTGATAATCAAGTACAGGACTGACAGATGTGAAATTAATAATTGGTATTTTATTCTAGTTGTTTGAAGAGTCTATGAATGTATTCAATCAATACATTATTCACTCATATTTAATAAATAGATGTTTCTGACTTTGAAATTAATGGAACTGCGTGTAGGCAAGCATAGAAAACTGTAGCAGGCAATAGTGTTGATATATGTCTTTTTCTTAATTCTTTCTGCTTTTACTTCTGAATTTAAGATGATGTGTGGGTTTGGTTCATACCATCTTGTGAACAGAGCCAGGAAATTAAAGAAGAAAGGACAATGTTCTTGGGCATTTCCACACATCCCTAACTTTACTAATGTCCTCATAAGTAACTAAAATATAAGATAGAAATATGAAAAAGAATAAATTAATATATTATATTATGTATAATATGATAATATGCAATATAGATATATAAATAAATCAATATATAACCTCTGGGGTTTTTTTCCTTTAGAAACATATGTTTGCATAGAAACATATGTTTGCATACAATCTGCTATTACACTGATAATAGCAACAATAGGAAATATGTTAGACATTACTATAGCAATTTGTACCATAACCCTAGACCTTGATAAGTTTTATTTTTAAGGTTTATGTTACCTGGAAATTAGACTTCAGATATGTGTTTATTTAAAGTGGAGGGATTTATTTTTCCTTTTTGTTATGAAACCATGTTGTGTGCGTAGGCCTGCTGCTTAGTGGGTTTTCCATGTTTTATGTAACCAGGCTGTGAGAAAACTGTCACATGGTTACAGGAAAGTATCTGTCAATAAAAATTCATTCCCTTTAAAAACCAAACAACCCCCCCTTCCAAAAAAACAACAAAACAAAGCAGCTAAAACAACTTCAGAGGATGAGAAATTTAGAGCGGTTTCCTGTTCTAAATCAGAAGAGGATTAGAAACTCTACAGTGAAAAAGAACAATAAATGAAGTTTCTAATCCTGGCGTATTGGGCATAATCTCCCAGGTCGGTCTTCAGGCAAAAAAGAAACTAAATGAAATTGCTACTTTTCTACTGTGAATGTATATTTTATATGCATTTGTGCAGGACTTGGACTTGTTATTTGAAGTGAAGAAGAGATGGCTAGAATACCAATTTCCAGTTCTGTTTCATTTCCCAGGTTCTCTCTGTGCATCTTTGAAAACCTCTTCTTTCTCAGCAGTCAAGTGTTGCACATTATATCTAGGCTGAGTGGTACAAGTCAGATGAAAAACTGGAAATTTGAAAGGATTGTGAAATGAAAGGAAAACGTTGAAGAATTTAATAGTTTTGATCATTGAGGTATTAATTTTATATGTGAAATATTAGTGTTCTTGACATATTTGAGGCCTGGTTAAGTACACTGAACAGTAAAAAGGTGACAATGCAGTATGACTGATTTGCCCCTAGGAAATTATTCACTAACTGTTTTTCCTGTGTAGTTTGAGCGAATGTGATGAATGAGTAAAATTTGTGCTGAAAAGTATTTCAGAAATTACAATTAATTGTAATTACTATCTCAGATAAAAATATGGAAATCTTTGCAGTATTTCTCTCTCCTGGACATGTTCATCCTCTTCTGGCATTCTGGGGGATATTTGGTGCTGCTATGTTCAGGTGCTTTGCCAGATGATTGAGGCCTGACTTAGCTACCACCTTGCTGGCAGTTTATGTAGAAAAAGAGACATACAAAAATTGAAAGGAAGGAATAATTTAGACTAGTATGGGGCAACAGATGTTTGAAGTACAGCTTTTCCAAACTTTTCAATGCAGCTTTTTTTACCCCCCTATTTTCTCTTTTTTGTTTGTTTGTTTATGAATGTATGTTCATAATTAGAACCCTTTCTAAATGAAAAACTGTAAGAAGACTGCAATTGTCCTTTTACATTTTGTAATATTAATAGAAAATATTATAAATGGAAATTCACCATTTTTTCCATCTCTTCTTCCTTTTCCTTTTCTTTCTATACTGTCTCCCAAAAATAGAGCAAGGCCTAAGGTACCTTTGACTTCAAAACTTATGAAATCCCTTTGCTGTGTGAGCATTTCTGGTCTCACTAAAACAGACACAAAAAAAGAGGTGAACTGGGGAAAAGGAAGAGAAGCAAGCAGATTTAAGCTTTCGAAGATGTAAGCAGTACATTCACAAGTCAAATTAACCCTTGAGGTGAATAAATAGGGTGTCCAGTGAAGCTGTTCACTCTGCATTAGGAAGAATTAAAATGGAAAGGTCTGTCTCCAGTGTTAAGATGTGCTGATGCAGCTGCTGTGCTAATGGTGAAAGTCTGGTATAGTGTTCTGGTTGATCGGAGAGAGAATCACCAAGACCGGCAGAAGGGGGAGCTTTTGGAGTATAGCTCATTTTGATTAGTCTCAGCTGGTGCTCACTGACAGCTGTGCTCCCAAGCTTTTATGAATCCAGCATAAGGAGGATAGAAGGCGCATCTTTAAAGATAAATGTGAGATTATAACAGCAAGATCCTCAGAGAAACATTATTGTGATGGCATGGGACTTAGGTGCTTCAAAAAAATCTCCGGAGCAGTTAATTAGGGGTGAGATAAGAAAGGGTTTATTATGCCAAGGCAAAGATATTACGACGCGCCCACCCGCTGTGCCCCAGATGCTACATTTTATAATATCCAGTCCCAAATGTGTCCACCCTGTGGCCTTTACTCTGGACCACCCCGGGTCCACCCCTGAGAAATGGGTCTGGGGTGTATTTTGTGACCACCTACTTCATCATCTTCACCATCTTCAGAGCACAAAGGGTACATAGTCACCCAGTTCTTGACTTCATTTTGTTGTTCAGGCCCTGATATGCTGTTCTGCAAACAATCTAGGCCTTACCTTGACAAAAGACAAAACATTTCTACTGGATTTGGGGGTAGGAGTGATATAGGGTACATAGAATGGGGTAAGAGGGTTAAGGAATGTGTAAACTAAGGGTACTACAGGGAAAGGGACAAGGGAGTGAGGGTTGCTGCTTTTAAAATCTACTTATAAAACTTACAAGGCTTACAAATATTAGAAAAATAAAAAACATTAGGGGCTTAAGGCATCAATTGCAAGCTCTGCTGTAGTGCAGTGCCTCAGTGCATGCGTGTGTGTTTTTGTATGACTGTGACTACTGTAGTTTTCTTCTGATTCTTGCTTCCATTCATGCCTCTCCCTCCCCTCAATAATTAAGCAAATTCAAAGCTAGCAACATTTTCATGATATTGCTACTTCTTAAGTATTTTCTTGCTCACCTTGTAGCTCTTTGAAAGGTTTGTCTTGTATGCAAATCATAGAGGAAAAGAGCTATAAGGTGAATTCATTGATTTAGGATTTACTTAATGTTTCTCTGTAGACAGTACTGGACATGCTTTCAACATTCTATAATTCTATCAGAAAAACCTAGCTGCAGTTCTTGTCTAATTCAAAACTTAATATGCCTCCCTTCCCTTATCAAACTAATTAGGGGAAAGGTAAGAATAGGGTTCAGGAACTTCATGATCTGGGATTTCTGGGAAGAAAGGTTGTTTAAAACATAAACAATAGAAATTTAACTTTCTAGGGAAAACAGAGATTGAGAGATATATGATTTTAGTCTTTACTGTTTTCATGGCAAGTAAGGCACCAAGAGAAATTCCTAATCACTCCATTTAACCTTATAGCAGAAATCAGTGATCATTTAATAATTATGAAATTATTAATAATTTAATTATTCCAGGTTATTTGCAAACATCTTCACCTATTGAAGGAATTATCTCCTCTAAGTTATGAATATGAGGTAACTAGTGGTTTCTGAGGCCAAATGCTGTTGCTGCTGCATTTATTTATTTATAATCTTCTTATAATTTATTTATTTATAATCTTCTAGTTCACTGGAATCTAGCCAATCCATTAAATATGGCTATGATTTTGGTTTTGCTGTTTATCATATAGATGCAGAGATTAACATTTTACAGTCAATTTCATGCATATAGACACCAAGTAGTTTTAGTTTGAATTAATTTCAACCGCTTGTAGTGCAAATAGATAGGGTATTGGCAAACCATTTCTGGTTCAAAATAGAAGTCGTTAAAGGCCTGTGGAGGTGGTAAAGAGATATTTTGCTAAACCTAAACAAAAAATATAACCTTCATCATGCCCTGAATCAAATCATAAATGTGATTCCTGCTGCTTCTCAGGCGTCTCTTACTTTAATGTCAATGCAGGCATAGGTGGGGTCAGAGGGCAGTGAGGCTGGGGCAGATTCAGCACCCACTTTCCTGGACCACAGAGGACTTTGGAACTGAAATGCTTCTGTTTTAATGATAGCTCTCTTTTCACCTGAAATTAGGCGACAGGGAAATATCAGATGCCCTTAACAAGGGAGGAACTAATTCTTGGTAAGTGGGGGCTTTCAAATGTTGTTCACTGGAACTACAGTGGCACAGCAACTCCATCGCCGGGCACTGCAGCACAGAATGGTGTTTGCTTGAGGAAATGAGTGACATTCTCAAGTATCAACACATTTTCTTTTGATAGGATTTACCTCCTCATTCCTTTTTAAGAAAAACACGTACTGTCCTTTTTATAAGTTTGGCTGTTCTTTATCTTCGATGGAGGATGGGTGGTTCTTACACTTGAATTGACCATTCAATTTGATTATAAGCCCTAACTAGTTATGTACAAAACTTCAGTGGCTTAACAGTATGTTCTGTATATATTGCCCACTAAATGCTTTGAACATATAATCCATTTATTGTTGATACAGAGATTTATTTTTTTTTCACAGCTTCTCGCAGCGAAACTATTTCTCTATGCTTCTAAAATTGAACTTTTTTCATCTTGCATTTGGTAAAAGATCTTAACTGAAAGGACAAAATGTATTTCCGTAATTTAAATTTCTGTGTCTGTCCTCAGATCTCCATAGCAATTACAAGGAACACACAAGCTGCATTAGAGCACAGCTTTATATGAACATTACTACCTTTGTGTTGAGAACCTTTATTTTTTTGACTCAACAAATAGTTGATGCAAAGAACAGCTTAACAGTACTAAAGTCAGTTTCAGTCAAATGATCAATTCTTTTAGGTTAAAAAGTACCAGCTAACATAATTAAATAATTTTTACTATCCTCTTTATTCCAAGACTACTTCAGGTTCAGATGGACAAAATGACATAATTTATCTTACTGTACTCTGCATTACTTAAGTACACTGATGACTTTAAAAAAAGTCATCAAAAAAAAACTTTAAAAAAAGAAATCTAACAAGTCTGACATTCAGAAGTCATGGATAACATTGAAATATTTAATATAGCATAAAGAAATGTGTAGTTTTCTTGCATAATCCTATTTTATGTGTGTGCAAAGTGATCTTCATTTGGTGTACCTTTTTATTATTATTTTTTCTTCTGTGCATTTTAGATAAGTGTAAAACATTGATTTCTCCATTCATCTTTACTTGTGGCGTCTCTTTTATCTAGACCATTTTCCATGTCATTGAACTTTATTCAGAGATAGAAGGTGATACTATGATAATATGATATCCCTTGCTCCAGAAATACTAGCAGAAGTGCTCTGTATTGGCCCCCTAGTGCTAGTGTGATGCCAGCCTTATACTCTTATTTTTTTCTAAAATTACTTATATAGCCTAACCTCAGCAGTTAAAACTAGGAGAATCCATTTGTTGCAGTAAGAGAGGCAGTAGCTAAGGGTTTTTTATTCATCTTTTACAGCACTACTAAGCTTTGGCAACTGCAACCCCAAACAAAAAATGACTAAAATCACTAAAACATATGTTGGAAGATAACTCCCTATTTGTTCTTTGCTTCTATGGTTTCATGCCATTGCCTTTCTGTACGTTACAACTGTGGGTAAATTGTTTAAAATTACAGTGCATATCACTCAGTAAGAAAGACCATCTTCAATTAATAAATGACTGAAGATTTAATAACTGAACTCTAATAGAGGAATATGTTGAATAAGCAGATTTGTTAGCATCACCTTTTAGGTACTGTAACCATGGAACAGGGACAAACTAATTGACAAATGTAACAAAATTTATTATCTCCTATCTTATGCCCTTGAATGTACTGTATTATGTCTAATAAAGGGCCAGGAAACTTGGATTAATAATCAGATAGTTATCAGATCTTTAGATGTGGAGAGGAAAATCTTAGAAATAACTTCCAACATTTCAATGTATTGTTTATTTTAGGCTGTATTGCCACATGAAGTTAAAATAATACAGAAACTTCAGGCTAAATGTCACTTACAATATCCTTTTAAAATTGCATCCAGATGTTTAAAAGAAAAAATCTTTTTAGTATATTCAGAAAGCCTGGGAAATTTTACATTTTGAATAAAATCAATATTCAATCAGAAATCTTGTATTTCTATGTAAAAACCAGTAGAATTATCATTAGTATATTGCATTAAGAAAGTGTTTTAGTATATTTTTCCTGGAAAATACCTTTGGCTTTGAGTGGATGGGTGGAAAAAACAGATCATAGAAACTTATTGAGGTACAAATTGTATTCACATCTAGTTCATACTCAAACATAAAATTAACTTTATGACTGCATCTCCCTTTTCTCTTCTACTAGATCTATGTAATCCATCAATATCCTGTGAATCTACTTTGCTATCTTTTGATATTTTAGACCTTAATCAAGCAATTTAATATTCTTACAATGTAGCTTTTACTGAAAGCTGTGTATGTAACTAATTTTTGTAGTCTGTTTCTGGCTAACTGCATGAAGCATAATGATCTTTCAAACTACTAACATTTTCTCCGGTAATATTCTTTATAACATATGTTCTCCTTTCATGTTCTGGTTAGATGACAAAGAAAACACTTTGATCATGAAATATGGCCCTATAAGAGGAATAAGTATCTTACTCTTTAAAAGTTTTACTTCTCTGAATTGCTGCTTGTGACACTGCGTTTTATTTTGGAGCAATCTGCTCCTCTAAAACTGTATTAAATACAGTTTTGTGTAGAATAGTTATCAGGGTTTTTTTGTTGTTATTCTTTTATTGAGAGATTCTCCAAAGAAACAGAGTGTAATTTCTCAAAGACTGATAAGACTGATAATTTTATGATTCACGAAAGAAAAGGCTCGTTCCAGGAATTGGGAGACTTAATTCTATAATAACTTTGTTGATGTCCTCAGAAGAATTGCTTCATTTCTTGGTAATATATCAGTTTTCCCTTCAGGACAATTGTATAATATAAATAAATAGGAAATTGATGCTACAATAACATCTCGTATTTCTTTTTCCTACTCCACAGTGCAGCCAACACAATATATATTTTCTTGAATATCCTAATTAATCAGGTTCCAAATCAGCTACAGTTACTATGTAGAAATTTTTTATATTAAAGACTTACTATCAAGAATTCTCTTTTTTTTATTTAATATTTTTACTTATAATAGTTGAGATTTTTCAGTATACGTTGCAATGCCTAAATATTTGTGTCCTGTAGATAGCTGCAAATTCTTACTGATCTGTGTCATCATCTTGACAGGACGAACGCTGCTGGAAAAGCTCTTCAGCCAGCAAGAAAATGCACCACAAGAAGAAGCAGAAAAACTATGCTCTCGCATTATTGCACTGGGTCTTTTGCTTCCATTCACTGACTGCTTCAGGGAGCCATGTAATCAGAGCGCCCAGCAAAGCACGCCCACATTTGATGTAAGTACTGAAAAAGTTATCTTTTGTCTGTTTTGCCAAACAAGACATGATTTACTAATGGTTTATCCCTCTTGAGAGAATTCTGTAAGTCCTTTTAATGAAAATTGCCCTTAGGAGAGTGGCCAGCTATTTTTCTGAGCTCAGGTATGTGCACTTTTGTAAACAAGTAAGCAGAAGAAGGTTCTCCCATAACTTGATTTCTTAACTTTTTAACTCATATCTTATTCTGCTATAATGTTCTTCATCTGCTTTTTTTCATTAAGTTGTCTTCTTTGAATCAAAGCACTCTATAGGATTACCAAGATTTCAATCCAATAGCTGCTTCACCAAAAATCTAAATTAAAGGAAGAACAGAACATAGCATTTCACAAAATTTTACAGAACCCAAAGAGGATGTCTATGCGAGATAATTCCCCCCTCTCCCCCTAGAGATACTTTTGATACAAAATAGTGCAGAGATCAGTGGAAATTTGCTGGAATTCCAGCTACAGTTTTATCTATGCCTTTGGGCTATCTGGCCAGGGCGCTGTTACTGGTGGTGTTTGCACACTATTACAAACTTGTGATGTAGACATAACCTAACATTATCCTTTCCTCTTGGATAATTAATTCAACATAGGCATGTCTTTCTGTTTCTTGATACTTTACAACCCATGACATTTTGTACTGGTTTATGTGACTGAAGATAATCAGGGATATTCTCTTCAGTAATCAGCTTCAAAATAGAGTACAAGTATTAACTTATAAATTAATAAGCTACTGGTATAGTTAAGATCATCCCTATTCTACACATTAAGCTGAAACTTGGTTAGGAATACTCAAAAAATGATTGGTATAGATGTGAGAGAACACGAGTCTCCTTAAATCTTTAAATCTTTCTAATCTTTCCTGAAGAATAGTTTAACACAACTGGTGAAGGGAAAAGAGGTAGAATATTTTTTTTCCTAAAGAATTCTTATACAAGCTTTCCTAGACAACCTAGCCTATCTACAAAGTCATGTCATGGTCCATCTAAAAATATTATATGTTTATGTTTTTTGGTGTTTTTTTACGAAGCAATGTTTAAAGCATTTTAAACTGTGTTTTGAAACTAATTGAAAAATGCAGTGTAATTATAAAACTGAGGTTACTCAGGCAACCTAAAATCAGACAGCATTTGAAAATGCTTGTGGTTAAATATATTCAAGAAAGTTACTGAAAAAGGTAATTTTCTTATTTTTCAGGTTGTTTAGAAGAGTTTGGTAATGTTTTCAGTTCTTCCACTTTTACATATATTCAACTAATCAACTTTAGAGTATTGAATACAGTATTCTTAAAAAAAATTCTCCTCACTAATAAACAGATTTTTTATCAAATTCAAAGTTTGCGAAGAAGCAGAAAAGGCTCTTTTGTTAACTGGTATACCATGCTTTGTCTGAGTAACAATTATTTTAGTTATCTTTCATTTAATATATCCAACAGGATGGACACTGTAGTAGCCTAGTGCCATGTGAACCGTGTATCAAAATCAGCAATTTAAGATGTTGTTGGCCTAGCAGTGATCTTAATTTGACTTGGTCTATCATTAAACCACAAATGTCACAGCCTCTACGACTGCTTTTTGGCATAAATCCCCTAAATAGATCACAGTCCTGTAACACAATGTCAGAAGAGGTGTAAAGCCCTGTGTATGTAACTAAGTAATGCATCCTCCTTCAAAGGAGCATACATCTGTCTTGAATACTGCTACCTCAGTAACTGAATTCCACATGGTGGGAAGGTGAGTGCTGCTTCTATTGAGTTTTGGAATATGTTTCTTCTTCAGCCTTGGTGACCACAGTGCACCTACCCGTTTATTCATTACTAAATGAAAATGGCTAGAACTGGCAATATAAACTGTAATGGCTGAGAACTTCCAAATTATGTTTCTTCTAGTTGACTTTGCTTCTTAGAGTAAATAAAATATTTTACAGGAAATAAGTGCTAATTTTTATGTAGGAAATGAAACAATTAATAATTACTGTGGAAAAAAAAAAGGTGATGCTTTATATTACTTTGAAAAAGGATATGTAATATCTGTAAGTTGTGTCCCCTTCTGCATCTCTTTCCATGTCTGTACGTTGGGATTTTTTTCTTTTTTAGGTTTTTGGGTTTTGTTTCTTTTTTTGTTTAACTCATTAGAGCAAGATTTTAGTGTTGATCTAACCATTTATTTCAAAGACAGAGGAATCAGACTAGCCTTAATTAACACCTACATTTCACCCATCTAGAATTAAGAAATACATCTTTTTTGACATTCCTCCTAAACTGGGAGCACAGCCAGTCCTATATTCTTCCTTCATCTCTGAATCCTTCAGATGTGCCCCCAGTTCAACCTTGGATTGCCTCCAGTTTGACTGATATTTCACTCAGCTAAAACTACCATCAACAAGCTCCTGTAACCCTGTCCTTGTCCCAGACAGGTTTGTCTGCCACCTTGTTGTCCTTCCTCCCTTCTCCATCCAGGTATGGTGCTTGCCTGTGTCTTAATGTTACTTATTTGGCTGTTTTGATTTGCATCTTAATCTGGTGCTTGTAAAGTCTCTTAGGTCATTCCTTTATTTTTTTTTTTCCAGAATTGCCAACCTTTTTTCCACTGAAGTCCTTCCTTTAGTCCTTTCTTTTCTCCTTTTGTGACTGACCCCTTGCATTTCTGAGCTTTAGCTTATCATTTTTTTATGTTGAATAAAGTCCATGATTCCCCTCTTGCATAAGTGTAGTCCCACAGACTTTGTTTTTCAAAGAGGTTAGGTTACAGTTTATGAAAACAATTCAGTAAGTTTTGTTCATTCTACAATCTATTGCTCATGGCTTGAGATGAACATAAACAGATTATTTAGAAGACCTATTCTCTCGCTTTGATCTTCTTTTCTGGATGTCCTCCAGTGAATTTAATTTAACGTGGCTAATGCTGAACTCTCCGCTGTCTTGAAATGTTTGTAATTGCACATTCTGATTATATTCTCATCTTCTTTATTACTCACGTCTGGTGGTCACCTCTACTTCTCCATGTCTTAGAAAAGTGTACCCAAATCTTGTGTCTCTTTTCTCAGCAACGTACAAGAGATCTGTTTGATTTTTTTATTTCTCCCAAGATATTCTAGGCTTCAATGTGGGGCATTAAATAATGGCACATGCCCTCTTTTAAATTTCTTTTAGGATCCCCACTGTCTGACTCAAATGAAGTGTATTAAAAGTAAAGACAACTTTTACAGCTCTTAGTTTCTCAGGGTAATATTACAATGGCTCCTGGAAGCCAGTTTAAAGTAAATTCTTAGCACTTGTGTTTCTGGTGTGTCTGTGCTTTGTGGGTATGATGCTTACTACTTTTTTAGTATACGCCAAACATGAATGATCAACAAATGCCAAACGAAAGCACAAATCTTCAGAAAACTATCAGCTGTCATCAAATTTATGCCAAGGATAGTGACCAGATTCCACAGGCTTATAAATTATTCAGGTTTTTGAATAGATTTTAATGATGATTGGAGATGGCATGTTCATGAAGTATCTCTGGCCTTTTTGTCAAATTTCAGGTTATAGTCCAAAGGACAGAAACTTTAGAACTGTTTTAAGAACTTATGAGAAAACTTGCGTGTTCAATCTTGGCCCATTTTATCAATTATTTCTTTTGAACAGATGGTGGCAGATGCTCAAAGTAAAAGATTAGTCTGAAAAAAAAAAGTAGAACAAAACTTTAAAAGGAACAGAAATAAGACAGGATTGGGGTTTTTAAGATGTTTACTGTTGAGAAACAGTGAAAACTTTTGCTTTAGCCTTTCCTACCTACTTTTAAAATGTAAAGAGTATCTTAAAGAGTAAGTAAGTGTTCAGCGGCAGGTTCCCTGTCCAGAAATACATTTCCCTGATTGCTAGTTTCCTGTTTCATGGAGAGGTTGCTAATTATTGCCTCATGTGTGTCATGAATTCTTACTCATAAGGCTATCTTTAGTCTTTCATTCTTCTGCTAGTATTTTAGAAAAGAAAAACGGAGGTTTTAAATTAAAAAAAAAAAAAAAAGGTCAAGCAATTAAATGGGCAACTTATAGAAAGATAGATTAGCAAAAGCCTACACAGCAAAAGCATGTTCTGTGAAAAAATTTCTTGCCTTTTAAATAGCTGTTACCTGCTTGCCTTTTATCTTTTTCCCCTTTTAGCAGTTGGGAGTTGTTCAACAGGGCTTTTAAGATTCAAATTAAAAAAAAAAAAAAATCCTTTGACTGAATGATATGTAAGAAATTAATACTTCGTGAAAAACTCTTTCAGTCCCAAGTCATAGAATCATGGAATTGTTAAGGTTGGTGAAGACCTCTAAGATCATCTAACCCAACACCACTGTCTTAGCCACTAAATCATATCCCTACGTGCCACAGTCACAATCTTTTTGAATGCTTCCAGAGATGGTGATTCCACTTCCGTGGGCAGCCCATTCCAATGTTCGACCACCCTTTCAGTGAAGAAATTTTCCCTAAAATCCAACCTGTACCTCCCCTGGCTCAACTTGAGGCCATTTACTCTTGTCCTGTTCCTTTTTAGCTGTGAGAAGATCACTACTTTCCTTGCTATATATAGTGCAGCTGCAATCTTGAGCTTTTTAGCATTTTACCACATTATACTATCCTATTAGGGTAAAATAAACATGAGATTGTTAAATGGGGCATCTTTGGCAAGAATGTAACCACAGGCAAGTTTTTGCAGACACCTGTTGAAGGATAACAGTTTTTCACAAGTAAAAATCTCATCTCCTGCTTAGCTCCTCTGTTAATAATGTATCACAGAAGATGTAAGATAGCTATCTTCAGAGACAAGCATTTGCATTAGAATATAAAGTGTTCACACAGCAATGAAAGAAGCTGGAATTTTCCTATCAATGCAAGGCAACTTTATTTAGAATCTCTGCATTATTAAGAAATATCGACAGTAGTCAGTGTTTGCATTTTATCCAGTAGCTGCAATTACTATACATTGTGGTTGTGCAGCCCCCAAGTATGACTTCCCATTTCAGATTTTCCAGGTCACGCTGTACAGTCTTAAGTTATGGGCAGGTTTTTTTTTCTTTCATAGCAAATTTCTCCTCTTTTTCTGACAAGCTTTCCCAGTAACTTTGTGTGTGGTTTCTGAGCATTAGGTTTAAAATACTTAAATTCTCAGTGAAAACTTAAATTATTTTGTGATAGGGACTTTCTGATATCATTTTATAAGTGCTTTTGAGAGGAAAACCGATCACACTTTTATATCCATACTGTACTCCTTGTTTGAGGAACTTCATCTCTATTGCACTCTGAAGGATCCAATAACTACCTTTTTTTTCAAGTGATATTATCCAGCAATATCTTCTTCCATATGGATTTGAAATGCACACTAAATGTTCATCTTTCTTTGTCTTAGGTTTCATTTTAACTGGGCTAGCTGTCTACATCTTTTTTACAGTGCTGTTACTGTGTTGAGTACGGCTGTTAATTCCTTCTCAATTTATCAATTATTTCAGCATATTCTATGATGAAAGACCTAAATGAACATCATCTGGATAGCATCTTTCTTTACTGTGTTATGATGTGATTTTATACATAGTCATGTTTGGCAGTTTGGGATAGGTACTTCCCCTTCTGAGATTTGTAGTTGAGATGCCTGACTAGGCTGTCCTCTGTTTCTGAAATAATGCTTCCCCAAGGAAGCAGGGAGACAGACAGCATGAATGGGAAATGCTATAAAAATGACTGTTTTCCTATTATCTCCTGGCCACCTGTGGTGATGCAAATGCTTTTTAAGGAAACAAAGACACTGCTTTCTTTCTGTTGAGTAGTAGCAGATGGTGGGCCTTCACAGGTCAGAAGGAAGAGAAATTAGTGGCACCAAGACAGTACTTAATTTTAGCTTATTTGCACTGTTTATGCCAGTCTGAAAATTAGTAGATAAACAGATTGCAAATAGACTCCTTTCTCATAAGTCAGAAAACCAAAATAACAATGATCAGTGTCAAAAGAACTTTCCCAAGAACTGACATCAACTAGGAGAACTTCAATTCCAAACTGCAACATAGAGCTTGCAACAGTTCAGCATTTCTCCAATGCTGCATTTCTTCAAGCATACTTTCAATGCTTGGGAATAAAATGTGTAAGACTGAACGTAGTCCCATTTTATGAAATTTGTCAAAGCAGTATATTGGAGATCAATAGCGAATAAGACTTTAAAAGTTAACAAGTGAAAATTGTGGACTAGAACAGACAAAACAGATTGTTAATCTGCTGTTTTAATCTTTGTTTGTAATGTAGCATACCATGGCAGTTCATTTTGGCTAAATCAAAGCCCCCATGTCTCCTCTTCCATTGCCCAATCACACTTTGTGACATGTTTTCTTTTGTGGTGAGCAATTCTGAATATTTCTGAATTTAGTAAAATGGAAACAATTGATTGATCACTTGCTGAAATATTGATTTTATGCTGTTTCCTGCCTTCCTTTTCTTTTTCTTTTTCTTTTTTTTTTTTTTAATTTTAATTACCTACTTATTTTATAGCTGTTAGCTCAGGCCCTGCAGTCTTCTACTCTTTCTCTTTTTTTTCTTTTTCTGTCTTCTATCTGCTTACTTGTAGTGATGCTGCTGCTCACTTTCAACTGAGACAGTTTATATGTAGGATGTTGCTAGGTCTTTTGCAGAGAATATTGCTTACCTGCTTGTTATTCTGAAGAGCTGCTGCAAGAGGCATATACCGTATGTTAAGTTTACACAATTTGTTTGAAATTTTGAGAATCATTGTGCATAAGGTGAAGGTGGTCAGCCTGTTATCTCTAGAGATCTTTATATTTTATGACTGTCTGTACATCAGTTCACTTTCTTAAGAATTTCAGTCATAAAACAATGTCTATTTTCTAGCTTGGAATTGAGAATACAGAGGGAGTTGAGTTTGTGTATATTGCGTGTCCCTTTCCAAGAGAAAGTTTTTATAGTAGTAATAATCACATTGTCAAACTGAATAGAAGTGAAAGGAATTTTCTAAGTTTTATTTGGGCAATTCAAATTTGTCAGAATCCAAGCTTATTGTGGAACTGTGTCAATGTGAGTGAAAACAACTCCTGATGGAGAAACTTCTTGTCTTGGCTTACATTTTTTGGAGGGTTAATGAGAAAGGATGAACCATCAGGTCATCCAAGTAACAGCTAATAATGTAGTGGGATGTGGCCTTCCAAGTGGGAGTTCAAGCTGGATGTGGCTAGATCTTGATGTTCTTCTATTTTGTAAAAAGCTAGTTACTGTCCCTCCTTCCAAGAAAAGTTTGTTGTATGCTCATCAGTTCAATCTATTCAGCTGTATTTAATGCAGAAGTTATTGGTGAATAGAAAGACCTAAACAATAACTCTGGAACAGAGTGAGTATAGATCTGGGAATCTGAAATTTAGTTTCCAGATTTCTTTCCCCATGAGAGCCCTAACTGAAGGGCTATTGGCTCTTTTTGCCTCTCATATTACTGGGATATGGCGTTGAATCCTGAGCAAAGTCTAATGGGATCAAACAAGTTTTTTCTTTTTTGTTGAGGAAGTTAAAGTCGTTTCATGGGAAATAAATGTTTCATGATTTTTGAGACAGTGTTTTTAATTTAATTGTTGGGGCAAATCAGTTCTCTGACAAGAATAAAACCTACTTAAATAAAATGCTTATGCATCAAATTTAGTTCATGAGGATAAAGTGCTACTTCAGCTATACATTAAAGTATTATGAAGGACTTGCTGGTTTTCAACCTTGAAAGGCATCTGTGCTCACTAATACAGCCAAAGGTAGTACAGGTTGAGAGCCATGTTTAATCACTGCTCTGGTTCTGTCAGTGGCAAGACAGAGCTTTGTTACTGAACCTCTCCTCAATAAGTGAACCACTTTCCCCATTCTTGATAGTATTGATTTCTTTATTTTAAAAGCTGCTTAAAATAAAGCAGTCTCCTGCTAAGCAGAGCATTTTGAGGTAGTCTGGCTCTAGTTTCTCAAACTAAAACCTTGCTTCTTCAATTAACTCTTTGTATGCAGTACAGAACATGCAATCGGCTTTCTTTCATTTTAGAGACTGTGTACTTAGTATACTAGAATGATTAAACTTCCCAAATGGAAAAAAAATAAATTCTTTCCATGCACTTGAAGCAGACTAAATGACAAGCAATTATGTACAAATGCAGTACAAGCTCTCTGGAACTCTTAGCCTGGAAAACACCTCTGAGACAGGGAGTCTGATCTCTTCTTATCCCAAGGATGATAAAATGTAATTCTGCTATGAGTTTACGGAGTTCCATTTTAAATGCAGGGTAATTCCTCTACCCACTCCTCCACTTCCTCCTATTGAAAGAATGTAATCCAGACTGATTTGATGAGTAGGAACCTTCTTGTAACTCCCACTCTGTGTTTAATCCTGGCCCATTTATGCCTGTCTGCAAAAATGCTGGTACTTCTGTCCTCCCCTTTTCAGGATAACTTTGATTGTTTGGGGTTCTAGTGAAAAGTTTTTCAAGTTTACTATTTAAAAATAAATTTCTTACAAGACAGAGGCATCAGGCAAGTTAGTACCAATGCACTTTCATTTTAAAAAGTTTAGAGGTACTGGTAATGTACTTTCCCTGTCTACTGCTGTGCTGACCTGAAGAGCAGAGGTTACTCCTGATAGCAGAATGCTTCCGTACTGCCTTACCTTTTCTGCCTGTGTTTTTGGTTTTGGTTTTTTTCCTTGTTGACAAGTATTGTCAAAATACTTCTGGTCAGATTTTTCTCCCCCTTGATTCTTGCATTGCTAATTAATGCTTTTGCAGCCATTTTGGACAAATGTGTGTACAATTATTGCTATTGCAATTCCATCTCTTGTACTTTTTTTTTAAGCATTTCTCACAATGGCTTTGTTTTTTGAACTGAAAGTATATAAACAGCTGATTAAAAACTGAAGCAACATTGAGCAGAAGGTTGTATTACCTGTATATCTCCAGGAACAATGAAGCATACATTCAAGGTTGCATATTATATTCCAACAGTGAGGGATATAGTAATCTGTAATTCAGTCTGTGGCCCAGGGGACAAATCTCGTCTCTGTGTGAAAAATGTGTGACCCCTTTTCTGAAAGCTCCGGGCCCACCAGAGTGACTTTTGATGTTTGCTGTAGGTCTAGATCATGGCCTTAGTTCTGAGTTCACCAGCATCTTTCTGTGTGTCCTTTGCTAGAGGCCTTTTCTTTGAGTAGCTTACAGCACTAGTTTCCATTTTTAAAGACTAGTTGGAAAACATATCCTCAGCTCAAGCAGTGAAGGAACATATTTAATATTTAATCTGTTATGTACTTGAAGTGCAACACTGTGGTACCAGAGAACAAAAAGTTGTTATGAAAAGCCATTCTTTGTGCATACTTAAAGCTGTCTGGGAAGAGAGTGAGTTAAACTACAGACCTGACTCTCTGTGATTCTAAATGCTAGATCTATAAGTGGTAAAATGGATATTGATTAGGTACCGTCAGATCCTGCAGGCAGTTTGCCTTGCCCCTGTGCAGATGCTCTGCACTTTTAAGAACCATTGGAAAGTGCTGTGTAAGGATGTGTGGAAACAAAAACTCTTCTTGATATCGTGTTTAGTGCACCAGACTCAGACAGCTTTAAGCTTTCAATGTCTGCCCAGAAATGAGTCTGAATAAGTAAGACTGGGATCATTCATTACAACGATACATATGTAATTTTTCCCTCAAAAGAGATGCTTTAAAAACTAAATAGTGGAGTCTGAGCAAGATGAAGTGGAAATCCCAGATGTATTCAAAGTTTGATCACGGTAAGCATATTCACTGACTGTATGTACAATGATAATTACCAAAAATTCCCTCTGAAATTATAAGATTAAAGGAGAAAAAGTTGAATGTGGAAATCTAGGATCATGGATAATTGTGCTACACTTATTAATGTTAAAAGCAAATCTAGACTTTTAATTTGGATTATTTTGTTTCTTTTGCTTGAATAGTACTTTAACATCATAGAATTGGCTGTATATACCTTTCTTCTAACTGTTCTAATAATATGATAATGGCATTTATGGCATTATCAGATTTGGAAAAGGAAAATGGGATGGGTTAGTATATTAACTGACAAGGAACCAAAGATAAAGCATTAGATTTTGGACTGTAGCTTCACTAGATAGAAATTAGTACATCGAGATGATTCGTCTCTTTTGAAGGGCATGAAAGCAGAGCCAGGGTTAATCTTCTCCATTTTAAAGTGTAAATTATGGACTATCAGCTTCAAGTCCAGAACTTCAGAATGCCTTTCTGTCATGCCGTTTTTCATATTTTAAATTATGTTTATAACCTTGAAAGTAATCTGAAAGTAGTTGCTGGTAAATGCCTTGTTTAAATGTTGAAAGTTGATACATTTTCATTGTATTGCAAGTCCCTCCAAGGCATTTTTGGAAGTCTAAATTTCTATTACATAATGAGTTCATTCCATTGTCTTTCTCTGTGCTGAATAGTGAATGAAAAAAGACCCCTCCTAAATGCAATGCACGCAAATACTGTTTTTTATATTCACAAACAAAGCTCCCACGCTGGGTTGAGAGTCTGTTATGGAGTTGTGTGATGTCTTAATTTATAACTGCTCATATGTTATATGCTGTAAATTATATCAGCAAGAACATAGGTACTTCATATTTTATTACCGTCATAATGTATCCCATCTGTACAATAATTCTGAGCTATTTTTTTAATACATCTCCATTCCTGTAGACTAAGGTACTTCAAAATTCTGTTATTAAATGATTGTATTATATCTTTGAAGAACTGGCATGTTGAAATGTCATGTCCAAGAACAGTTTAACTGTTTGTCTTCATCATTCATGCTATGTCAGTATTATCTAGTCTGTTGTCTTTTGTTTTATTGCCCTGTAATCCTACTGAAAGTCAACTGTGCTTAACCAGTTAATGCTCTGTGGAGTATGTTCTTCCTTGTGTTCCCTCGACTGTGCAGGGTAGTAGAGTGGGCAAGAAAAAATTTGTCCTGGTTTGCCTCAATGACCTTTTTGGATCTTATTTTCCTATGTGTTTTTGAGATTTAAATGGTGCAGAAACATGACAAATAGCAAAATCCATCACCTTTTCTTTATCTTTACACAGTATGTACAGGTATGACTCTCCCTCACCTTTTTACTCAAACAGTACTGGAAATTGAGCAGAAACTCAGAAATACATATCCTCTAAAAAGCGGAATTACACAAAGGGAAGGAGCTAAGTTACTCAAAGGACTGCATTAATCAAGCCTTTTTGCATGTTCAGATGCAGTAGCATTCTAATGGAAAGGACAGGCTTTTCAAGGAACATAATGTTTAGGGCTAGGTAAAGAACCTGACCTTATTTTTTATTAAGCTTTTTATCCATTTATTTTTACCTTTTTCTAAGGTCTATATATATGTCTGGATTTTTGCCATGTTTTTCATTATGGGAAGGTCTAATGAGCTTCCTTTGAGCCTGACTGGGACACTCTCTGGAAACCAAAACTTTTGACTTTAAAACCAGCACTTGTCTGTTCCACGTAACTTGCTCTCAATAGAACATTATCATCCTTATCACAACTTATTTTTAGGCAAGTAAAAACTTAGTCACATAGAATAATGATTACCCCAAGCAAAAGTGTCATTTTCTTCTTCCCTCTGAAAATCTCTTCAAAGTCTAGTATCTCTCAAATTTTTAAAAAAAAAAAGAAAAAAAAAGTTTTAATCTAAAAATGAAATATGTAGCATGAAAATATATATTACCAATGTTTTACTCAGGCGACAGCATGAATGAAGTCTAATGAACATCATCTTTGTATGAAGGTTTTACTGTGGTATGACTGTATTTTCATCCTGTGACTTGATTTTTTTTCCCAATTTTGTACTGCAGTATTTGCATCTTTCCAGGTCACTTACTAGGATACTCATGCAGTTGCTGTGAATGATCTTTATAGAATTTACAGAATTCTGAAAGTTTAATCACAAGGTGTGCATGTTGATGCATACTAGGAATCACAAGAATAACTACTTGAATTGTGTGAAATCTTTCTGTTGGTTTAAAGCATAAGTTTGCCTTGGTTTTCGTCAGACAGTCTTTATGTGTCCTACTTTTAATCATAGAATCCAACTCAAAGCTATTGAGTAAAAAGGATATAAACTGATTTGAGCCTAGAGGACTAAAAATACTTTTAGCTGTTAATTTGTTGGTTTGGTTTTTTTTTTTTAAATTTTACTCCAAAAGAAACCTCACCTTTTTACCTGTTTTTCTAAGAATATGAAAATGGAAATGATAAAAATAGGGCTGCAAAGAGTAAGTATATCAGTTTAATTTATGCTGAAATAATCCTGCTCATTTTCCTTGCTTGTGCATTTAGTGAAAAGGGTAATGTAGAGTGTGGACTGAAATATTTTTCTCTAACCGATAAAACTAGCTGTATGGAACCAATCACGATATACAGAATGTGTTATCTCTCTAAGAAAGGAAGTGGCAAAGAGTTCCTTATGCTCAAAAGGATGCTGAGCTGTATCCTAGCATGTCATTGTGCTGTAGATAACTAAAAACTTAATTATCTGTTGTTAATAAAATAGTTCTTTTAATATAGATTTATTTTAAGTCTTTTTCAGGAGATGAAGAGCATAAAACCAAGCCTGCCTTGATATAGGGATGGATATTGATTTATTTGTACTGGAAAAAAAAGCTTAAGTATTTTAAGCTTGTATTTCTATATGAACTTCTCAACCTTTTTTTTTTTTTTTTTTTTTAATAATCACAGCAAGACCAGCTTTATACTTGGGCTGCAGTCAGCCAACCCACACATTCAACAGATTACATTGAAGGAAGCTTTCCAAGGAGAATTCCATCTGCGTGGCCCCCACCCAAACCTCCAGATGAAGAACAAAGACTCAAAGTTTCGGAAGAAGGTATAGTTCAGACAAGATAAATGTGTAGCATAGGGGAAGATGCTATCTTTTAGAATCCAAGATATAAGCTTAGTATCTTAACCACTAACAATCACCTGGCTTTGAAGATCTTGGATTAGCATCAGAAATAATGTTAGCTAGTATGAATCTAATAAAAAATATTCAGCAAAAATGCGTTCTTTTTGTTAACAACGAAGATGTGTATCTGGCAACTGCTGACTTTTCTAAAAATATGGAAAACTTCAGAAGCCCACTAGTGGTATACTGCAAGTTATTAGAGTGGCGTAAGGTATTCCTTTGTAGATTCAGCAGTCCTGTGCTGACAGAGGGGTAGGAAAAGTGTATCTGGAAAAAATAAATTGAGATCTTGTTTACAAAGTTAGTTTATCTTAAAATTTGTGAGGTTATGCTACCAGCCAAATTTCTGCAATCTTTTTCATGCTTATTAAGAGCTTTGTTTAAGATGGGAATTAAAACAAAATCAACCAAAAACCCCCAACACTCTCTTGTAGCTCACAAAGAAATTTAGAAGAGAATTTCAAACCTGTTTTCTGTTAGTAGTGTTGATGCACAAATACCACAGGTTCTTGGAAGCTTTGCTTTCCATTAGTTAGTGTTCAGCAGCTCAACACTTCTGGACTGCATTCATCCCCATGCCCTCCATGGAGAGCCACTGGATATTCTCAAATTTTCCATTTTTTTACCACTCCTATTTTTCATTGCTCAGATTTGAAGAATTAAGTCATTATTTCAACAGATCTCTTTGTATTGCTCGTAGCCTTTCGGTGGAGTTAATTTCAGATATGTTTCTCTATTTATTCTGTGACTTTTACCTGTTGGACATCAAGGAAACATCTCGCGTTGATCGCACTCATTCAATTCAGAGTATGGAATGCTGCAGTACTAATCAACTGGATTGTTGAGCTAGTTCAGCTTTTAAGTAATGATGCTGTACTCAATGAAGGTGCTGCCATATGTGGCAGTACAATTCATTGCCACTACTCTAAAAGCTGTGTTTCTCAACTTGGAGACTTAGCCAGTGGATGTGTGATCAGAGTATTCATGAACATACTCTGTACTCGAAAGGCAAAAGGGTGAATTTATTTTCATTTTATTTTCAGGTTTTAGCCCAGCATAGGCTGGTACAAGTAAAAAACACTTTCATGCTCTAAAATCTAGAAGAAAATTGATTACGTGAAGTATTTTGAAATGTAAAGATACACTTGAAAGTGCATTTCTACCAAAATGATAATACTAATGATTTTTAAATGTATTCATATTATACATGGTTTATTTCCCTCCTGTATTGTTCTATTTAATACTATACCTGCTACCTGGATGTATTGTGTACAGGACTTGTCTGTTCCTTATCTCAACCCCTGCCCTCAAAAATTGCAAAAACATTAGGAACATAGAGTTAAAAACAAAGTGGCAAACTGTGTGTTCTGACTATTTCAAAATGTAGCATGAATAGTTCTTAATATTTATTTATTGACATTTTGGGTGTGATTTTTCAGTGTAGGGCATGGAGGGAAAAGGAAAAATCGTAATTCTGAATAAAACTCAGATAGATAATTTAACTTTTCTTTGATTGTTCATATGCTTGCCATTTGGAAGAACCTGGAAGTGAGTGATATGAAACCTGAGGATAAACACCTTTCCCACTTTATGTATATGAACTATTGAAAGGTGTAGGGGATGAACATTTTTTTAAAAGGTTTAAATTATTGTGTGTAGGGTAGCTATATTTCGTGTTATATATAATTATTGCTGTCTGGATTAAACAGAAAAAATATTAACATTAGAAACAATGGTTCATAAACAAAACCATGCATTTTAGACAAAAATATCGATAGAGAAAGGAATGCAGCAGAATATTTTTATATAGAGAATCTTTGTTTTTATTATGCACATTAGTATGAAGACAATAGTAGGCCTTTAAGTTTTAAGTAAGGCAAGATGAAATTCTGCAAGGTCTTAGGTAGCCTTTCCTAAATTAGCAAAGTGGTTAATCATCTGTTTAGTATAATATGTATTAAATACTTTTGCTGAATGCTCTGTATCATGGAGCATTGTTGAGTGTGAGGAAAGGGCTATTAGAGTGGTCAGGAGGTTTTGAGGGATTTTTTTGTCAGGTTGATTGTTGTTTGTTTAGTTTTTTTCTTAATTTGTTTTAGCTTTTTATTTGGGGAGGTTTTTTTAGGTTGGCTATTTATTTAAAAACTGAAGTTTGGAAATACCTAATGTGAATTTGGGTTCAAGTCAGCAGATACTTATGCCAAAAACATTTTTAATTTCTGGATTCGGAGAAGGTTTTGCACAAAATGAGTCAACATCACCAAGAAGATCAATGTGTATGCCACTAATTTTCTATCTGAATATTCAAAATCTATTCCCAACACTGCTTATGGCATTTCAGTATACCATTCTCACATCTCAGCACATTGCCTGAATCTAAACAGGGTATTTGAAATCCAACTATTTTAATGTTTTGCTGTGGACATTATTCTACTTAACATATAGGTAAAGGCAAATAAACAGGAACTAGAGTCCAATCATCCTGTCTCCCATGTGACTGTTTTAACGACTTGTGAAGAAACTCAAAGACTATGCAACTTCTGCAAAATGAAACAGTCCCAGGACAACAAATGTCTCTGTGGGTTTACAACCTGAAATCTAAGTTAGTCTTTTTAAAAGAAAAAATCAAAACCCAAAAAAGTTAACAAAAATAATGTTTGGGTTGGTTTAAAGGAAAGGATTCATTTGTCATATAGCACTCTTTTTTTTTTTCATCTGTGGTGCTAGTGTTTGAGGGTTTTTCTTCATTTTGCTTAACAAAACTGAAATGCTGTTAGTTTGCTGGGAATATATTGTATTTGCTAAATTTTGTCAAGCTAACCTTGAAGTTAACTGCTCATATCACCCTGACTTCACCTTATATTAATCCCTTTTTAGAACAAAACTAAAAATGTGGGGTAAAAATAAGACAGACAAATCTGTCAAATTGTTAAATATGGTCTAATAGATAGGAACAGTCTGTTAGTATTTTTTTAAGTACTTTTGAGTAAGGAAGGTAGTTGCGCTAATTTGCATGACAGAAAATATTGTCTGTGTGTACATGTCTAGTACTAGAAAATCAGCAAACAATAAACTTATTGTGAGGAAAGATAAAATGAATATGAAAATTTCTCTCAACCACAGAGAAATCTAAAATCTAAATGATGAGTTATTTCCTGTAAATGGCAACCTATCCAAATCCAGGTAAAAAAAATTGATTGTTAATTTTCAAGGGATAGCATTGCAGTATAATATACATTGGCAATGAAACTTCTCCCTTGTATGTCTCACCTCTCAACAGATGGGATTGTCAGACAGCTGTGAGAAGGTCAAATGTCTAGGAATTATGAATAACGGAATCACAGAATAACAGAATCACAGTCCAATTCCTGGCCTGGCACAGGACCATCCCCAAGAGTCACATCATGTGCCTGAGAGTATTGTCCAAACTCTTCTTGAACTCTGTCAGGCTTGGTGCTGTGACCACTTTCCTGGGGAGCCTGTTCCAGTGCCCAACCACCCTTTGGGTGAGGAACCTTTTTCTAATATCCAACCGAAACCTCCCCTGACACAACTTCAGGCCACTCCCTTGGCTCGTCACTGGTCACCACAGAGAAGAGATCAGTGCCTGCCCCTTCTCTTCCCCTAACGAGGAAGTTGTAGACTGCAATGAGGCCTCCCCTCAGTATCCTCTTCTAGCTAGAGGTTCTCGATCACAGCTGCTTCACTCTTTCTGAAAATGGACAAGATATTTCCCTGTTGAATAGTGGTACCTTTAAAAGATATGAGAAGGATACAACACAATGTATTCTCTGGGCAGGTGTAACAAAAATATTTCTATTCTTGTCATGAGTACAAAATTAGGTTATGATCAGTAAAGAGGCATCACGAGCAGTAGCTACTAAACTCAGTAGAGATCTTTGCATTGTGTAGCTGCTGTGGAGTTGTTTGTTTATTTGTTTTTTCTCATTATTTCCTATCAGGCAAGGAAAATGAGGCACAGTAAGGTTCTTTAAGGTCAGAAAATACTCTGGTTTTAAAATAAGAAACAGAATCTAATTGTGGAGTGTCTCCTGTTTTGCTGCCCTTTTTGAGATCTGTATCACTATCAATGTAATTGTGGAAATTTCAAATTTGTGGTAGGGCAGAAGAGGGCCAGTGAAGGATATAAAAAAGGCAACATAGCTGGCAACAGTCATCAGTTTTAAGGACATCATAAGAACCTTCCCATGACCATCTGTGGAATATTTGTAATAGAGACATAAGTAAATCTTTTTCTTTGAATCAGAAATTTCGATCGATCAAAATGGACTTCTTTCAAGTTTAAGATGGTAACATTTAACATTGTGTCATAATACATACGTTGCAAATTGAATTTAGCCTGGCTTTATTTATACATATAACCTGTTCCATTGATTTTAGAGATAATTTGGAAATTGGGACAGTTTGCACTGTTTTCTTTCTAACTCTACTCTCCTTTCATTGATTTTTTAATATGTCTTTTGAAAGATCAGTGAATTTTTTAAATATAGAAGTTTAAAATCTGTATCTTCTTTTCAAATTCAGAGTTGAAATCTACAGTCCTAGAAACAGAGAAGCAATGCATAGATGATGTTCAACGAGTACAGGTAAGATCTAACAGATATTATATCTGTCATTTTTTAAAATGAGTGCAAAAGCAGTATTTCTTTCAGACATTTTTGAAATAGTTTTGTGCACTGAATGTTCTGAATGAAAAAATGGAGTTTTTTATATGCTCCTTGGTGTATTTTGGTACAGAGATTGAAGGTTTCTGCCTGCCTAAGGTGATTCTTACAAAATTTTATTGTTCACACAGAAGTAAATTAACACTATGTCTGATGGCATTACTAAGCAATAGTAGTAGAAGATCTGGTTATATTAGTTAATCTACAAAAGTTCATGTAAGTATAAATGTCGGAGATTTTTTTTTTGACTCTCCACTGCATCTTATAAAGGTGGTAGTAAGGGAATAGGTTTAGGGTGCCATGCTGGACTTAAATAAGTGATGATATAATACTGGGACAGGCTGGGTTAAACTTAGGCAAGATAAGCACAGTCTGTTTTATCTTTTTAGCATGTCACCATACATGTTCTATTCTTCATTAAAGGTGATGCAATTTGATGGGGTTGAGGAATTTCAAATTTTGTTTCCTCAAAAAACTAGCTGCTAGACTTATCTTACTAGGTAATAAGACCATTCAGTTGTTTTGCAAGTCATTAGAAGGAAGGCAAAGTTATGTTTTTCTGAAATACTTGTTTGAAACAAAGAGTGACCAAAAGCTCTTGAAATCTCTTGTTTGCCTTTTCTTGTTTCCTCCCTTCCTTGTTTCCTCTCCTGGGTTTGTTTTTCTGTGTGGTGTGGTTGGTTTTTGGGGGGTTTTTGGGTTTTTTTGTTAGTGACAAGATGGTTCAAGCATAACTGCATTGAGCAGCACTTGTGAAAATGATCAGTAATTTGTTTTTTGGGGAGAAAATAAGGAATGTCTAGGTAAATGTATACTATTGATCATTAGACTTGTAAATTTAATTTGGGCTTGACCACATCTTTTATGAACCATGCGGGGGAAGAGTAGGTGTATTAACGTTATGGCTTCTATCTTGCCAAACAACATTAAAGTAGGTCTTCTAGGTGGTTACCTAAATTCTTCTACCTCCATAGTAAGGAACATTTTAAAACTAGAACCCATTAATTAAAATAATATTATGAAGTTATCCTATATTGCAGTCTTTTAAGTTCAACCAAAAATATATTTGTCCCATGCTATTTTTATATTTGTTACTCACTAGTAATGGTTTCTACTATTTACTTTGAAAAAGTACTTTTTCCTATACTTCCAGAAAATTATTGTACATAAGCAGCATATTTAATCTGTCTCAAAGATTTTAATTCATTGCAAGACACAATGTATATGAAAGGTTTTCTTTTTGGAAATATAATTAATTGAAATGTGTTTATGAATGCTTAGGTATTTTACCTAAAAAAAAAAAATTATTATTATGAGATTTACTATGAGAATGAAGTTAAACCAGCAGCACTAGAGCACTGTGTGATTTCTTGAACAAATAACATTTGCTTCAGGTTGGGAGCTTTTTGGTATTTTTAAAACTAACCTACTACAATTATGAATTGTGTTTGCTTGTGTTATTAGAGATTTCCATTTCTCTTGCTTAGTGTTGATCTCTTATGACAGTAATGTGAACTTCTTCCATTCTATACTATTATTCATCAATAAAGTGCAGAACTATCAGGATCACTCTGCTTGCAGAAAGTCATCTCAAGTTTTTGCTATATTATGTTGTCATCTTTCTGTTTCATTTTGAAAATCTGAGTGGAAGTTTTTAATTTGAGGAATCATATGTGGATAAAATGTTGTCATATGTTCAAATTATTTTTGTACAGTCTCAAGCAGTTGAGTATATTCTATGTATCAGTCAGTGTCCAACTATATCCATCTATAAAAATATCTAGAAAGTAGAATGGCCATCATGTTTGTAGGTAAATCCTTTACTGCAATCAGATAATTCTTGGTGTTATGTTTACATTTTTAAAGTGATAAAATGTTATGACGTATTTCTATTAGAGATATATCCTCTTTTATTTGTCTAGCTAGTTTTCCTTTCTGAAAAAAAGCAAGCAGTGGATGAAGTTACCCCAGTAGTGATTTTTCTCTTTTTCTTTTGATACATAAAAAGGAAGAAAGCTCTACTGTAACATTAGAAATTGATCAACCAAGTCTTCTTTCCCTCTTTTCTCTCCTGGGAAAAGACATTTTCCACATGTTATTAAAATAATTGAAGATGGTTGACACAGAAATGAACACAATTGTAGCGTGATGTTGAAAAATTGTCTCATTTATGATAATGAGACATTATTATGTCTCATAACTAAAGGGTTCAGAATAATTCTACATTAAAAGCACAAGTAACATAGAGAGGCTGTATTCTAGACTTTCTTGCCAATGGAAGGGACATTTATATATATACATATATCCTCTCCATTTCCTTATCTTTACAATTTTAGATATAATCTTCATGTTTTGCAGCATAATATCCTAAAGTTTAAGACTGCTTTTTTGAGTCAAAAAGACCTAATTTAAAAAAATTACAACTGAAAGAAATGAGGATCTGTTGTGCTTGAGGGGTTGTGCTTTCTTTTAGTACAGGAATTGTTAAGCAGAGCCAAAATAAGAAAAATTGGCAGCCATTTCAAGTCCTGAAATGCCAAAGAGCAACAATGTCTGCTTAGTCTTCCCAGTGCAAACAGAGAAAATTTTTTTAGGCTCAGCTCTTTTAGTGAAGGAAGAAGAGAACAATTGAATGTCCTAATTTAGAAATTCCAGCTTCAAACCTGATCTTTAGACCTGACAACTGTACTTTGTACAGGAGCGAATTTCCGCTTTGCTTTGTACCCCTGATCTTTTATGCTACTTTATCAATTTTCCTTACATTGTAACTCACTTTTCAAATTAGCTTGATTTTCTTTATATGGTAGGTAAAAACAGTAAAAAGAAGAAGGGGGGAAAAAAAATCCTTTAATTGCAAAATAAGTACATGAAAACTAAGCTTCAATTAGTAGTAGGACATTACAGGACTAGAAACCTAAAGTTGTTTGAAAGGCACCTAAATTCCTTATTGTGTTATACATCTTATTATAAAATTATTTGAAATTTCTATTTTTGATAATTTGTAATGATTGTCTATTAATTTAAGAAGAAAGCCCTCATTATATTTTATTTAAAATTTAGCATCCAGATGTAATGAATCCTTCTTTATACCATTGATGATGTGTGATCCCTGGTCTCAGGAGGTGGAGTTTTGCCAGATTGTTCCAGTTGCTAGTAGTTTGCTTATAAGATATTTTACATTGAGTATTTAAACTATATTTACATCAGAAAAGCTTACCATCAAAAAAATTCTTATGCTCATGTTTCTATCTCAGTTTTTCACTTTGGTTTGGTTCACCACATTTAGCCAACAAATAAATCTCAACCAAAATTATATGTATTTTTGGAACAACATGTACTTCCACTGGCTCTAACAGCCAGACAAAATTTTGGCAGTTCTCAGGTGCTGAAGACAGATTTCTACTGCATGATTTATTGGTGTGCTTTCCAACAATATCATAGGGAAACAACGCTAGTCTTAAAAAACTTAAATTACAGGCCAGGTTTTGCCACGGTGAGGATACTTCCTGTTTTATAAAACATAAGTTTGACTCTTGGAGTGTCTCTTTAGAGTATTCCTAACTACCACACTTTACTGGTAACTCCTATCTCAATCTTTCAGCAGGGACCTTTTTACTTACTCTAGTCATTAACTATGAATTATTATAACTCCTTAGGGTAATAGCTTAGTGACATTTGAAATGTTCCAATTTTGACACTTAGTAAGGCAAGAAAAAAGGTTTTGAAATCCTTTACGATAAATATAATAATCAGTCTATTTAGAAAGTATAAAACATTGGTGGGACTGGGATTTACTTTTCATTATAAAATGTCACCACTAGAATTTGTCTCAGAAACACGCATGCTGCTCAAAACTCTCTCTTAAATGAAATTTCAGAAATTATTCTTCACCGGTGACAGTAGGATAAGAAAGGTAGATAAAAGATTTGGCTGAAATGGTGAAACATGAAAAAGAATAAAATAAAAAAGGGAGATTTTATAAACCTGTTTTTAGACTATCAGATTTGGAGTCTGATGTGAAACCTGTTTTATTTAGATATTACATAGTTTTCATCAGGGTAGAGGCCAATTGTAGATGAGACTAGTGAACAGCTGTGTTCGACAGGAGTTTGAGGAAAATTGGGAATTCTTCCTTTATGAACTACCAAACTGTTCTATGGCTATTGCTCTTCTTACACTGCTTGGTTTTACATGTTCTTTCTTGAGATATTTATTCAGAAAGTACCTGGGAACAAGTGTCACTCCTCTTCCATGCCTTTGCTATTTGAAAGGTTACTTTTTGTAAGGGGGAAGAGAAGGCTTGTGGAAGCAATGAACTGTTACCCTAAAACAATTCTTCTCCTACAAAAATATGACCGCCAAAGTCTTAGATTTCAGCAGCCAAAACAGTTATATATGTAGGTTAAAAAAAAAAAGGCAATCAACAAAAATGTATGACATATTCACAAGGATCTACTATATACAGTTGTGTCACTGAGGAAAGAAAGGATTATGAAAGAAGTAAATGTTCTTGGAAGTTTCCATATAAACCACGATAGTGACTAGAATTGGATATCTTCTTTTAAGGAGAACTGTATCAATGTAAACTTTCTGCAACACCTTGCCAGCATACCCAAATTTCAGAAAACAAAAAACTAAAAAAAATTCAGATGTACAAATCTATCTTTTCGTCTTGCAAAAAATAAACCCAGACTTGCAATATGGTTTGTGGAGGAACTCATGTTCTAATTGCAGGTCCAATGTGTAACATTAGAATTGGGGTATCTTAGCTTTAAGCTGATGAATATCAGGAAGCATATCTAGTGTTTTCTTGTTAGCCATAAGAGTAAATGATATTTTACCAGAAATGTACAAAAAGGAAACAAAGTTTGTGTGAAACAAGAGGTGATAGAAACCCTACAGACAACTTTACTGCCAGGGTCACAGGAACTGCTAAAATGCAGAGCATTTTGCTCAAGTAGTAAAGGGGAATCTAACCTTTGTGGAACTTCACTCACTCCAGGACAATTTTAAGTGAAAATCAAGTATTTTATGTTCATGAAATATAGTTTTTATGCAGAAGCTTCCAGTTTTATTGATGGGAATCTTTGATTCTTAATATTAGAAGTTACTTTTCAGTTGAAACATTCTGCCATTTTCAGGTTTCTTTTATGGTTTGTTTTCAGAAAACCTAACAAGCATGAATAGATTTTTCATTTTCTAAAACTGTAGCAGATTAATTAACTAAACTTTTTAAAACAAGAAGTGAGATTCTCTTAATAGAGACCTCAATAAAATTTAAACAGAGATTGTCTGTTCCAGTCTGTTCTGCTTCCTACATGACTAGTAGTTGAACTTGTAATTAAAATACTGTCATCTGATAATGTCGAGGTTTCTTAGGCCAGAAAGGAAGAATGAGAAAGCAAATAGAAATAATAAAAATAAGGGAAGAGGTATTTAACTAGAGTCAGAAGGACATCATAAGGAAGTCGGCCTACTCAGCCACTAGATGGCAGTTAAGGATTTTTGAATGGACTGCAAGGCTCTTGTAAATCAACACAGGGCAGTCCAGCAGACACCCTAGAGCAAGAATTCAATTTTTTTTTTTTTTTTTTTTTTTAGTCAAAGTGGTGGTTTTCTGGTAGTCAATAGGTTAGCCTATAAAAAGTACATACAATTGCTCTGTTTAATCTAAGCAAAATTTAGTAATTGGAACATTTCTCAAAGCTAATTTTTGGGACTCTGTCCCAAAAATAAGAAATAATAACAAAGGCCCGAAACATTAAAAGTTTAGAAAGCCCTATTCTGTCACAGTTAAGTTGTTTTGTTTGTTTGTTTGTTTGTTTGTTTGTTTTTTAAACCAGTGAAGGGAAAACATTTGGTTTGGTCTACAAGCCTTCTGGATGACTGTCTTTGTAGTGATAATTAAAAAGTTTTACTGCTGAATTAGCATCATTTAAATAAAGAGGTCAGTTTTCTTTTGGATATGAAATTTATTTCTTCAACAACAGTCTTGAATCCATTTTCTATTTAGTTCTTATTAGGGAGATGTTAAAAAGAAGCGAGAGATAAAAGTGCGTTGGACATAATTAATTGACATAATATAAAATATAAATCACAGACTCCATATTTAAATAAAAATAAAGGAATATAGTATGTCAAGCCAGTGTGGTAGAAAAATAAAAGCATTTAATTCTCAGAACAAATGTTAGTATTTTGTATTATATCCAAACTTCACAATACTTGGATTGACTTCTATTGTGTTGCTTGAAATGTTTACCTCTTTAAAAGAAATGACATACTGGTATTATTTTCAGTGGAGTGACAATAGCACATTTTTGCACTCTTCCTCCTTACTGTGGTGAGACTAAAATTCGTTTTCTTCTAATCTGTAGTCTTCATATTGATTTCAAGATGAAGTTTTACTTCTGTGCTCATTTCACTTTTAAAGGCTCTTTATTCGGTTTTTCCACTTTAATTGAGGTAGCATGCCATGTATCATAGATCTGAAATACACAAAAAATCATAGCACAGTTCAGGTTTAAGTAACATAAGGAGGTCATAAGTAGACATTAGGGTCATGTACAGACCCTTTCCCACCAACACCCTCGTCCAAGCCAGGTTAGCTTAGGTGTGCGGTGGTTTTTTTCTCAGGACTTAGCTCATCTCTGAGTATGGGTATGTGGTAATGCTAATATGTACTTCCTGTTTTGCCTAGTCAATGGTAAAACAGTAAGTCTTGCTATGTTTCTGATGTGTTGTTTCAATAACAGCTAAAGGAGATGAAAATGTGTGCTCAAACAGCACATATATTTCCAGTGAGTTACTCCTAATTCAAATACAACATATGTTCCGGCATTGATTAAAATTCTCAGGAAACTGATGGTCAAGTTCTTGTGATTCATCTAGTGTCACAACTTCTTCATCTAAGACTTTTGTGAGAATATGGCAGAATATAATATAAATTTTGCATCCTGTAATCATAACTGACATTCTTCTTTTTCCATTTTAAGTATGCTTTATACTTACACAAAACCAGACAAGCTTTTTTTTTGTCATTTTAGGTACAACTTCTTGGAAAAGTAGCACCAGCTTTAAGATTTGGGCAATTTTAGTGCATGAACAGTGTGCTTGCAAATTCTATAGAGTGGAAGTTAATTTAGTATTTACATACTTCCTTTTCTTCTGTCACTGATGGGGAAAAAAGGAGAATGAGAGTAAAACTGAGAAACTTATTTATTTGAACTAGAATTACTTGGTGATACTTTAAATCCTTGGCTCTAATATGAGAAAGTTTCATCTCTTGAAAAAGAATTATGGGATAGGGTTTGTGTAGAAAGAATTACCTCTTTTCTGTCTGTGTTTGTGTGTGATTCTAACCCCTAATATGTTTCTTCTCTTGCCATTTACAGTGAGCTTCTTGTAAAATACTACCAGAGTACAGTAACTTCTCTGAGGGAGCAGTGAATAGAAAAGCATGATATTCATATACTTATTGAAAATTCTGTTTAAATTGTTTTCTCTCTTCTCCTCTGACTCCTCACTTGTTTTACTCATGAAAATTGGGAAATTGAGGTAGTACTCATGCCATTTATACTATGCATACTCATACTATGCATTCCTGGTTAGAGCAAAATATATATGAGCTGCATTCATCAATTGTCAAAATGCAATTTGTTTTTCCTTAAATTCTCTAAAATGGAAATCCTATTTCAGATGAAACGTGTAAACTCCCCTTCTCCCAAAATATGATTTATAATGGAAGTTTCATTATTTATATATGAAATTTCTCTCATACTTTGAAGCAAGGTGAAACCAAAGAGATTTTTTATGTTCAGTGGTACCATACTATACTTGGATTATGTAGAATATTTTTGCTACTATAGTATTTACCTTTCAAATTTTTTGAAAAGAATTCTACAGAGATTGAAGAGAACAGATGAAGAAATTACATTAGACACAAGAGAGCAGAATGAAAAGTGTATGTATGTAAGTCTGTGTGCATATGTGTATATGAAAAGAAAATTTCTTCTTGTGACATTCCTAGCAGGACATCTCATTTGTCAAGTGGACTTATGCAATTTGAGAGACCTTATGCCATTCTCTTGGCATTAAAGATCAGGTGCTACCTTTTGTTAGTGTTGATCCTGAGAATTTCCACAGGACACTTTATGTAGAAGAGAGATAAGAAATGGTTTTCTCAGTAAGAATAAATACTTCTTTTACTTAGAAATATCCCAAATAATTTAAAAACAAAACAAACAACCATGATATACTGCCATACTCGAATGAGAAATTAAAAGAAAAGCTGAGGATAATTTAAAATCCTTGGATATAAAACAGACTAACCATTTTGTCTTCTACTTACATTTAGATCAAAAGATAGCTATCTCTAGGTTTTCTATTTTAAATTGACATAAATAAATAAAAATAGTAAAATCACTTATTTTCTTTTTCTGTTTTCCATTTTCAGTTTTTGAATACTTGTTTTTCTTTGTATTTATTCTTTAGAGAATAAGCCCAAAACTATTGATAAAAATTGTTACATATTGCTGAATGTTTGACTTTTGCTATCAATATTCAACTTTTCCTAAAAAGAGACATTACTTTTTTCTAATGTCCATTATACCAAAAAGGTTTTGCATAACCTCTCAAAACCTAAATCTTATTTTTGGTTGCTCGGTTGTGATTGACTTTTTTTAAGGTTCTTTCACCCCAAATGATACAGCCTTAGTTTTAATATAGCCTTCGTAATTTCAAAGAGTTAGAGAAGGTGACTGACTTCCAGGCCCCTGCCTTCAGCATATTCATGGATGCATTTGTGAAGGCTCTGATTCCATTTCCACAAGCTTTTTCTGTTGTGAGAAGTAGGCTCATGTTTCAGGGTAGAGAAGACTAACTATCCCTTTCTACAAAGATTTATTCTTCTTGCGGATACTTTTTGCTGCTTATTCCCTGCTGGAAGCCTGAAACAAAAGCAACGTGTAAACCTCCCATTTTGTGGTCTGGCTGAACTCTTGGGTAAAAAGGGCAAGTAGTGTGCAGAAGTATCATGCTCTGGACAGTTGCTTATCAGGGTGTGGCAAAGTTCACCTAGAAAATCATTAGCTTTTTTGATCTCCACTACTGGAGATTAAAGGCGTTCCAGGTCCTTCGAGGTTAGTTTATTAATGTTCATATTTTAGGTCATAGAATCCTTACTGTTATTTCTTCCATAAAAACTAGTATGTTTTTTGTATGTAAAAAGACAGAGAAATAACAATAGAATGAGTTAATTTACACAGTGACTACTTTCCAGGTTGCTGCTCAGTTCCAAGCTGAATTGAAAATCAGGAAAAGGCCTGGTGTGAAAAAGTTCAACGCCTTTTTCTAGTATGTCAATGTAGTAATGTTTGAGGTATGCTAGATTTTATTTTGTGTTTTTACAGAATGAGATGGATGGTTGCCTTGGCCTGAATACACAGGAAAACTAACCAAATATTTTAGATTCATAGTTTAAATACTTTAGAACAAACACAGGCAATGGAAAAAGTAAGTGATCCATCATGTGATAGGTATTTCAATAAACTGCCTAAATATGGAGGAGAAAATAAATTCAGACAGTTTTTATACAAATTTTTAAGGAAATCTGTGACTCTCAGGGTACCTGTTGCTTATTGGATTGCTAGCATAGGTGGCTTGGTTTTAGTTAGCTCTTCATCTGCATAGCTAATCATACTCTAGTAGTCTCTTTGCAGTCCACAGCACATGTAAAAACCACCATAAACAGATAAAATAAGGTTATAGTAAAATTAATAAATTTCAACCTTTTTTTTTTTTTTTCAGTGCCCATTGTCTTTTGCATACTTGTTTTACACCGGATGAGTGATAGAACAGTTGAACCAGTTTCTGGGCTAAATGAGGCAATGTGGACGGACAAGCCTTTTTACAAGTCTTGTTTACTGCTATATTGTTTCATGTCTCTCTGATAGTGAAATTTAATCTATGCTAGGACAGAAACCTTCAAGACTTGAGAGAGGCCTTTTGGCTTGTTTTTGTTTTGGTTTGGGTTTTTTTTTCTTGGTTGGTTGTGTTTTTTAAAATAAAACAGGTCTAAAATTTTCCGGACAATCAGGCTGAAAAAAATTATTTGTCCAGACTAAAAGTAGCATTATGTAAGACTACAGTCATTATACTTGACTTCTGTGTATCTCCTAGGGTGATCAGTGGTTCTGTGAGATTTTATTTTGTCTTGTCTTCTCTGTAGTCTACGAAAATTCTTGTTAGGTTCCTATTGTAGCAAAATGTGGGTATAATTTAAGGTTTTATTTCAGTTAAGAGTTACACTTTATAGAGAGAAAACTCTTTCAATCTTTGATGTATCTCAAGTTGATTTGGGGTTTTTATTATTTATTAAAATGAGTACTGTAAAGAACTGATATCTTATCCTCCTAAATGCACTTAGCCCAGGGATAAGGAACTCAAACTGTTCAGGAACAGAAACTTCAAGAACCTAATCTGAACAAAGTTCTTTTTCCTTTGACCTCCAGCTTTAAAAGTTGACATTTGCAGTGCTTCTTCAAGGGTGTATGTTCCCTGCTAAGCCTGTGTTTGTTTATTTGAACTATTTGAATTTCAATAATTATTGATTTCTGCATGTAATGGTTTGGGAGGTTTTTTTGTCACCCATGATAGGTTATGACAAAACCACTTGGTTCATTGGACATGTCTCCGCTCTTTAGTTTAGGAAGAGTTACACAGTCCTGACGCCAGCACAGTGCAGGCTGGTATAATCCATCTCTTGCAGTGTGTCACCGAGTGGGAGATGCTCTGACATGCACCAAATAAAGTTTATAAGTTCAGGCAGGGCAATGCACTACACTGTTTTTGTTTCAGGTCTTACTTGCTCAGAGCTATACTGGGGAGCTGTGCATCATGGTTTTTTATGCTTGGAGGAAGAAACATGGACTATTGTGAAAATGTGTATCCTTTGTCCCCATATGTACAACTTCAATAAAGTAGAAACTTCTCACAAAAAGGTAGTCTGAGGAAGAAACCAGTATCCAATACTCATTCTAATCTTCAGCAGTTCTCCCTGATGCTATTGGCAAGTTTGCCAACTTTTGACTCAGCTTCAACTGCCGTAAAACTAAAATGCTGCAATGAGCTAAGTGATACGTGACAATTAATTAGATGGATACTATTTTGTTGGAATGCAAATCAAGTCTCCACCAGTACTTCTCATTTGACAATCACTGTAGCACTAAAAAAATGCCTGTTAAATGTTGTGTCTCCTTTTCTTAAGGTTGATCTGCAGTTGCAAGAAGTAGCTTTGAAAATGAGACAGCTTTAAAGAGAGAAACCTGAATAGAGATCACATTTCTCTGACTGAATTAAATTCTTACTGTGGCTCTACTTTGTGCCATTCGGTGAGCGTGCGCGTTCAAAAATGTTTCACTTCGCGTAGAAAAAGGGCATTTATTAACAAAGCAGTTGGAAAGAGCATCCTTCCAAGTAACTGTACACTGCTAGTACTGCCAGGTATTCCCAGGTGCTCGCTTCCTGGGAGACCTGAGGGGTCTTATTCTGTCCATCTTTATCCTGTTTAACTGTATGCTTCATTTCCTGAGTGCTCTTGCAACTAGGTAGCAGCATAGACTCTGATTCATGAATTCTGATGTAGAGAAACTAAAAAGATAAGGTTTTAAAAAATAATCAATCCAAATATAATCCTATCATCTAAATATGAATTCCACCCAAAGAGGTGATTTCATGACAGTAAGTGACAAATTGCTGAAAATGAGCAAACTGCTGATGCAACTTTTGGGCTTGTAATAGTATAAGGTAATAACTTCTAAAATTGAACTCTAATATGCCTTTATTTTTCAAATATTCCAAAATTACTGCTAATAACTGCCATTACATTTATTTTCAAAGAAAAAGATACATTATGGCTATTCATAAAGTATATAAGTGAATGAAAGCTGAGAAAGACATAGATAAATATATAATACAGATGAACATATATGTGTGTCTGTATGTATAGACTAGGGCTAACTTTCAGAGATATGGGGTTTTTCTGATTGAAAATTTAGTTGCAGAATGGTCTGTAGGTTTCAGTCGCTCATTTGCTAAACTAGCTTGTCAGACTCCAGAGAGGAGGCAGCTGTAATCTAATCTTTTACATGTTTGAAGATCCTGGATATATTCCATCTATACAGATCAGCTCTATGCTGGACATCTGATATGCATATGTGGAAAACATGACAAGATTGGAATGAATTGGATGTAATGGCTTTTGGTACACGTGAAGATCGACGTGTGCAACCTTTAGCCAGTAAAGCCAATATTCCCAGATCAGTGTACACACAAGCCTATCAATGCAACACAAAGAGGACATCAGTCCCAGATTCAGCATCCAACTCATTGCACATGGAACATGTACAACCTGATTAAAAAATGCTGGGCACTGTTCTATAGCCATACACCTCTGAATTTTTTTTTTCCTGCTCACTCTTTCATACTCAAGTCACACGGATAAAGCAAGGGTTAAGCATCCACCTTTCTTTCTTTCTTTACAGAAAGAAGACTGTCCCACAGTACCTGGGTCCTGGGTAAGAACTCTAGGCAAGAAAAAATTTCCTCATAACTCTTTTAAACCCTGTAGGTTTCTGCTGTGGAACTGTCCTCTGGATTGAAAATGAAACTTCTTTTCATTATGTGTGATTTTATTAATCTCAGTCTTCCGGTCCTTGTCAAGAGCTTTTGACCATCTTTCACATGTATGAAAAATTAAGTATTCCCTTGCTTATTCTTCTAAGAAAATGGTATGATTTTCTTTTCCAATTGGATTTATATATAGTTTAAATTTCCTTTCTTGTTGAGGATAGCGGAAGCATTCTGTGACTTTCATTTGTTTGATACGGTCCTTTCTGATCTAGAGGTAGACTTTAAACTAGGGGAAAGGCAGAAATCTAATTAAACTGCTCTGAGGGCATCTTAATAGTCAAAATGAAAAGTATCTCTATCTAAAATAATTACTGAAATACCTAGATACTGGTACCTTGTTTGTTTGTTTGTTTGTTGTGGGGTTTTTTTCTTTTAGTTTCTTTGATTTTTAAACCAAATAAATTAAAGTACATAATTTCCTCTGGATAAATATATCTTCATTCACATCAAAGTCTTGTTTGTTCACAATATGCTGTTTCTGTGAAAACCTGGATATATTGGTGATCTTTAGGTACAACACAGCAGAAAAACACCAGGTTATTTGAAATGCTATGTCTTCAGGACAACAGAAAAACTGTTTCTTAGGGCATGGGATAAACAGTCCCTTTAATTAATCAGTACATTTTCATTTCTTGTCTGAATTGCTAATTCATCTCACTTGATTGTCCATTTTTTTAAACTTTAAAAATTACTTCTTTTCTTGAGAGAAATTTAATTATTTGCAGGGTAAATTGTCTTGTAGAACAGAGAATTCTAGGTTTTTCCTGTAGTTAGGTAGATTTTCAGTATTCAAGAATTACTACTTTTTCTTGTTAAAAGTTGAATCCAATCTCCTGAGTCAATGAGTTTTTAAAACAGTGAACTGTTCTGAGATCAGCCATCATTAAGGCAAATCTCTTCAGAGCCACTGAATATTGTGCTTAATCCTGTTGGCTTCAGTTTGTTTATGGCAGAAACAAATTTGCTGTATCTCTCATAAAACCCTTGCTGGAGTGTTCTTACAGTGTAAAATGGGAGCTTAGGAGAATTACAGTCTAGGGAAACTGGATTTGATCTCAGCTGAAAATCGGTGTGTGGCCTTAATGATCCGAGCAACACAGTCCCTTTGATAATGTTGCTTTTTGAAGAACTGATAGGCCTTATTGCATTTGCAGGTGACTGGTAGGGGGATAAGAGTAGATGAAACAAAGGGATAATAGAGTATTGTATTTCTCCTTTATTAAGAAATTCTTTAACAAAACTGTTCCTGCTACAATATACTGAGTTATTAAAGGAAACTGAATGGACTGAAGCACCGTCAGTAATTTGTAGTGGAAATGTCTTTTTCAGCTTTTTTGCCTTCTAATCTTAGTGGTTTTAAATATGTCTGCTGTGTTAATTCCTTCACTACTCATTTTTTTACGTTCTTTTCTCTGTTTCACATTTTAATTTAACCTTTAGTGGGGAGACCTAGTTGTTATTCATAACTTTTGGTTCAAACTGCTGTTCCAGAAAGTTCAAACAATGTAGGAGATTGTAAGTTTTGATAAAGGTGCTTCAAAATCAAACAATATTTGGTTTAAACATAGTAGTTGCTGTTTTATTTCTGAGATTGCTTTAAGACAGCTAAGAAACTCAAACATAAATAAAAAATTGAAACTTTGTCTGAAAATGAATTCTATACAGAAACCTTTTTTTTAAGTATTAATGAATATACATTTTAATAATAATCCCCATGTGGAAGTTATAGCTTCATTTTCCCAAAAGAAAAATTACTTTTAAATGTTTCATGTGTCAAAGGATGAGAGAAACATCTTTCTGAAATAGATCAAGGCAATTAGTTATGTCAGGTATTGTATGTGTATTTGCAGGCTTCTTTACAAGACCTATAATCTGAACATTTGAAATACTTCCTATGAAGTGAGCCTACAGTCTCATTCAGGATGCATATGGTTTTATAAAAGGAAATAAAAGACACTAAACAACAGTTTTGCTGTAACCACTTGGGAAAGCTGTTGCATGACCAACTTAATTCAACTAAATGCTTGAAGTGCTGACCAATATTACAAATATAAAGACAAAAAAAAGTACTAAAAAGTAAATGTGTACAGCTAGAAAAGATTTCTTTATTAGAAGATTTTTTGTTGTAAATTCATGTCTGTTCTATCTCTTGTTCTATTTTCCTGAATAAGCACAAATGGCTGGTTTTGGACTAAGTTGCTTCTATCAGTACCATTTGATAAAAGCGCATAACCATTAAATTTAGTACAGTTTGTTACTGGTACTTATTTTAAAATGTATGAATTACTGTGCCTTTTAAGGTTAATGTTTCCTTTGCTCGGCCTGCAGCAAGCAGGATCAGATGTTTCAGAGAAAGAGATAAAAAAATCTGAAAACTGTCAAATCCAAAATAACGGTTTCAGACAGGAAGCTTTTCTGACGTTATTCCCGGTCTGTCACTTGGCAGACGAGTTATAAATTCGAGGTGGGAGGAAAGTTCTGCCTTAGTTTTGTCTTACTTCTTTTCCTCCCCACTCATGCTGGTTGGAGAAAAGCATAATTATTCTATTCTGAGATTACCTCTTTTCCAAAAGGCAACATTTGTTGTGTTCTGCATTCCTGATCTGCTTTGTATCATCATGTTGTGTTGAAACCCAGCGCTCAATGCTATGTGGAGTCTGTTATGCATGGTACATCACTTGGAAGAAACACAACATATTTAGAGTTAACAGAGTTAAAGTAATGCAGAGTCTTCCCACCACTGTGTCTGCATAGCTATGTGTATGCAAATGCTCGCAGTACTTGTGATCAGCAGTTGGTTGTTTTCTTGGTCAGGGTATGTGCAGGGAGGGAGGGGTTACAACTGCCTTTTCGTTTTGCAAATATAATCATGGTCTAAAATATGCTTGTACTAATGAAGGTAGTGTTGTACTGAAGCAAGTAATTTTCCTGAACTGTCTTCTTCCAGTTAAAATGTAGCTAGCCAAAATGATATATCACTTTTTAAAGGCTTGTCATAACTAGGTTATTTTTGAACCTCTGGAATACCAGTATTCTCGATCTATATTTAATTTTTTATATAGTGATGAATTCTATCTCTTTTTTTGTGCTTATTATTTGTTTTCTTTAAAAGGCTGATTTTGAGGTGAAATCTGAGGAGCGTGCCAGTGTCATCCAACAACTTGAGCAAACTATTGAGGATCTGAGGACAAAAATTGCAGAACTAGAGAAACAGTTCCCTGCCGCAGAGGTACAGGCTGCTGGGAGGGAGCAGGAAAATGAGCACATACACGCAGGAGAACTCAGCAGTGTGACTCTTCAAAGGAATGAAGAGGAGACCACACCCAGGACTGTGTCACAGGCGAGATCTGTACAGACGTCGCCAACAGAGGATTATTTAGCACATACAATGCCTTCCATCAGTGCACTGCCACAGCAGCCCCCCCCACCTCACTTAGAAGGGGGCAAAAGCGAAGGGTCAACTCAGAAATTGCCAGCTCTCGAACTACAGCCCACATTTTGTTCTGAAGTCTCCTTAATTTTGTCACCGAAGCTAATCTCAGTGCCACTGGATGCAAGCCAATCAGTACAGAGTACACTGCAGTCACCTCTTCCAGGACCCAAAGTTGATTTGTCCCTTGGATTTGAAGGAGAGATTGAAACGTCAGTTTCCCACCAGCCTCTGAGTACTGTGGATACAAAGAGTGAACATCCCTCTTTGTCCCGAGAGCCCACATGTAGCATTCCCCCATCACTGCCAGCAACAGAACAGGCTGCCTCCCTGACTAGAGTACATGGGGCTTCCTTTGTCACTCCCATGTCTGTGGCAGGAGTACCACCCCCACCACCTCTGCCCGGCTCAGGACTCCCTCCTTCTGCTGACTCAGCAGTGCCACATCTGGACCACTCTTTGCCAGGTGTCATGATGGCGCACCCCCCTCCTCCTCCACATGTACCAAGTGAGGAGATATCAATGCCTCCAGCTTCTCCTCTCCCATATGCTGGATTCCCATCACCACCTCTACCACCACCTTTGCCTGGAGCAGGAGTCCCATCTTCTCTGCCTGGTTGGGGTATCCCGCCTCCCCCTCCACCACCGCCACCTTTACCTGGGGCTGGTGTCCCTCCTCCGCCTCCTCCTCTGCCTGGCCTGGGAATGCCACCCCCAGCACCACCTCCGCCTGGAGCAGGACTGCCACCACCTCCCCCACTTCTGTCCGGAGCAGGCATCGCTCCACCTCCTCCACCACTTCTGCCTGGTGCAGGCTTCCCCACTCCACCCCCTCCACCACCTCTGCCTGGTGCAGCTGTACCCCCTCCACCCCCTCCACCCCCCCTGCCTGGTGCAGCTGTACCCCCTCCACCACCCCTGCCTGGTGCAGCTGTACCTCCTCCACCCCCTCCACCACCCCTGCCTGGTGCAGCTGTACCCCCTCCACCACCTCTGCCTGGTGTAGGTGTACCCCCTCCACCACCTCTGCCTGGTGTAGGTGTACCCCCTCCACCACCTCTGCCTGGTGCAGCTGTACCCCCTCCACCACCTCTGCCTGGTGTAGGTGTACCCCCTCCACCACCTCTGCCTGGTGTAGGTGTACCCCCTCCACCACCCCTGCCTGGTGTAGGTGTACCCCCTCCACCACCTCTGCCTGGTGTAGGTGTACCCCCTCCACCACCTCTGCCTGGTGTAGGTGTACCCCCTCCACCACCTCTGCCTGGTGTAGGTGTACCCCCTCCACCACCTCTGCCTGGTGCTGGTGTCCCTCCACCACCCCCTCCATTGCCTGGGTTAGGGGTGCCACCTCCGCCCCCACCAGCGTTGCCTGGAGTTGCACCACCCCTTCCAGCACCAGTTCAGGGCAGCACCTACCCAGCAGTCCCACAGGGCTGTGGGTTTCTTCCTCCTCCATTACCATCTGGTTTATTTGCAATGGGGATGAATCAGGAGAAAGGGAGCAGGAAACATGTGATAGAGCCTTCTCGGCCAATGAAGCCTCTTTACTGGACAAGAATTCAGCTCCACAGTAAAAGGTAAGTCATAGAGTTGTGTAGAGAGTGGTGTTTTCACTTTGTGGCTTTCATGATATTGTTGTTTGTCATTAGCAAAAGTCTTCATTGCTAGGCAGGTCTTTGAGAGAACCAAGGTGCAAACAGAATTTTACATGTAGTTGGATATGTAAATGGGGTACTCATTTTCTTTAGAGTACGTTAACTCTTAATACCATTATTTGCACATGGAAGCTCTTCGAGGGTAGTGTTTTCAGCTGTCCTGTGGGGTTACATACAACGTGTTGATCAGAGATACAGGGGTGACTGTGTGCCATTAAGTGTTCTGTAAAATGTTTTTTTAAATGTCATATTTGTGGTCCCTCTCAACTTTCAAGGTAGCATTAGTCCCTCTCAACTTTCAAGGTAGCATTAGTCTCTCTCTGGAGCAGCCTGCAAGTTTTGGTAATGTCTTCTCTCTAGACGAATATGTGCTGATTGCATTTTCTGTTCCTCTTTCCTTTCTTCAATGACCTGTTTTCTTTTTTTTTTTTTTTTACCTTGTACACTCAGAAGGCAGATTCAAGCTGCAATTTATATGCATGGTAGCATAAAGCTATTTTGGTAGCCCTTACTTGGATATGATTTTGATATACTTGTTTTCGAGTTTTGATGCCTTTTTTGTCCATGTAAAATATCCTTACTGGTCATGAAAAGAAGTTTCCTTATAAATATTTTATGTCTCTGAGTAGTGATTGTAAAACCCTTCTGCTGTTATTTAATGATGAATTTCTTCTTTCTTTTCAAGTTCTTGCCACTGTCACAAAGGTGGTCTGCAAATAGCTGTGTATTTCTACTTCTCTTTCTGTCCATGTCTGTATGCTTTATAGTCTATATACAGCCTATTTTTATTTTTATGTGTGTAGAGTGGGTGAATATAAATAAGCCTGACCATATCATGACCATATCATGTATGAACAAAGAAGCAAATCCAGAAGTATGAGGCAGAATCAACAATAATTCTTATCAAAATGCTGCTGGTAGAAATTAGGCAACAACTTTTGAATTACTGCTATTTTATTTTCTTAATTCCTCCATTTATGACCTTATTGAGTTTGACATTGCCCTACATAGGTCTTTTGCTTAACTTTAGAGATTCTAGTGCTTCACTTGTGTGGGAAAAAATTGAAGAGCCTTCCATAGATTATCATGAATTTGAAGAACTGTTTTCTAAAACAGCTGTTAAAGAGAGGAAGAAACCCATTTCGGACACCATTACAAAAACAAAGACTAAACAAGTGAGTACTCATTTAATTTCAGATCTTTTCTAGGCTGGTTTTTACATATAGGCATATTTTTGCATGAAGCTGAAATGAATTGTGCCTGGTGTGGAATTGTTACCATGTATATATATATATCTATATACACACTGGAGAAAAAACGAGAAAAGGAGAGAATGTAGGATGGAGTTCAAAGTTATACGTGGTAAAGACCAAAGATTTCTTTTTTATATAAATTACTTTCCAAATATGTATTTTCTAAAAAATATGTTTATCCATTTTAACAAAATTAAAACTAAAATAATAGGTATTTGATGCTTTGAAATTGATTGCAGATGTGCAAGGAGTAGTATATAAATTATTCTGATTAATTTTATACATTAAATAATGATTTGCATATGAATTACCATGACTTCAGAGAAAAATTATGTTTCAGAATATACGTCCTAATGTTGTATCAATCAGAACAGTTCTAAGTTTGTGCTGTGTTTATGTATATAAAGAATATGAAGTTTATACATACAATAAATGACAAGCCACAGCTGGGAGAAATCCAACATTAATCAAACTGGTTTCTTGAGACAGAATGCTGTACAATACAATAAAAATGGGAAGCAGAAGGTAGAAGTTTAAACCCCAGAGTAAGAGAATTGAATCTGAATGTTTACATGACTAGTGAGCTGTAATCTTCTTGGTATCTTTGTAAAAATCAAATGTGGTGGTATGTTAAGTAATTTATAATTAAACTTTCAGGCTAAAGAGGAGAATGGTTTTATGCAGAATCCTAAATAGCAGTTAAAATTCTTGTTTTATCTCGTTTTCATATTCCTGTACTAAATTCAAAACTAGGCTGTTCTTTCTATCATCTTTTGACATACAGATTAATGCTATACAAGACTTTTTCCCACATTCAATATACAGTGGGACCCTTTATAACCTCCATTCACTAGATCTTATATCTGGGTATGACCTCTCCACATAATAGTTCTGGAAAGCTTGCCCCCACAGAAACATTTTGATCAGTAATATAAACATGTAGGTGCTTTACTGACAACCTACTGCAGGCAACAGAACTGGTAATGAAGTTAAGATGATTATACCAAGGCATTGGATAAAACCTTTCTCTGGATGGATACGAAGGATAGTGTAACCAACATACCTCTATGCTGCACTAGGCTGTACTAACTGGGATGGGAGGAAAGGTAACGGGTGCTGCTGCCTTGCTGTCCTCAGTAAATCTCTGAAGTCCAGGACCTCTGCTCCTCTTTTCTCCTTCTAGAAAAAGCCCTTTTTAACAGTTATTCTTAGCTAAGTTGCTATCTTTAAGTAAAAAAAAAAGAGTGCAACGATGTTACTGATGCTTTGGGTATGAACAATTGGTCCCTTCACATTTGATAAGGTTTGGTGATGAAAAACTCTCAACAGAGTAGAAATGATGACTGTTTAGTTCTGTAGCATAAACAGTCCTTAAAGACAGCCAGTGATTATGAATAATCATTAGATGTAGATTTTAATACTAAGTACTTATTTTTCTTGCAATACCAAAAATTTAGATATGTTGTCAATAAATAATAGAAAAAAGAAGCTAAAATTAAATTAAAAGGACTGATTGTTCTTAACTTGTTTGAAGGGAACAAGTTGTTTCTTCTGACAGAAATTTGCACACAAAAGTTTAAAGCAATCAAAGTAGTTGTTGTCATCTAGGACAAATATTTCTGTAGGCCACATAGATTGACAGAAGAGAATCCTCAGTGTGTTTCTTTTCTGCTGGTGATCAAACAAATGTGCTGCTCTCCAAAATAGAGAGAAATTGCCTAATGGAGAATTCTAACTTATTAAGCTGCAGTATCTGAGCAGAAAAGACCGACCAAGAAAACACAGGTTTTCATTAGAACTACGATTAGAGCTATCATTTATTGCAGATGTCAAAGTTAAATATTCATGTGTGAGAATCTAATTTGGGCTTTTCATAGTATTGACATGAGACGATTGAAATAGAACAGCTTCACAAATATATTCCATGTACACCCTCTCACCAGTTTGGAATGCAGGACTTCATTTTTTAAATTCTCTTCATTTATCCTGCAGTAAACATGTGGATAATGAAGTCCATCCATGTTTATCAGGAGAAACAGTTATTTGGGGAAAGCATGGCTGTAATTCCACAAGTATGTTTTTATAGGGAGTACCAAGTGCTGTTTAAGTGGTTACTGACTTACATGGCTTCTATGATAGTTACGGGTGTTGTAAAGATCTTACAAATGGTGTTTCTGCAGTGATTTTTACAGGGATGTGTTATGCAAAGCAGATGTGTTCTGTCACCTGTTGAGCTATGAAGGAGCATTGTAAAGAACAGAACCAGGACCCTCAAAGCTCACTCTGCTTCTTTCCAGAAACGTTCTTTTCTGGCAATTGGTTTTGCTCCTTGCGCTGATGTTGCAGGGTCTGCTAAGTGAATGTATTGTTTAGATGGATTGGATGTAAAATACTTGCTACAGTGGAAATAGTAGTCATGCAAATAATGACCAGATAACTTTCAAATGTATAAAATATTTGGTATTCTATGCAAATATATGATTTTATTGTAATAAAATTTTATTGTAAACTGAAATAAAAATATGTTTACAGAGGAGGCCACATGGCATGAGGGGGAATTCTAACTAATCTGAAGAAAGATTTGATAGTTTTGGGATGTTTTAGTGGGTGAAAGATTAATTATTTTGGAATACACTGCTGTTCTGCACACCGAGCTTTTTATTCTAAATGTCATAGAGTATATGCACGTTTCCTTGTGTATGTATATAGAGAAGCATGATAGGGAGTATCTAAGTTTCTAAGTAGTAAACTTATCTATATTATTGTAGGTTGGTTTGGTTTTTTTGTGTAAATGAATGAGTTAATTTCACCCTACACATGTATTGGTTCTAGTTGTTTTCTTCTTGGCATGACCATCTGCAAATAACTTAATACAATATAAATCAATAATGCTTTAAAAGAAAATCAATATTACATTTAGCACTGAATGAAGGCCACATTAAAATCCATTCCAGAACTTTAAAGGAAGAAATAAGGAAGCGTTAATATTTATTTGTGAATGCAGCTGATTTTATTCTCACTGCCTTTCATTTGGTGCTATGGCAAAAACTGTGATTTATTTCACTCTGTTAATGCATATATATCAAATTCTCAGCTGCTGTAAATGTGTGCAGGCTTGCTCCATGATAATGCCCGCTAAATCTTCAAAGAAAGTCTTTTATAGGCTATACTGTAGGTGGGGCTGCCATTGCTACCTATTAAAGAGGTCTGGCTTTCATTATAAGCCCCTGTTATAACTTTGCCAAAATTCAAGTCTTTAGGCTGCAAATTTTGTTGCGTTGGAGTTTGTATTTCCCCACGCTGTTTGTGTGTCCTTCATTTTGCCAGTATTAAGAGAGAAAACAAAGTCTGTTTTGGATCATGTCCTCATAGTTTCACAGACTTGAAATATGGAAAAAATTTACCAGGTATATGTATTGTTAGTTGTATAAAGGGTTTCTTGAATTTTGCATGTCTACAGGTGATAGGCTCTGCTCCTCTTGCTTAGGAGAGACTTCAGGTATAATCCTGAAGATTTTTCTCCAACTTTATACTGGTAGGTTGGAGAACAGGGGTCAATAGGAGGGAGGCAAAGGAAGATCAAGATAAGTACCTGATGAAGGAGCGAAGAACTGAGATCCGATAGCTGAAAATACAGAGCATAATAGGTGTGATTCTATGTCACCTCTTATTCTGTCCAAAATAATTTCTCTGAGAAACATGTTGTGAGACTGGGGTGTCCTTGACCTGGTTGTCCTTCCAGCAAATAGTGGATCTCATCAAACGTGTAGCATTTGACCCAAGCAGCAGGTAAAACTCACTTTGGGAGTGTCTTGTTCAGCTTTGCCATGTAGTTACAATACTAGTTATGGTTACGTGGCTGGATAGTCTTTTTCATAGGAACCTTTTCCATAGCTAGAATGGATTGTGTGGAATAAGCACGGTTCATAATGATTACTTATTAAATTAAGCTGTTACCTATGTAAAAAAATGCTTTGTAGCAGTTGTTACAGCACTTAAAAAAACATGTAATTAATGAAGCAGGAAGAAAAAGGGTAGTCTTGAGATAAAGGACACATACTCAAGAATGATGGCAAATGCAATATTAAAAATCTTTTTGCATGGTGAACATCAGCTAGTGTGCATTGAGTGGGTTCAGTGGAAAAATGGTACATACTCTGAACATCTTGGTATCACTGTCAGCTGAATAAGGATACAGAATGGGCTGAGCTTACTTGCATAGATTACTTTCCTAATCTTTGAACAGTCATTTCAGAAGCTTTACTGATAATCTTCTAACTACACTTTTGGAAAATATTATACATGTAACTGCAATGAATTTTTCAATCACAGACCATGTGTTTATAATCTATCATGTAAATGAAAAAAAAGTTAAAGATATTCTCATGTGGATAGTCCACTATTAATCTATTAAGATTTTAAACTCCCCCTTTCACCCCAGCAAATAAATAATAAGTTACTAAAATTTCATTCAGTTTCAAAAGCCTTAGATGCAAATAAGATGTATCAATAAAACAGTTTAGTTAGTGATTTCAGGACTTTTGAATTTTTCAGTTGAACGTTAAGAAGCTGTGCTAATAGAATACATCTAGAAATAAAATGCCACATAAGTATGAATTGGTAAACTAGGTAAATGCCTTATTGAGTTAACAGATAAAAGTTTATTCATGTTTATTCATTTACAAGGAATGACATAAAGGGAAACATACGTTTATTTTAAAAGAATGGTTTATTCCCTCTGCAAGCAGTGGAGACACTGTCTTAAGGAGCTTTTTAGGTCCACAGTTATTGACCTTTTATGTGTGTCAATAGCACAACAATTTACTACAATTTTTTACACTTTCCAGAGACACAGTCGGGGTTCTCCTGCTCTCACAGGTGGAAATTTTAGAGGACTTGTATTTTATATATACAAGCAAATAATTAAAAATATCATTAAGTTATTTATGAAATTAAATAATATCTCACTTTATTTTTGTGAGATGCTATATAATGTGGTCTGGTTCTACCTCTCATTCTCTTCTTTATATGGTTTACTGCATATTTTGTTATTATATTTTTGTTTTCTAACTGTATCAACAAAGTTCTCCTTGTTGTAAACATAGTTTTACCTGACTACATGTATATATATGTGTGTGTGCGTATATATACATATAAAAAATATATATATATTTGCTTAAAATCTCTGTATCCATTCAAGCTTTCTAGGTTGATGTCCCCCATTAGCCACATACATTTCTCATTCTTGTTTCCATCCTGGTTTGTTTGGGGTTTTTTTGGACCATATGTTTGCGAGTTTAAAACCAAACACATGAGCTTGGCATCTGACAATGTCACAAACTCATCTTGTGACCTAAGAGTTCTGTGGGTTTCTCTATTTTGTCTGTGTATCCTCACTAACACTGAAAGGTTCTGACGATGCAACAACCTATTTTAGATATTGCTGCTGCTTATGGATTCTATATGGACAAGAAAGGTTATATTCATTTCTTAACCATGTACAGTAGTTGGGAGGAGCCGTGTATAGTGTCTGAAAAAGGCCTGTTTCTCAGTGCTTTGGAAGACCACTATAGGGGAAGGTCTTTTTGAAAGTTTGTTAAAATAAAGAGAAAAATAAACTTTGGGTTGGATTGACTGAGATGCAGCTGTTCTGTGAGACAGAAAGCTGCATGTCTAAAAAGTATTAACCAGATCTTGAATACCAGCAGAAAGATAGCTACCACCCTGGTCTGTTGTACTGTTCTTGCTCTATCTGACACTGTGAAATAGAGGCATCTTAGTTACAGCCATCTTTCCAGGGAGGTTGGAGATCGTGCATTGCCATAGCCGGCAGTCCTACATGTTTCAAATATTTTCTGTCTCTCCATGGTGCTTCTGTCTTTCTCAGTGCAAGGGTTCAATGCAGTGGATATCGTAGTATTGGATGACATCAAGAGAAAAAGAAAGAAGGAAGATATGGAGATAGCAGTACACATTTTCTATCTCTCTGTCCACATTGATTGGGCTAAAGAGGCACGAAGCAACATTTTTATTACAGTAGTTTTTAAACTCTGATCAAGCAGTCTCAGATTGTTTCAGAATTAGTGCATAAAGATTGAATGTGTTTCACCTAGCAATTAGTACAGTGGTCATGATGATTTAAAAAAATAACTGTCAACTTAAGTGTGAATGTAGTTGTCTGTATTCTGTCAGATCCCAACTCACAAGTTAAACAGTTTTTATTGTCAGCATGAAAGTCAAGGTTTTAAGATTAATTTTTTAGTATTTTTTAATTTGTAGAGAAGTATTAATTTTTCAGATTTTTCCTTATGGCTATGTTTTGTTACTGAGTACTGTCTTCAGTACAAACTGAAGAAGTTTGACTTGATCATCCTGATGGGTCCCTTCCAACTCAGTGTATTCCGTGAAACGGCAAGCACAAAATGTTGTTAGATTATTCAGAGTTGGTCCACTGAATATTACCATACTTTTGACTGTAACCATATGTCCACCTTCAAGACTGGGAACACTAGAACTTTTACAGCATTGGTTTTTTTGTTTGTTTGTTGTTGATCTCTCCTAGTAGACATAGTAATTCTCACCTTTCTTTGGGAGTTTTTTTGTTTTAGGAACTTTCTTTTTGCATTCTTTACCTGTTCTTGAACACACTCCCCCATGTCTGTCTCCCTGAATTGACAAGCTAACTTTTTGTATGTTAATTAAAACTATTGATTTTGGATGTGTTTGTGTATGCAATAGGTTTTGCAAGAATTTTCAAAAAATGTGTGCAATTGCATGCCTAATTTGAGTACGCAGTGACAAAATTATTCAAAGCAGTAAGGCTGCAAAAATTGCCTACTGAGTGCATTTCAGACTATGCATAAAAATTCTGGGTTCTATACAGTTTCTAAGAAAATTTAGCTTTTTTGGATTTTGTTTTGGTTTTTTATAGCATTTCTATTATAGCATTTGAACATGCATTTGCATGGCTAACCCACAGAGACATTTTGACAGTTACAAGCATAAAATCTAAAAATATACAAATTTTTGTATCCTGGTCCCTCAGCTGATGCAAGAAGAAACAGCTATAACTGAGATACATAACAATGAACTAAACGCTCAAAGAGGAGCTTTAGGTACGGAAAAATAAAATACTGTGAGCTATTTTTAAACCAAAGGATTTAAACCTTGGTTTTTTTAGCTTTATCCCCTATTCCAGTTCTTAAAGTTTGTGTTCATATTTTTATTAAGGGAGATTTTACCACTGCTCAGCCTCCTGTTGAGGAACACAATACTTATCTAACTTACTAGCGTATATCTGGATCTAAGCAATCTAAGCATTTTTTTCACCTAACTTCATAAATAACAAAAATTAGCTGGGGCAGATATCTCTTAGTAAAAGATTACTTCTACAATAATAGTTTTATGATAATTATTTCAAGCAATGCTGTTTTAGTGATAAAACAGAACCAAAGGGCATGAACTGTTTCTCATCCACATTGGTAAAAGCTCTATTTATGAAATAGCACAGTAAGGTAATTGAGAAAATGAATGAAAAGTAAATATTATGTTTAATCTTTACCCTCAAGCATAAAGTTGCAGACACGGCTGCTTGACTGCAATAATTTGCATAACATGTCAACAACTTGCATCTAGAATTATATGACAAGGAGAATTTTGAAACTTTAGGTATTGCCTTATAGATTATGAGAATCTTTAGTGGGGAAAGAAACAAGCTAGTTTGCAGGGGAGATTTGCAGAATTTTCTTTAGGGTAGCAAACAGAGAGGTGATGAAAATTATGTTTTTTTGTTGATATTTTGTGGTAAATTTTTAGTTCAGTTAAATCATTATGTGCCATCAGTGTGAATATATTGTCTGACAGCCAGGACTGGGTGTTGGTTTTGGGGCTTGGGTTTTTTGTAGGTATTAAGGAAAAGTGTTTCGTCTTCCATTGTATGAAAGTGACCCCACTACTTGAAATAGTCCCTCTCACGATTGCCATGACTAGCCAGACATTATTTCCAGCTTTATCTTTAAAAAAAAGAAACAAAAAGTTAACAAACCCCCCCCACCCCCCACCCCCATCTGTAAGAGTATAATATTCTGTTTTACCTGTAAGAAGTCAAGGATATACATTGGAAAGATGTGGTGAGTCCAGTTCTGTGATTGCCCATTTTAAACCTGAAATACACTTGAGTCTGCAGAAAAGACTTGATGTCACAATATGTATTGAGAAGGAGACTTCACTACTGCCATGATCCTGTCTCTTAACATTATTTGGAACTTTGGGGTTTCTTTGTCCTCTCTGCAACAGTTAGAACCAATAGGCCTTTGTAAGGTGGGGTTTCCTGCATGTGCCTTTTTGTAATATGCAGTAGTTTTTCTTAACCAATGAGAGCTTTGGGATAATTTTGCTTAATGCTGGCAGTCAAAGCCAGAAATAGAAAGCAAAAATCATTGCAAAATTCCATGCATTAGCTAAATATTATTACAGGGAAAGACAGTCTTCATATTTTTGCTTCAGGGTTCTCATCAAACATGTGTCTTGCATTACCTTTTACTAAATATCTCTTTGACTGTATTTGCTTGTGTTAAACAATCGGGAACAAATTTGGCATGTAGTTTGTTTACTGCTCAACAATGAGGACTACTAAACAATTATAAAGTTTGTCCTAGACTTCAAGCTGCAGATAATATCTCTAGCTTCCTTTTAATTTATTTTTTTTATTTGTTTAAAGCAGAGTTCCAGAATCCAGTCTAAAAGGGAGCTATGTATTGTGTCTGAGGCTTTAGATCTTGTAGAGATTGGATTTATCAAACTTTTGTTGTTCTGCCTTTAAATGGCGTCACTCGTCTGCAGCCTGTAGGCCCAGACTATGCAGCTGATTTATTTTGTTTTATTTTTAAATGTGGGAATTGCTTTAGGCATTTATGCTAATATTCATATTTTCTGAATTAGGGTTGTATTGTTACAGCCATTTTATTGGTGCAAACTACAGTATTCATGCAATTGACTGAAATGGGAATGAACTGCATATTAGAGATTAGTATAAAAGTTGCAATAAACCCTAGATTTAAAAAAAAAACCAAACAGACAAAACTAGTAGCTGCTATGTAAAAACTCTATCTGTTGCTGTTCTTCTCCCATTCACTTGACAGTCATGCTCTTTGGAGCTCTTTAGATATTGTTGTGGTTCAGAATTTTGGTAGCAAAGTAACCTATTCTTCAGGGGGACACTTCTTTTTTTTGGTTGGTTGGTTGTTGGTTTTTTTGTGGGTTTGTTTGGGGTTTCTTTGTTTGTTTATTTTTGTTTTGTTTTCCTTCTGATCACTGGCAAAATGTGACACTCAGAAAATAATTTCTCCTGTCCATCAGCTCACTTTCAGAAAAAGCAGCTTATTTTTTCCTGCTAACTTTTAAGCCAGATTCCTTTTAGAGCAGAGGACTTGAAGGGATTTACTAGGTCACGAAATCTGGTCCAAGAGCATGAACAGGAATAATGTTCTAACCTGCATTATAACAGCATAGTCAATGTATTTGATTCTTTTTTCTTTAGTCGTGGTCTCCTTGTTGCATTTGTAGACCTGATCTTGGTTGCTGTCTGAGCTTTAGTTTGCTGATGGGGGATAGAAACTGTAATTTCACAATTTGAAGTGAACATAATAGTATGTGGGTGCTGACACCATGAGAAGTGGGAGATTCCCAAGAACAGGCTCCAGCTCATTCTTGCTCTTTGGGTTTCCAAGAGAGAACAGTGTAGTTCTGCTTCCTTTGGAAAGGAAGTTTGGTCCTAGGTAGGTTAACACCTGAATGCAGTTGCAACATTGTTTTGGGGAAGACCATTTGATAAAGCTATTCTATTCTCAGTTTTCTTCTTTTGATTTGTTTTACTCCTGGACAACATCAGTTCCATTTCTACTTTGTTTTTGCAGAATATGAGTGACAAGAAATGTACACACTCCAGATGAGCTCTTGCTAGTTTGTGGGACTTTTGCAATGGATTTGCATTTGATTTTTAATTCACTTTGTTTGTCAGCTTTGGGATAGTTTTCTTGTTCAAAATAAAGGCAACAAAGGACTCTCACTTTATGTTGACACCAGCAAGCTTAAGTTATGCTATTAATATGACATGTTTCAGACGAACAATAAGGATGAGAGCTAGTATCAGCAGTTTCCCCAACACCTTCCATACTGACTTCATTTTTTTCGGTGTTGTTTGAGTACACAGCTTTAATGAGAAGTTTTTGAACTTTTGTTATGTAAAGTACCTCATTGTTTCTTTGTGTTGCTCTGCCTTTTCTGCAGGTATGGTTTGGTAGCAGCACCAGTTAAAGAGATTCTGGTTTTTGTAAATTTTGTATGTACTTTTTTTTTCCTGCTAGAATACAAGATACTTGTTTCATTGTTAATAAAGACATACTTTGCAATGTAGTGGTTAGGAAAATTTGATCCCTACCTTGCTACCCAAGATCTACTTTATTTTGTAAACTTTTATAACTGCAAAAAGTAAACCGATAGCACCTTCTTCTCACAACAAGAAAATCTCATTATCTTTGACCCAGCTTTACCTGAGTTCCAGGCTTAAATGAAATTTATGTTCCATTTAAAAAACATTTAGAGGGATGATAGCCTATTAGAAGGCTAGTGCTGGATATCCTGATTATATTTTTCTGAATTACGTTAGTTTCCTCTTTGAATTCAGAAAAATGTAACTATCCTGTATCAGTCCATTCAACTTCAATTTTAAATTCCTAATAGCATATTACACGGATTAGACAATTGCATAGGAATTTCTTGTTAATTTCTGACAGATGGTGTCAATAGCTATGACTTGAATTTAGGTCTTTAATCTTGTTAACATCAGTTATGACACACTTTTTTTCTAATGTTATAATTTTCAGTTAATGAACAGTAGTTTTACTGCTGTGGCATTCCACCCCAAAAGGGAAGGGAACATGCAGGTGCACAGATGCTGGTGGTCAAAAAGGAATTACAAAAGTCAGTAGGTCTGCAAAAGTTTATGAAGTTTTATTAGTAAATTGCACACTTGTCATTGAAATTGGTATGTTAGTCCCTTATTTTTAATATAAGCACAGTGGTGGGTTTTGAATAAAGGGGTAGGGTGAAAGAGAAGAGATTGAGAGAGATTAAGGAGAGAGAAAGAGGAAGAAAGAAAGATCACCAGTTCTTGCTCCAGTGTCCACCCAGATAATGGGGTGTCCAGGCTCCTGAGGCACGTGCATCTGAGCTTTGTGGGTGTACCTATTTATAGATAAGTTTTCCCTGCTCTAAAGATAAGTTTCTTGCTTTCTATGCAAATTAATTATCATACACAGCGCATTCTTCTAGACCTTTCTGGAAACGGGTCAAAGGGCTTCTAGGGTCTTTGGTCATTTTGATCTCCCACTACTGGTTTGGCTTTTTGGTCCATGCCCTTTTCTTGACCTCATTCTTGTGTTTTCGCTGTACTGTGTTGTGCTTATCTCCAGGAGCCAGAACAAGGACGTTTGTTCCAGAAAACTGGTGCCCTACCTCCGTATGGTTCCCTTCTCCAGCCACATCCTGTTACTTCTCACAGGGTGTTATTACCACAAACAGCTATCCAGCTATTGGTGTTTGAGACATATACCCCTTATCTACTGGGCTTCTACAGCTGTATTTTCACTTCACTGTAGCTAGTTTGGCATGTATGAGGAAAAGAGATGAAATATCTTCATAGTCAATGGTTATGAAGGTTTAAGAGAGGAAAAACTAAAATAAAACAATTGGCCAGCTAACCACATCCTCAGAAAACCTATACTGTAAGTACTGTGAGTTTCTCAAGTTTCCTTTCCTAAGCAACTCCAGGGGCATAGTTCTGGGTCAGGCTTTTTCTTCTCTTCTACTGCTTGAACATCAGTGTACAAACCTGTGTCTAAAAACTTAAGTGAATCAAAGCTGGCAATGAATCAGTGAATCACAGGGCAAATATCTTCTAGGCAGTCTTCTGGTTTTTTAAGACGTGAATTGGATCATGACAATTCTTTACTCTGGATAAATTAATTCTACTTTTCTTAATCTCTTTCTACTAATTATTTCTAAATAATTCTGTCAGTGGGGCTGTAGATAATGCAGCCTGTTGATGCTAAGATAGGAACTGTGTAACTTGAAAAAGTATGTGTATGCTTCCTGACTGCAATAAAAAAAGAACTTGAACTTACAGTTCTAATTGTCTGGCTTTTCTTTTTTCCTCCAAGTTACTCACAAAGGTTTTCTTCAGTGTATTTAGTATGGTGTTAAACTCAGCACCTAAGTAGATTAAATATTAACCTCTTCCTTCTACGTAATGGTTGTATCCATACATTGAAAAGTACTTCATCTTGAATCACGTCATTTTACAGATAAGAGCCCTTTTCTGGCATTACTTGCTTATCCTAACAGTGATACAAAATTTACATCAAGTTTAATTCAAACAGCTTAGAACTGTATGGAAGACAGTCTGTGAATTAATTGTTGCTTTTACGCTTGCAAAACCAACATGTACAAAAGTCTATTTTGGTTGTTGCTTTTAACTCCCTAGAGCAAGACCTTTTGATGGCTTGATTTTTTTGTATTTTTTTAATTTGGAAACAAATAAGCTTTATGACCTTTTATATTACTTTAAGTGATCAAAGAAAACCCCAATGTGTACGTGGTTATTTTGATTTTTAAATAAAATTCATATTGGCGCCTACTACGTCAAACATTCAAATAAAATACAAATTCTCACAGTTTTAACTTACATCAAAGATGGAAATCATTGTGTGGTTTTGGAAACCAAAGCAATTCTAAGATAGACACAGTTGGAATTTTTTTTATTTGACAGTGTGTTTCATACACTTAGTAACATCAGTGTGAAGTTGAAAGTGTGTGTTCTAATGAAGGAGGAAGACTAAGGGAACCTGTATAGTGATACTTTAGGATTAAATTCAGCTAAGTGATACAGTTACTTACACCTTTAATGACTTATTATACAGCAGAAGAAAACTTTAAAACCAATAAAATTCCTAATTTTTAGATGTGTATATTACAAAGTACTGTTTCTTGAATTTGTTGTTAGTAATGCAAAATATCTTGTACGTTTTTCTGCAGATCGGTGATAATAGTTGGGTTTCTTTTGGCAGGTTGTCAAGTTGTTAAGTAACAAAAGATCTCAAGCTGTTGGAATATTAATGTCTAGCCTTCATTTAGACATGAGGGACATTCAGCATGGTAAGTGAAATAACTATTGCTAATTCTCAGATCACATAATTCATAATCTGGAAATGGTAATTATTTATATCTTTTGATATGTAAAATAAATTAATATGAGGTCTTTTATACACTCTTTTTTTTCCTGAAAACAGTTTTCTCTGACATTTATTTTCTCCTTTCAGCATCAGTTATATAAGTAGTATATAACATAGACATTTTGAATTTTGGTCTTTCTGAGGAAGAAAGAGTGATATGTTGCTTATTTTAATTCAGATAGCCTTGGGACATATCCAGAAAACTGAATTATAATGTTTAATTTATTTGCTTTATAAAATAGTTTCTATATTTAGTCTAGCACAAACTGTGGAGTTCTTTCATCTTCAACAACATTTTTTATTAAGCAAGATCTTTTGGGGGAGTGTAATAGTTTTCACATTTATGCTAAGAGACAGTAGTGCAAAAAGGTGAAAAGTGGAATTGCATTTATATTCAGAGCATCCCTTATGTTTCCCATAGGCTTTGGATAGATTTGAAGCAGATTGAATTATCCTGTGAAGTGCCAGCCTATCTATTAAATAAATGTGGTTTCAAGTATAACACAGACTTCATAAATCACAAAAACATCTTGTGAACTTTCTAGGCAACATATTTACAGCCATGCGTTCAGTTTACTGTGATTTGCTTATTTTGTGAAATTATTCATAAATAGAGCAAGTTTGAGAGCACTCTGTCAGCTAGTGAGTAACTCTTAATCACAGTTTTAAGTTTTTATTAAACTGTTTTGATGGTTACTAGACTTCCTCAAGCTGAAGCACTTAAGATGGTAGTCATAGAGCAAGGCGCCAGTACTGGCGCCAAGAAGTACTTGGTATTTCCAAAGCTGGCAGATGTAGTTCAGTTAAGTCATAGAGCAAAATCTGAAAACAATGATATGGTCCTTTCCTTCAGTCAAATATTCAGCTTGGTTTCAGTTAATAATGAAAACCTTATGAAAAAAAGGAGTCCGCCTAACATCTGTGTCTGTGGTAAAGCCAACACAAGTTCATTGAAAATTTGCTTGCTTAACATGCAACACTAACAATAACATGGCATGAATGTCAGTAGTTGAAGGGGTCAAACAATATTATGCTTAACCTTTATCCTATTACAGTATTAAGCACACATGATCATCTAAGAGCTGTGTGCAGATTTTGTATGTTCCTCTTTCAATAGCTGTTTTCTAAAACCAAAAGTCTTTGCAAAGGGGAATTTAATAATTCTCTTATTCCCTTGCTGTGCAGAAGTGATTGAACAAATATGAGAAAAACTTCTGTCTGGTGGCAGAATTTGGGGAAATGATTGGAAGATCCTGGTGCTAAATTTTTTTTTTAAAGAACATAAAATAGGCATGGAGGAAAAGTGGTGAGAAGCAGGAAAGAAATTTGCGTGGTGGGGGCAAGGAAAATAGAGATCTCGCCAAGAAGTATTTCTGGCATCAGTCACTCCATGCAGAGCCCTCTGAGTGATCTAACGATAGAGCCCATGCAGAAATTATGGTGTCACAATCCCAAATGATTGAGCCTATACCTTTATGTGGGCGCTATTTTTACTTCCTTGTTAAAAAGAAAAGGTTTTACATGTTTTTGAGTGTTAAAGCGTATTGGTTTGTCTGCTGCAGTTCAAATCTACTAACTAGAAGGTGCTATCAAAAATTCAGATAATGATAATGAGTGCCTCTGCTAGCAAAAAAATCAGTTGATATACTTGCATGTTTATACATTAATATTTAAGTTGTATGACAATGACTACAGAAAAAAAGGAATAAATGTTGTTTGTCCCATGACCCAGGGTTTTAGTAGTGGTCTTGAATTTTTGCCATCCTTAATGTATGTGGACATGTACATTTACACACATCTCACTCAGTACAATACAAGCAATGGTTTTTCATAAATTTGAAATGCAGTCAAATGAAACTTCTCCCTGCCCCACTCCAGACACCCCCAATTTGTGGCACTAAGCAACTTTCTTTATGGGCTCTCTTATAAATATTTTCTATATTAAACACAAAGCATATCTCTGGTATGCACTGTTCATGCAAGTTGCAGAAGAACTGGGTTTTGGTTTTGTTGTTTTTCTGTTGTTTTGTTTGTTTGTTTTTTTTTTTTCTACTGGTCATAGAAAAGCATCCAGAAGAGAGAGAAACTTTCAATGCAGTGTGATATTCCATTTCTTGGTTTGTATGTTATTGTGAGGGCTTTTTTCTAGTTCTTTCGAAATATTTCAAAATGGTACATGAACAGGAGGGAAACAAATTTTGCTGGGTACTAATTCACCTAATAAATTTAGGATTTCAAGTTTTAAATCATATTGTGTTTAGATGAAGATCTTAAAATTTTAAGTTGAGACCTGGTAAAGTGTTGATTTAATGTCCTGTAAATTTTCTGTTGTTTGGTTGGTGGTTTTGGTGTATTTTTATTTGCTTTTTAAGATACAAAACAATGATGAACTACTGTCTGTAAGAAATAATCCTTGATAAAAGATTATTTTGAAATCTTGAACATGTGAATCATTTAAGATATTTTCTTAACTAATCTTGAACACTTAGCTACTTTTTCATGCATGTGTGATCAGATGACATTTCATGAAATATCTCATAATATTGAAATACATCTTAAATAGATTTCTTCAATGATATCCTTTTTAAGTGTCTGCTTGTAGAATTTCATTTGTCTGCTTCCCACTTTGAAAATAGGTTTAGTAAGAAAAACTCCCAGACCCTGTCTGCTCTTAAAATATTTTTAAATTGTGAAAGAAGTAATAATCAGAGCACATTTTTTCTGAACTCTAGTATGTCTTTCTAGTAGTGCTTTAAGGTAGGGTAGATTAATTTTTGTTGTTATGGGGTTTTTTTTTTAGTACATTCTAATTGCTAACAGAACTCCCAGTTATTTTATGCAGTCAAGGCTAGAACTGTAAGAAATGTTGGTCTCTTTAGTCACAGTGCCATTTCTATGTTATTAGTACAAAAATGAGTCCTCGTGGTTTCTCTGATTTCACACAAGGTTTTACTGATGCATGTTTTTTTGCAGTCATCTATCAACTGTGCAAAACACTTTATCCGGGCGTTTTGCTTGCTTTTGTATTTTCACTATACCGCAAATATCCTTTATCCAGTATTATATTCCCACTGGAGATATTGCTGTATTTGGCTGCATGATATGACCAAAGTTTGAGAAATGCCAAACAAGCACTTTCATATTTTTCCTTTATAGTTCAGATTTTCTTCTTAGAGAAAAGACTTGAGTTTTAACATTAATCTTTTGGGTTTTTTCATAATATTTCAGAGATGCAATTATGCATAAATTAGAGATCCAAACAGATTCCAGTTAATTTCTTAGAGCAATCTATGATGAACACCCTATATAGTAAAATATAAATACATGTTAAGCCTGTGTCTATGTTTAGGGACCATGTCTTGTAAATAAGATATCTCTTTTTGTTCAAGTTGTCTGTCAGCACTTGAAATGGAACAACTGTTTGAAATTGTAACTATTTTGCAGAAAATAGGACTGTCAGTAACTTCTACAGTCCCCTTGCTTGTACAGTTTATTCTCCTCTGTGTTTACAGCTCTCATTAAGTGCTGTAAGAATAGCAAAAAGTTCTTCTCTGTGTGTGTAAAAATAGAAGGAAAAAATGAAACCGAAGATGTCAGCCAAGAAAAAAAAGAAATTTTGCATTTCAGGCAGCTAGATATTACATTTATTACACATTGAAATTTGTATCTAGGAGTTATTTTCTATATGGAAATTAAGCTTTGGTTCACCAAAATCATCACCTTAAGTCTGAGCATGCCTTGCAATTGTTGAAAGTAAAAGTCTTCAAAAATGACATATGCAGTTCTCTATCTTTTGAAGTTGTCTGTAAACTTTTCCAATTTAGAAGTTTCTTTTAGCAGGGTTTGTCATTTCAGGCATTGTATTGCTGCAATACTCTAACTATATTTCCGTAAGGTTTTGCATACCGCATTGTGATTGCCCTGGCTCTGTTGGAAATAGTTTGAAGATTTCTGCCTCTGAATTTTGGACCACCTTCTCATATCCTCATTTAATAAGTAATTTTCCCCCCTCTCTGAGATACCGGTAATCTGTAGAATTTGATGGAGCTACCTGTCCCACTCTAATAACTGAGGTGGGGAAGTGAGGAAAGGAAGGCTTTTTATTACAACCCTCAACTCGTTGGTCAGTGGTACTAGAAAAGGAGATTATATATAAGAATGTAATAGGGAACATAGTAGTAGGGAACAAAGTGCAGGCATATTGACCTAACAGCTGGTAAAGACTAACACTGTAATTGGGATTTGAGATTATTTTACTGGAAGTTGTATCTGTGGCAAAGTTTGCTCTGCATACAGCAGTACAACTTTGAACAGTAAAGATATCTTCTGCCCTGAATTCAAGACAGATGTGCAGGAAGTGAACATACTTTAAATGTTAGTAAGAAAAATAAATGTTTATTCTTTAGTATTTAGCTATTAGTGACAAAAGAACATGAGAAAGTCTTGGTTTTGTTTTCTTACTTGACAGCTCACACTGACACATAGAAATGATGAGCAAGAATAGACTTTGTCAAAGGTTTAACTAAATGATTTCACTTGAGAAAGATGATAAAATGTCTCTTATGCTGCATTATTTCAGTGTTCTGTGCAGGAATTATTCACGCATTGACCTGTCATGTAGTCTAGGTTCATGAGATGCTCTACATGGAAAGCAATCCAGAAAGAATGACTCAATATCTGGAAAATAAGACTCAGGATTAGTTTAGTTTATGGAAAGTCCAGGGGTGATCTGAGCATTATTTATCCTAACAACAATATATGTGTGTAAGCACAATCATTTGAATCTCATTATACCCATTCTTGACAAATATATCAGTGTCTTTCCAAATGACATTTTACGGTTTAAACAAGTTATAGGAACAAAACAATAGAAGATTAGATCAAGTTTTTAGGCCACTGTTATACTAGAAAGGAATCCTTGTTTTAACATTGCTTTAGAATTTCCCAAAATCATTATTTCTGTCCATTTAAGTTATGGAAAAAAATGTTGGCTGGAGGAACACAGAAGGTTTTTTCCATCAGATGGCAAGGCTGTATTTATTTATTAAATGAATAATCCATAGAGTGATTGCAGTCAGTGCAGGTTCATTATAAAGTATGAAACTTTACCTGTTACTTCTGGTTTATTAGTAGAGAATTTAAATTCTCTAAATGTTTCTTTTTTTTTTTCTTAATCAAATATTGTGCATGCAGGCAACCAAAAATTTAAAAGAATATGGTTTAAGCTTCCCCCCAGTAGCCTTTCCAACATCTATTTAGATTCTTCTGAGACATCTCCAAGTAAAGATTGGTTTGGTTCTGCATTTTTCAGTCTCGTGAACTACCACTTCCTCAAAACTTCACACCATAATTCTCAGTCTAATTCCTCTATTTCTTCTTGGCTTTATGCTCCCATATTCATTACATTATGCCTGCTGTTAGATTGTATGCTTATGAGTTTTATTTGCTTATAATTACTTTACAAGCTCCTATTGGGAAATTATTGGTAAGGAAAACAATGGAATACAGAAAATTACTTCTATAAAAGACAGACCAGAGTTAAATTAGAGTGCCACACATATGTATTGCTGCAGATGTTTATGTTGCTCTGATGCTGTTAGTATGCCCACTATGTTCTGTATTGAGCAGTGAGTTTGATGCCCTAGTCTGGCCACTCCTGCCAGATGCAGTTAGGGGGGAAGGACAACAAAGTTTCTTGGAGTCAGGTGTGATTTCCAATGGATGTGGCATAAACCACTGAGCTGTGGGTAAAGGCCCTGAAAGCTTGCCCTTAGTATTTAAAGTCTTCTTTCTATATTCTGAGATTTTCTGAAGTTTAGTTCACAGTGATCAGAGGCCAATAAAGCAATAGCAGCAGTTGTTAAGGGAAAAATACAATCTTGGTTATAATTTTCTTTTAATATATGTGCAATACGTCAAGATAATGAAGGACAGGAATATTCTTATTGTCAAGAAAGAAACTGAATGCTTTATGTAATATATCTCTTTGGAATTTACACTTAAAAACAAATTTATAAATTTAAACCATTTTTCTGTAATTTGAAATGCTTTGAAGTTAAGTTTCGGGTTTTAAACGAAGAAAATTATATTGAGTTTTTTCACAATATTTGAATCAGCAGAAACTAATTACTGCCACATTGGATAGTTTGGATAATTAAAAATTTTGTTGTTGTTAGGAACATGTGAATGTAATTTAATAGAGAAGTTTTGTAAGAAAATGTAACTGCATTGTTTGTCTGTTGTTTCAACTGAAACAGTTTAATTTTTTTCTTGGAAGTCAGATCTAACTTTGAAAATTTGAGAGGAAAGTTTCAGGAAAGTTCTGTTCTCCCAGAAGAAAAAAAAAGCAGTACTGTTATTTCTCCTTTATGTGCTGTGTACTCACTCAGAAGAGGGATGATTACAGAATTCTAAGCATAAAAGCCACAAAATGTGTGCTATTAGTATTAGTACCATGTAAAAATCTGGTGCGGGGGGAGGAGAAAAAGAGCACCTTGTCTCTCTTCCATAGCAGAAATATTTTCCACTGGTTATACTCTTATATGCTGAACTACACAGAGGTTTTAGCATTATTAAAATTAGGAAACACTTATTAATGGACTAAGACCTTCCAATAATGCAGTAACACTTTTTTTTTTTTTTTTTAAACCGAAAGGTTTAGAAGAAAAGTCTGCTTGCCACAACAACCCACTTGTGATTTGTTCATGTGTGTGTTAGGTTTGAATATGTTTGTAGACACAAAAAATTTGTATTCGAAAATTAATGCCACTTACATGTATATAGCTGTTAATCTAATTTAAACACAAGGTATTTAAAATGAGGCTTGAAAAAACTTGCAAGATGAATCCCATCCCTTTTTTCTTTTTCTTTTTTTTTTTTTACATTCACTGTACCTATATCTGTATTTTTCTTACCATTCCTTTTTTAAAACAGCAATTAAAGCTGTATGTTATCTTTGATCAAGTGGAGATCTATCTAGCTTTGTACCCGATGTCCTCTGCAGGTAATTTGAAAATAAAAATAAAAAAGCTAAGATGAGGGGCAATGCCCACTCATTATGTAATTTTTATAGGTCTCTATTTAATGTTTTTGAAAGTTAGCTCTTTCTCCAAGTTGAAAAGCTTATTTGGAACAACTTTCATACGCATTGTGTTTTCTTTTGAGTTTTCCTTGTCACTAGTCTACAATCCAGGTACTTTCTTCTCTTTGCCAATGAGGTGACTGGCTCTGCACACTGTTTTCAAGATCTGTGTGCACCATAGGTCTATGCCAAGGTATCACATCATCAACTTTTGGGCTCTGTTTCTTCTGTATTGCTGCTGACATTTTGTTTGTCCTTCACTGCCACTAGTTTTTGAGCTTACGTTTTCAGAGAACTATGGAAAGTGTCTTTTTGGGGACAGTAGTTGCTAATTTTGTATGCATTACAGTGCTTTTACAGTCTGAGTTCTTTTTTTTTCATCTACTTTACATGTATTGACGCTGAATATTTGAGAGATCCTCTTGTATGCGTTTGTAGTCAGCTTTAAAGTGATGTTACTATCTGCAGACATTAACACCTCACATTCATTAAACAGCACAGTAACCTGCAGAGTTTGTAGTAAGACTTCTTTGCTACAGATTTGTACTTTGAAAACTAATAATTTATTTCTGTATTGATTTACTATTTTTTCGAGCAAGTTTGGTTTGTTTCTTTTTTGGTTGTTTGGTTTTGCTGTTGTTGTTGTTGTTTTTTAACCAAAGCAGACCTTTCCTCTTATACCATCACAGCATAAATTTTTCTGAAGCCTTAGGTATATTTTTTACAAACCAGTATCAACCTGATCATTCTTACCTGGGTCTTTGTGGGCACTCCATTAAAGCAACACTATTTATTTGTTGCCTGTGAGTGCTACAAAATTATGTGCTACTTTGCTTTTCCATTACATTGGTTTATCTGTACATTGTTTAAGAAAAGCTGTTCTGGCTTGTAGTTTCCAGCATCCTCCTAAAGTTTTGGTTTGTGTGTTCTGAAACTTCTTCAATTTGAGACAGTGTCCAAAACGTATGACTTGAGAAGTATAGAACTTGTCTGAGAACCTCCTTGACCTTTCCTGTGGTTGTGAATCTTAACACATACTTTGTTTAACCTTTTCTGATTCTCTTTCTTTTGTGCTCTCTTTACAGGCAGATTATCTGCATGTTCAGCTGTTTCCTGTCAGGCTTCATACATCTGATGTCTTTCAAAGCAGTTTCATTACTAGCTTTATGCATTTGGCAAGTCGGGTTTAGACCTTTTTGTTCTTGCCTAATTTACATTGAACTTACAAGACTTTGCTTTTTTATTTTCTTTGGCTGATTTCCAATTTTAAATAATATCTTTTATTTACAGGTGTCCCCTATGCTCTTATACCTAACCATATATGTGGTTTTGAGGAGTAGGAATACTGGGGATGTGAAAAGACAAGGGGGAAAAAGTGGTGCTTTTATCAGTTGACCTTTTTTTTTTTTCCTCTGTGCCTCTAAAGAAAAGTCTGTAAGCTTCCTTCTGACCTACAATCCTTTTTTAGCCTTGAAACAATCTTCTCATTTTAAGGTAATTCCTGCTTATAAAATCTAATTTTATGGTATTACTTCTAAAAATTTTTTTCCCCAGTCCTATAAAGAAATTTCGTTGAAGTCTGGTTTGCTGTCACCAACTGCTTTGTACATTATTCAGAAGTAGATCAAGTGTAACTTTGCCTCTTTGGTGAATCTGCCTAGGTACTTTGAGTTGCTTTTTGACTGTAGTACCCTAAAATTTAGACTCTGCATGATGGCTCAAAAAAATAAACCTTCTGCTATTAAGTTTTCTACATTTCATATTGCCTTACAGCCTTTACTACTTAGAAGTCATTATAAAGATGCTTCTTGAGTGATCTGTAATAGGGCACTAACAGTGTTTTTTCTATTTAGGTATGAACTCCCTCCGTAGGGAATGCTGTAGGTCTTTTACAACCGATTGCTTTGTCTTGACCGGCTAATGCTGCCTTCTGTATTCTTCTGCCGTAACCCATTAGGGCACCATATACAACCTCGCATTATTAGTTGTCACACCGACTATCGTCCTTCTGTTCCATTTGGAATGCACCAGGAAATACAAATCTGCCCTTTGAGGATGTTAGATGCTTGGAAACTACACGGAAACACACCGTGCTCACAGGCTGACTTTTATCCGCCGAGCTCTGCTTACCTGGGCCGCCGGGCGGGCTCTCCCCCAGCGCTCCATTCCCGCACTGCTCCCCCTCCACCCCGCGGCGACCGCCGCCTCCCCGGCCGAGCCCCCGCGGCCACGGCCGGCTCCGGGTCCCCGCTCCCGGCAGCAGGTGGCAACAGAGGCCCGCGCTGCCGGGAGCTCCGCTGTGCCTTCCCGGGACACGCCGTCCCGGCTCTCGGCAGAGCGGAGCCGCTGCCCCGCCGGCCGCGCTGCGCCGGGCAGGGCGCTCGGTGCTGCGCCTTCGCCCCGGTGTCCCGCTGTGCCTCCCGGCGTGCTCCTCACTCAGTGAATAGCCTCCTTTACAGAATAGCTCCGCGTGTAAGGAAGAGAAAGCATGATGAGAAGATTAGGTACAGTGACTTGCTTGCTGTATCCCTTCATCATCCATGATAGGGGAGGGTAAGAGAGTGCCGGGGAAATTACGGTTTTGTACTGCAAAAATGGCGCAACCTTTAGTCTGAGAGGCCACTGTTTCCCATGCTGGAGCCAGTGTATTGGTGTTTCTGTACCTGTCACTTTAAGAGGTACCTGGATTTCTCCTGCTTATTGCTCTTCTTTTTCTTCTGTTATCCGTAGGCAATGAAAGATCAGGGTGATTTCTGTTGTTCTGCTGTTTCACAAGAAACCTCCCCAAACAATGGGTGTTAGGTTCCGTTTCATTGTAATGCGTTTTCTGATTTTAGTGAAGTTGTGATTGCTTTAGCCACCTAGAGACAAAATATAGCCTGATGTCATTGAACTGAAGTAATACAAAGTGCCTCTGGTAATCTCAAAGTATTCAGTAGGCCAAATCTAGTCATGATACTGAAATAAATACACATATGTGGTTCCAAATAACAGTGGGTGGTTTTTTTCTTAGACTTGTATCTATTTTGGTTTTCTGCATACGTGGGCATTTGGTTTTGTTGCTATCCCAGCCTTTATTCCTAGAATTAATACCGGCTTTTGAGAAACACTTTGGAGTGTAAAAAAAAGATGAAACCTAAACCATAAACATGCATCCTTCTGCAATCAGCTATCACAGTATTGTGATTTGAATGAGTAAAGCTGTGTAATCTGTCATCTGCCTAGCCAAAAATCTTTTTGCATTATTTTCATAATACCACCACACTTAAAACATGGACTAAATATCACAAGATCATTACATCACTTTCTTAGCATCTGTAGCTCCTTAGTACTGTAACTTCAGAATATTTGGTAAAAGGCTTAACGTGCCTTAGTACGATGAAATCCCTGGTGTCTATCCAGACATCTGACAGGGCAGACATGTAGAATACCAGGCTACATCTAAACTGTTCTCTGCTGTGCCAAAAATAAAATTTTAATTTGATTTGGAGAAAAAATTGAGAGTATGTAATTTTATTTCAGTGAGATACTACCATCTGACAGAAGGAAAGAGAAATTTGCTTTTGAAAGGAAACCTCTCAAATGTTTTGTGTTTGTAATTCTTGACCAAGAAAATTTGTATTTTGAGTTGTGACTGCAACAGCTGCTTTTACAGCAATTATAGGGAAATGGGACCTGCTTTGCCTGATTTTTGAATCCCTGTAAGTTTCCATGTAGTGTTTCCTAACTATTGCTACTACTACGGATACCAATATCACACACAGCTGGCTAGCTTGACCCATAAGCAGGGAAAGCTTGTTTCTGAATAGTTATATGTGTCTTCATGGCTAAAAGAACTTGCAGTACTTTCTGTTGTAAATCATCAAAGGGTAGCAACATTCCATGTAGAATGATTTAGGCTTGGTGATGTTACAGAAGACTAGTAGAGTACTTCAGAGAGACTGAGCGAAGGGCAAACAAGCCGCTCAACTCCAGATTTTTAGAAACAACATTCTAAGCATTGAGTCTGGCTGCTAAATAAGGCAAGTCATGTAATACTGCCTGCTAATTTCTGCCGCAAGCTATTAGTCTGTATAAATATGAACATTTTAGCAGTATAAATGATCTTCAATTCCAGCTGAAATTCTGACCCTTCAACCTTTTGCTTTATTTGAAGTTGCTGATAGTTTTGCCACTGACTTTGGTGAGTCTAGGATTTCATAGAAATACTTTAAATGATGGACAAGCCAATGTATCCCATGAAACATTGTTCAAAAGGTAAATTTCCCTCACTTTCAGCACTTAAAATGCTGTTTCCGTAGTGAATTTGTCAGATTAATTTACAAGTACCCTTCATTCTTCCCTGCTTTTTATCTGTAAAATTACAGACAAATACAGACAAATACATCTACTTTCAGATATCTTCTCATGCATGTAGGTAATCAGGTTGCTTCTTAACTTTCCTCTGTAAAAGTTAAATAGATTAAGCAATTCAACAGAAAAACAAGTTCTTGAGGTTATTCTGCTGCCTCCTTTGTTGGTCTTTTTGATATTACAGCAATTGTAGCTCTAGTCCAAAGATTATTTTAACTTCTAGTCACTCCTTGAGAGACAAGGAGTGTTACATTAACCGTTGATCATAATTGCAACAAGTACAATCAAAGCAGGTGTTAGGACAAGCTTGAGTCTGCTCAGGAAAGGGCAGCTCTCCCATTTGCATTGCCACATGGATTTCCCTGAGGATTAATCAGTATTTTTAGTATCTTTCTTTTCAGTGTTGATAAAGATACAGTTATTTTGCAGTAAACTGACAGCAGATTACTATGAAAGTCTAAGATATTTTCCTTTCTGGTATTGTTTCAAGAGCAATTAAATTTTCAGATCTATGAGCTAGGCATTTATCAGCTTATTTGGTGCTGACAAGTACTTTAATGTAAGCATTCTAAATTGCCAACTGGGCACACCTGGAGCTCCTATGTACTAACTGTGGGTAAATTGAGAGCAAAAAAAAAAAACTAAGATCGTAAGTTATCTGTTTAATGTAGAGAATCTATGTTTTGGAAAAAAAAAAGTGTGTTAGCTATCTGCCCTGATAACTTTATCAAATTCACTACCAGATGATTCCAAATAAATCTCTTCCTCCTCCTGCTCTTTGTTTATACTTATAATTTAGAATGTGCTCCATAAAGCATGAAAGAAAAATCTCTTTGCTTATGGACTGGACTACTCAGAGTTAGCCATGGCTTTGTTTACTCTGAGCTACTCTAATAAAAATAGATAAGATGGAATTAAATCAAAAGTCAGCAAATTTGAATTCTGAAAAAATCAATGCATAATTTAAAGTCTCAATTAATTCAAACCCTGAAGGCTTTTTTGTACTCCAAACGAGCCTTGCTAACACCTTGCAGTTACACTATCACTGGTACAATAATTAGCCTGTAGAATTCCTGGTCTTAATATAATTGAAACAGAGATTGAAAAATGTTTGAACCTTTGTGAATCTAAAAGAAAAGTCAAACACTAACATGCAGGAAACCCAAATTTTATGTCACTTGAATCATGAATTTAAAGCTATAAATCATATCTCTCTGTGGGCAGATTGATACACAATGTCAGATCTACTGCATATGTGCCTGTGCAGCTGATGTTTGTACAATTTGTTTTTATAATGTGCACTGTAAATATATACTGTTACATAAACATCCCCAAAATATATTCCTCCGATTTTATGTTCTAGTAGTTTTCTCACAAAAAGTTACATACTTGATAGGTATAACAAGTTTCCATTTGAGAACCTCTAAATGAAGTGCCTATGCCATGCTGGACTATCTTAACCAGAAAGTGAAAAAACTTAGTAGAAGCTGCTGTTGAAATAAAAGTGAACAGCATTGGGTTTTTTATAGCAGTAGTTTGGTTTTCTGTAACAGAATTTCTTACATGTAAAATATATCCATATGTTAATACTAATTTTATATTAAGATCTTGTTCTTGAAACACTTTAAAAATACATGTGAGGGTCAGGAAGTTTGCCTAGTGAACAACAACCCCCTAGTATAGGCATAAAGCACAATTATATTTTTTAACTTATTTAAATGTGTCCTATATCATTTGCATTTTTGTACTATGCTAAGCCTTAAGTAGTGTTTTGGGCGTTCTCATAGTAATCCTTTTCAGTTTGTTGAAGATCTTGAATCCTGCTGGTCAGTCTTGCACTTAAATTCACTTCCCAATGACCAGCCCCTGGCAGGTTCATTGAGACTGTTTGCTCCTCTATGCACTGTAGTTTAAAATAAGCATAATCTGGTAAAATGCCAATCTTTTTTCAACCTTCCTATATCCCACACCCATGTTTTTTTCACCTGCCAAATTCAAACAAATCTTATCTAAACAATTAAGATAAGCATTGAAGTACTCTCTATAGTCAAATCAGCAAACCTCTCAAAACCAGAACTGAAATACAATCTCTCTAAATTAAACAGTCTACAATGGCAATCATGTTTGTATTTAAACATTTTATTCTGAAAGGATTACAGCATTGCTCTCCACGTTTTTTTTCCTGCCTAGACAAGAAGGCGACATACTGAGTCAAACAATATATATGTGTTCTCTATGAACTGAACTTGCACACTCTTTATAAACAAACTGTATAGGTGTATGAAGTTAGACTTCACTTAATCAGTAACTGCTGTCCTTAACATAGTAGGCAATTGTTTGAAATGTTTGTAACGTAACTGTTTATATCAACTATGTTCAGCTATATATAAAATCTAGTGATATATTTTACATGTATGTAAAAAAGCACTTGATACAATTTGTTTATCAGGTATACAAATTAGAGAACAGGAATGTTAAGGAGAAGTGTCTAAAAATTGAACTGTGTTTATAAGAGAATAATCATGCTAAAGATTCACTCCTTTCAAGGAAGTTTCCTACCTGTTACTTCACATTTTGGAAACGCATATTCTTGCTTAATTGATTCTTATTTTATTGCTTCCTAGAAATATGAGTGCATATTCTTGAAGGTAATTAAAATTTTTAGGTCCTAAAGGCGCAATTGAAAGCAACAGGTCATCTTAATCTATGGCTTCTGCTTGGAAATTTTGTTTACTGTTCTGGTTTCTTACACAAGCTTTAGATCAAGGTGAATTACTGCCACAGTAAAACTGTGTGCAAGCATTCTAAGTGCTGTTTCTTGCCTCTGATCCATGCTGTATGTACTTGTGTTGAAGATCCAATCTCCATTGTGCTTTGTGCACTCAGAGCTTTCATCCTGAGAATGTTAGAGTATTTGCTAATAGATAAACATATCACAAAAGTACTGAGGGCAAGAAGGTAGATAATAACGTGAAATTTTTCATTTATACTAACTCTACCCAATGTAGTCATACCCTACCTACCCATTATCAGTGGGGTTTTTTGTTTGCTTGTTTGGTTTTTTTCCCCGCGAGTTGTGCAAGTCCAGATACTCCTGTTTAAAAATTCTTTTATTTTACTTATTTTCTGAGAATCTTTAAAAATTACACAGTCATGACCCTTGTGTGTTTGCTGCAGCTTCCATTAACGCAGGGACATTTGGTTTTAGCATTGTTAGGTAAGCACAACGTTTATTTCGAAGAGGTCCATTTGGGATTTAGCTTTCTGCATTGGAGATCCACATTACTGTTACGTAAGATAAAGAGTAATCCCAAGCGGATAGCAGTACTTGTCAAATTGTTGGAAGTACCACCAATAAAAACATGACCTTGTGAATGTTAGATGAAAGATGCTGATAAATTCACATGGGGGAGGGGGGATGAAAAATCAAAAGAAAAATATCCCCTAACAACAAAAATAGCAAAGGATATAAATTTTTGAAGTTATGGGTTTACTATGTAACCAATAAAAGACTGCAAGTTTTGCAGCTTAGCTTATTTTTAAATATAAATACTAAATTGGATGTAAATCTGGGTTTACTTCTCAAGAACCTTGACGTTACATCATAGTATAATCTTTATAGCAGCAAAGGAAGCCATCGCACTTTAGTCATCTTCTAAGGCTCTCTGGGCTCTTTTGTTGATGAGAACATTGAGACAGATGGTTTTTTCTTCTGAATTGAGTGGTTTGTCTGTCAGTCATTCCAAGGAATCTAGTGAAATTGTCTACATTGAGACCTTTTTCCTGTTTGAATGTGTGGTGTTCTTGGATTTTCCTCTAACGAAGACTTCCATTTTGTAGTCAGTGAACAAAAAAAAAATTATCTATTATTTTTCTGTAATTTCTTGTCAGAAACATGAGTTGATCAGGCTGTATACTATCTGACTTATTTTTCTTGTATCAGAATTTCCCATTGTTTAAGGTTTTGCCAGTATGTTAGTTTTCGAATGTTGTTGGATTTTGACCACCTGCAACTTATTGTCTGTACTTTTTTCTTAGAGAAGCTATTGTTTTTAATTACCTCAGAAATACTAATTCAAGGAAGATCATACCATGTGATACATTGGACCTACTCATCTATTTATGTTCCTCTTTTTCCTTCCAAATATCTTTTTTAGATAATTGAAAATTTATATATATCATAAAATTTGGTTGAATGAATTTTAATGCTACAGGTATGCCCAAAATTATGTAGTAATTTTAAGGATCTGTTTTATGTACGGCTTACTGTGTTTATATATATTGATATAGGTTCTCAATAACAACAAAGTCCTGTTATGTTGTAAGACTGGTTGATGCCTTTTCTGTTTCTTTCACTCTTCAACTTGGGGTAATATTCCTGGGATATAGATGGTCTAAGTGTTAACATGGAACGGAATTATTCGGGGATGAAAGTCTGGAAAAAGTACCATGGAAGTTGTAACCTCTCAATATCCTTTAAGCTTGCTTGTTAGAGTCACGTGATGGGCAAAACAGCTGTGAAAAATCCCCAAATCTGTGCCACACACACAGAACTATGTGACCAGAGTACTGTGATTAGTTGCTGTAGAAGTAGGAGGTCTTTTACCCAGTGAAGAAGAATCAGTCTGCCTTTGTATTTTGCTGTACTGACTGCCTGTATGCTGCCATTTAATAGAGAAGATGTGAAGTCTTGCGGAAGTTCTTTGAGCACTTCTGGAGAAAGAGGGTACATGTAAAAGTGAAGAGGGGAAGATGTGCAGGAGGAAAAAGGAGTGGCCTCTTAGGGCGACACTGCTTGGTTTTTGGAGAACTCCACTGAGGTGGAAATAAGCGTGAAGAACTTGGGTGGGTGATTTGCTTGTTTGTCTCCCTGAAAGATGGATCTGAGTACAGCAGGACAGGTTCGGAGGTGGTTTTACTTCAGCTACTGCTTCTTTCTGAGGAGTTAAACTGTAGTCTTTTATCAGTCAAGCAGGATTTGGAAAATGCTTAGTCAGTCTTTTGGGAGACAGCAGTGCTTCTAGGAGATTTCAAGAAGGAGTCACTTAAGTTTAGATAGAGTCCAGAGACAGAAAATCTTGGGAGGCATACTTGGAAAGGCCAGAGATATGGAGTGTGATTTGAAACTGCTCTGAGAAAAGGGAAGGCATAAGACTAAGCATCTGACTGAATATAAGTTTCATGAAAATCATCCATATGTAAGATGATGAGAGTTCTATGGCATAAAAATTGATCTAAAAGGTTGATAATTCTTTTTTCTTCTTCCTGGAGTTCTTCTCAGTGGGAAACTTTGAATTTTGGCCTTTTCATTTTAAAAAGAAATTCCAAAGTTTTGGACTTTGAAATAAAATGGACTTTGAAATAGCTAGCTGTAGGAAGTTGGTTTTTTTCTTACAGTTTATGTATGTGGTACTATTGGTAGATAGAGATTCATAGCCACAGGCAAGTGTAGGTTTGCTGTGTCTATATTGCCTATCAATTTTGCTTTAGTGGTAGCTGGTATGTCACATGACCCTAGATACAGGAATAATCAAAAGCAATGATTTGTCTTACGAAGAAAAAAATACAGCTACTTCCTTTGACAGTCTTCCTGAAAATCCACTGCGCATCCTCTACCTTCCTGCTGCTGGTGTTTTCTCATACATTTCCTCTTCAGGATTATATTTGTTGGCAAAATTTTGATCTTTTTGATGGCTCGGTTACTGTGTTCCTCTGAAGACTTGTGGGCAGTGATTATACATTGTGTTTGGTTTATTTTTTTGTGGTTTGGGTTGCATTTTTTATTGGTTTTGTTGTGTTTTTTTTTTTAATTTGTGTCTCTATTCTAAATTGTCTTCTATGTATATGGGAGAAGATCTGTCTGTTCTTGTAGTTCAGATATGCCTCTGAATATGATTGTGTGCTTTACACTAATCTCACTTTTTTAGCAGCAACTTTATACTCCTGTCAGGGGATGTATCTTCTGTACTTTTAAATTAGTTGATATTATTACAAATAGTAAGTCTTTGTCCTCTGCATGTGTTTTTTGTCCTTCTAGTTTCAAACTAGTATCTAAGTTGACTTTGTTGTTGTGAGTTTGCATATATATTTTTTAATTCCATTTATATTGTAGAAATACAGAATCAAAAGGAAACTGCCATTCTGCTAAACCTTCCATATTCTGCACTCAGATAATAAGATATAATTTCTGTCCCAAAAGTACCAATTTAGATTTCCATGTAGATTGTGACCAAAACAGTGACAGGGTCAGGAAAGTTTAAGACCAGCAAGAGTTTCCCAAATCCTTTAATTTGGCTACACATCCCTTGAGACCTCTTCTTCTCCTCTGTCCTTTATAGTATCAAGCAATCATTTGTGATTGATCCTCCATCCCTCATTTTACTGGGTGGATTTTCTGTAATCATCTGTTGACCATGGCTAGCTTAAAAAGAAAAAAAAATGTTTTGTAATTATTTTTATTTTTTTCTGTGCATGTTTCTGTGTGTATCAGGACATACTTGGTTAGAATCTGATTTAATCATATGTATATATTTGTATATATAGAGAAAATTATATATATGGACTTCTAATACTGTAAAGTTATTTAGGCTTGAAACTGGTGCTGGCTCGGTGGTTTTATTGGCAGCAGTGGCAATAGGAATGCAAGAAAATAACAGAACTGTGAAATATGACAGTAAGAACAAATGAGTTCTTACTGCCTGTGTCTGTTGTGATTAAAAGAAAGTAGTTTCTATTAGAGTAAAAACCAACAGATATTCTTCACTTTCATAGCAGTCAAGACCAAGAAATGTCAATGTCAATTTTGGAAAAAAAAATTAAAAAATCACTTTCTAAAGTAGTGACTGGGGTGAAAACATCCAACGACTACAAGAGTAATATAACCCCTTCTCCAGCTGTTTGCATTAAAGTATACTGGAATTATAGCATAGCTAAGAATATTTTCATACAAGAAAATTAATATTTGTCTATGCTTTGCCATTATTTTGGAATATGGAATATTCCAAAATGGAATCCTTTGGTTAGATATTTGGAATTAGATTTGATTAGATATATGGAATCCTTTGGTTAGATATTTTTATAGTCACACTGATTGTAGGGAGAGGGCGTGTTTAGCTTGGCTACATAAGGAAAGTGCTGCAGTATTGCCGAGGAACAGAAGCTCCTCTCCTGATTCCCCCCTAAGTGGGAAGAGCAAACGACGGAGAGATAGACAACAGGTTGGCAAAGGCATACAGTGCTTTCGGAAAACTCCACAAAAGAGTATGGCGTAATAAACACTTGAAGAAAAGCACAAAGATCAGTGTTTACAAAGCCATAGTGTTGTCTACTCTCTTGTATGGTTCCGAATCATGGGTCATCTACCGCCACCACCTGCGTCTCCTAGAACGCTTCCATCAGCGCTGCCTCCGTACAATCTTAAACATCCACTGGTCAGATTTTGTGACCAATACATCTGTTCTTGAGCAAGCAGCAGTCACAAGTGTAGAGGCCATGCTGATGAGAACACAGCTGCGATGGGCAGGGCACGTCTCCAGGATGAAGGACCACCGCCTCCCTAAGATCTTGCTCTATGGTGAACTTGCCACTGGCTGCCGCAAGAGAGGAGCCCCGAAGAAAAGATTCAAGGACTCCCTGAAACAACATCTCAGCCTTGGCCTTATTGATCACCATAATTGGTCCACTCTGGCCTCAAATCGGGAGGCCTGGAGACACAGCATCCATAACGCTGCGGAAGCCTTTGAGAACACACGCAGGATCACTCTCGAGGAGAAAAGGCAACGCAGGAAGAACCGTGTCTTGCGGAATACACCATCTAAGGAGTCTCTCTGTTGTGCCTTTTGCAACCGGATATGTCTGTCACGTATTGGCCTCATAAGTCACCAACGTGCCTGTAACAAATGTGGATAAAGCCTTCCCAAATCTTCGTTCGCGAAGCTCAGCCATGAATGATGAATCTATGAATGTTTAGATTAAACATATAGAACTGTATTTGTCCTGAGAGGAGAGGACTTGAGGGATATGTACTAGAAGCTAACTTCTCCATGTCCTTGTCCCAGACTGATTTGTTTTAAGCAGCTCCCTGAAGTATGTACACTCTTCTACATACCTGTTTTGTTGAAAGTACACAGACCTGGCACCATTGTGCTTGCCAGGCATTCTCTTATCTCCTGCAAGCATTCAAACAAAAGTGTTCTATTGCTCCCTGAGTAATCCGTGGGTGATCTTAACATTGAGCAAAAGTCAGGACTGGAACTTATGTCTTATTTCTTAGAGCAGTAGTAGGCAGTCTCTGGAAGAAAGGGGAGGGGGTGGAGCAGGGAGAAGACAGCCACAACTCAAAATAAATAACTGAAGGGTTGTGAGTGTGTCCGTGTATGAAAACATTGCATAAGCATAAAAGTGCTGAAATGTTAGGCTAATACAAACTGAGTTTCATAATATACCCTGGGTTTAATAAAGCTGGTTTTACATGTGTGTTTTCTTAAAGTAGAGCTCTCAAACCAATCTACACCCAGTTTCTGTTTGTGCTAATTTTAGTCTCCAGTTCTACAAGGCAAATTTGGCATGTTTTTAAGCATACAGTCTTATTGAGCAACAGGATTTGTTAAATACAGTGTATAATACAGTGCCTTGTATACAGAGCATCTTTAAGTCTCTTTTGCAATAATTATTACACTCTGATGGGGGAGAGAAGTTTAAAAATATCCTAAATAATTAATAACAGCTTTTTCATGTGCCCCCTCCCCCAAAAGAAAATGAAAAAAGTGGTAACTGTTACATTGGCGTTATCTGATACATTGCTTTCTGGTAAGGGAAAAATAGAAAAAAACCAATTTAAATATTTTTTCTGAAAAATTTAAAAATTTCCTGGTTATTTTGTGGTTTAGTCCTGAAAGTTAACTTCATGCCCTGCTTAGAGATACAGTGTGGTCTGCTTAGTTTAATCAAGAGCAACACTTCTTTGTTTATAATTTTCTTATACTGCAACTAAACTATGTCTCAGCTCTGGAAAGGGGAAACATGATGAGTCCCAGACTCAGAGTGGTATCTCTAAATGCTTTAGAGCAATCGGAAACACATGAGCTTGAATTATATTGTCTGTAGTCTTTAGGTGTATATACAGAATTTCTTTGTGACAGTTCAGGACACAGATTTACAGGCAAATGAATGGTCACTGTGCTTGCAAAAAATGAGTAAGAGAAGCACTGTTTGAAAAATAATTCTTTGTATTAGCTGAGAACAATTCAGTATTTGCACAAATATTTCCCGTGCCTTGTGAAATGTTCCTAATACAAGTGGGGAATCAGGGTTCTATTCCTAAGAGTATGCCTCTCTTAAAGATTTTTCAGTTTGTTTTTTTTGTCCAGATTAGGTAGATAGAAATCACTCTCTGAGCTCTTCTGCTGGGGTTTTTGATGCTGAAAAAAAATACAGTATGTGTGTGGCACCAGAATTGGTTCGGAACAGGAAAGGCATATTTTGTATCCATACTAAACGTGTCAGCTTAGTGCATAGAAGACTTGACCCTTGTCAGGTGTTTTGAAGTTAACTGGCTGACTTACGGATTAATGAGTTTAAGACTGAAGTCAACCAGTGACAGGAATGAGCTTTGTTGTGTGAGTGTGTGTGTGTGGCTGTAGTGCAGATTTACAAATTTTTATAATGCTTTCAGTTGGACCATGAAAGTCTGATGTAAAGCTTATCTCTGATCTCTGACTATGGCCATACTTGTGGGATCGTGTTTGTGTGTTTGGGGGGAGGGAGATGAATTCTTTAACACTTGACACCTGGCTCTACCAGGTTTCTAGTCATAGTCCTAGGAATAGCAGTATTCAAGGTGTTAATAAAGTTAAAACCCTTAAGCTGTATGACCAGTAGGTCATAAAAACTATTGCTGGGTATTGTGATCAGTCTTTCTTTTACAACTGGATTATCATCCTGACAACTAATTCTTTTTTCTTTTGTCTATTTATAGCTGTTGTGAACTTGGACAACTCTGTGGTTGACCTAGAGACCCTTCAAGCCCTGTATGAGAATGTGAGTAATCAGAGGAAGTCCATGTAATGTAGGAATACTGTGCGTCCATGTGAAAGTATTTTTAATTTGCATCAGTAGTATTCAGAACACGTCCTATCTTGGAGTGACTTTATTTTCCCTAAAGCAATGAAAATACTAAGCATTTAAATTGCATTAATTGCCATTGTATGTTTTATATAGTGCATACATTTTTATGTAAGTAACATAATCAACATCTAAATGACTAAACAGAAATTGGTTTTGTTCCTCTTTTTTTCTTCTTGGGTGGGGCAGTCCTTGAAGAATAGTATGAATAGACCTTCAGTCCATGTCTTTGACTTCACTTTGTAGCTTCAGTAATATTGACAATGCTGTTCAATTAAAAAAAAAAGTTTCGATGACAGAAATCAATGTATTTGTGGAACTGTAGCTTTTAATTATTGTTACTTCAGGGATTCCTCCAAGATAATTTTAGCTCTTTGAAAGGAAAAGAATTTCTCTAAGGCAATGTAATAAAAAGTAGCATAAACTTCCAGGGGCTTCCTAAATGTCTGGTAGTAATAATAAAACCCCATTTGAGCCCTAGGTATGTAATATCAGGGATTCAGAATATGCTCAGGCATGTTCTAAAACTTCACAAAGCCAGTCACGTACCAAATTCAAAAAAGTGGATCTTGGAAGCATGTTTCTGCCTCCAGAGGAGGCCACTGAACATTCCCTGATTTTTTGAGTATATTACCCCTGATGTGGAGGTCTGGCTAAACTGCTATGGAAAGAGTGAAGAGGCTTTCTATATACCCTCCAAAGAACCTGAAAATATGAAGAGTAAAGCTGTGAGACACAGAATGGCATTGAAGGCCAATGTATGCTGTTGTATTGCATCTTTTATTTCCCTCGTGTTGTAGTTTTGATGTTAACTAATTTTACACTAATTTCAGATGTTCGGTTTTTAGAATTTAGCTTTTAGTGATCTCCTTTGGAATGATTTGTTGATTTATGAAATGTCTCATATATAATCCACGTTTAGGCCCAAAGAGAGAGTAAGCTTTAGTCCACTTTATAAAAAACCAAGAAACTAAATGAAACAAAAGAAGCTCAAAAATCTGACAAGAGCTAGGAAGGATTTTTATTTCATCCCTGAAGAACCAACTCACTCAACGCTGCTTAGAAAGATAATGTTCAAATAGGAAACCTATTCTAACTACCTCCAAATCTCTATAAACACTTCTCATCCTTGTGCTGCAACATTTCTGTTTTAGCCTGTGCTATTTTATTTGACATTATTTTTAATCTGCTCTCCTACAAAGCATAACTATATTCCATTGCATACATTCTTTAGCATGCAAAAAATTGAAGTAATTTTATATATTACACATGCATCATTACAATAGACTGTGTTGTGGGAAATATGCAATAGATACTGCAGTCATGATCTGGTTTTGCATCCATTCCTCTTTTATAGTCAACAAGAATTTTTTTTATTTTGGTTTAAAAAAATATAACTCTTATGTGGCTTATGTACTAATAGGGTACTTTTCAAATGTTTCCTTAATTTCATCTCTAATATACTTCATAATTCTAGTATAATGGAGAATTTGCAAATTTGCAGTTCATTGAAATAACCAAATGTCATTATATTCATTTTGTTTGTTACCCTCACTAAATACAGAAAATGTCTAGGAAATATTATTCTGATTGAGGAAGTTATATGTTAACCTCAGGCAAGACTCAAAAAGTTAGAATGCCTAATATATTTCTTTGCTTTGAATAGAAAACAGATCAGTCCAATTTTATTATATTTACTTGAATACAAGACAAAAAAAGCCACCAAAACCACAACCAAAAAACCCAACCAAAAACCAACCAAAGAACTAAAAATCCCCTCAGTTTACTTGGAGAGAGTTTTGTACGGGAACATGATTTTTAATCCTGGATCTTCTGCTTGATAAAACCGTGTCTTGAAAGAAGTATTTTTTTAGTTGACTTTTATTTTCTGTTTTCACTTTCAGCCTTTTGTCAAAACACATCACACCTTGCATTTTTGTCCCTTGTTAGCTTCACTAATTGTAAAAATATTGTTCAATAACAGTTGTAAGCAATGGTTGTACCAGAAAGCTTGACATGTTTGACTCCTCCCTTATTTCTTAACCTCATCCTGTGTTGTAAGTGGGGTTAACTTTACCTCATTCTTGTACTTTGTAGCCATTAACTTAAATTTTAGTTCTTAGGGTTTATTTATTGGATTGGGATTTTTTGGATTGGGATTTTTTGCTGGGATATTTAAATATCACCATCCTAATTCTCAACCTTGCTATTTGATCTTTATGGAACATATGGGAGCATTTGTTTTACAGTCTTTCTTCAGAATGTAATCATTTTTTTCTGATTGCATGTGTCTGGCATAGTGCTTTCCTTTCTTAAATGTGAATGAAATTTGGGCAGTTTCCAAACCTAAACACACCCTAATTTCAAAAGCCACAGTCCCAAGGGCTCAATTCCTGTTTACTGAGGAATTAAAGTCTTGTTAAACCACAAAGTTACCTTATACATCTTAGTGACATTTTATAAACGAAGAAGCCCACACCCCACCGAAGATCCAAGCCCTCAATAATTTATTTAATAGTATTAAGTTGTATTGCATTAAGTGAGAAGGATTTTGTCACTGCAGCACTGTACGGTAAAGTCAAATAGCTTTTATGTCTGTTTGTGTAGATTGTTTTATAAAGAGTTTTTTAAATATGTGTTGATAATTAGCTATGTATCAAGATCTAGGCAATTTTAATGGGAGAGCCTTAATAGATAAAACTACATGTGGAACGGTTACTTTAATGTGCTTTTACAGACTAATAAGAATGCTTTCAGGTGACAGCTATAATCAGAGGGAGAAGACAGCTAAAATTCACTGGAGTTGGCAGTTTGCTGTATGTGGTTAGGACATGTTGGTTGTGATAGGAAATGTACTGATTTGCAAATAAATGAATGTTTACTTTGAAAATGGATAGCCTCTTAGCAGCTGGAATTGTAGCTGAGGTATCACTGAAACAAGGTACGTCTGGTCCTGCTTGCGTCTTCCTTAGATCATGAAAATAATAGTATAAAAGTGGATTACAAATTGTATCAAAGAATTATCTTTGATCTATGATCTCTGGATTTGCCCTTTTCAAATCTCTTTACGTCACAAATGAAACATGTATACTTTCTTAATTTGACTCCTGGTAAATTGTGCACATTGCCTTTATCTTTAAAAGACTTAGGTCAATGCTTTCAAAAACATCAAAATGCCTTTGCAAGAATGAAAGTTATCCAGAAGTCTGAAGTACATGACTCCTCTCTGCCACTAAAACTCAATTCTTCTGACTTCCTTTTTTTTTTAACTAGCAATTACAATGTGATCTCTTAACATTAGTAAAGAGTATAAATTGTGCCTGAGCTCTGATACATGACCCAGTTTCAAAGGAACATATTTGTTATTAACCTGGGTATCTCTGTATATCCTTGTTGTTTTGGGTACTTTTGACAAGATTCCTTAGACAAATCACTCGTTGTTTTTGAAATATGTAACATAAACTTTGAAAATCGAGTTTGCAAAAAAAAATTCACGCCAAAATTAAAAAAACCTACATACATTTAAACTGATTTAAACTCAGAGTTAAGGTTCTGTTACAAGGAAAAAAAAACTAACCAGAAAATTATAAGATTTATATTGTGAGATGGAAAAAGGGCCCTTATGAACTTTGGTAAGACCAAATACAGGGTAGGTTTATACTCTGGCAAAAATCAGAAAATAATTAAACTGAAGAAGTATATTTTTGCATTAATTTGGATCAGATTTATGCTGACTGATTTTAGATATAGTTAATATCAAATTCTGGTATATTATACTATTTTTTCCATTTATAATGCTATGTAATAGCTAAAATCAAGGAAATAAATACCAGTATCATTCAAAGAGGTGCTAATTCTGTCAGATTAATGACTTTCATGTGAAGCATCTATGGAATGTGTTCTTTCTTGACACAAATCTGGAGAATAATATGAATTATCCACCTGTAAATTAGAGAACAAATAGGCATTAACCATAAAGCAAACTGGTAAAAATTCTGAGAAATAATCTTCAATAATACCTGTGCAGAAGACATGTAGGTCTTATTACTTTTCTATCATAATTTAAAATACACATAAATCAGAAGTCTGGATACCTGAGCCAAAATTAGTGTTCTGAAGTTCTGGTTGGATTTGGAACTTGGAGCATATACATGGACCTATTGATTTTGGTGAAGAGTGTAAACCATCTCTCTTGAGTTTTGCTCCAGCCTGCCCATGGGCAGATCATGCTTAGCCTTTGTATCTTTGACAGTTGTTACTTCTTTGCATACACAATCTGAGAATAGTGGCTTATATAAGGAATAGTGAGTCTGCCTAACCTTTGCCCATGGGATTTGGTGGGGAAACATTAACAGCTTGAACATGCATGCATGTAATAGATTGCTTTGATAAGCACTCTAATATTTCACTATGTATAGAAGGCCAGAAGGAACAGTACTCTTAGTATTTATTCTAAAGAATTCACAAATAATCATTTGGGTTTTAAAATATTTATTTCTCCTTAACTGTTATGAAAAAATTTTCCAGTGATTTCCTTTCACTTTAACAGAAGAGAATATACTTTACAGACTGGTCAGAAATAACAGAACTTAATTTAAAAAGTGTTAGTATGAGAACTTGTTTACTTTTAGAAAAAGCTAATCTTTTTTCTTTACAAAAATTTACAAGTGTAAATTGAATATAAGAATTTTTTAAAGTGTAATTTGAATAAAGAAAATATCTCTTCCTAAAAAGTCATGCCTAGACTTCTGTGGCTCTGGTGACAAAACCACTGGAAAAATGCTGCCTTTATTTGCATCCTTCCAATTTCTAAAATCTGTAGATTTCACCTGTTACCAAGAGAATTCTTAGTGACCTGTAAAGTAATGGAAGTTCTCTTTTTCTTTTAACTCTCCATTGGGTAAGAACGATCTAGATGAAGTGAGGAAATATCCCATTTACACCTGCTCCCTAACGCAAAATCAAACCCACGACTTTCTCCTCAACAGCGCGTGCAATATTTAGGTCAATATGTCTGCAGATAGTTGTATCTTTTCTAGTCCTCACCTTGTTTCTGGATGAGTAATCTAAGATTAAAAATGGATAAAATTTCCTGATCTTAGTATCTTGAAAAAATTCTTCTGAGGATATCATTATTCAAGAAACATTTACTACTGCAATTGTATTCACATGTCCTATGCCTGCTTTGACAGAGGCTTTGTTGAAAAGTACCTTTGGAGGACGAATCCCCAGGTTTGTTTCCTCACCCTAAACTGATACTGGGGTAGGAAATTCAGGAAACTAGGTGTTATGAGGGGGTCACTGTCAGTATTCTAAAATTAAAAACTAGTAAATTAGCCCCACCCTTGTGCTTGCTAACTGAGAAAGGCATAGAATCATAGAATAAGCTGTGTTGGAAGGGACCTCCAAGATCATCAAGTCCAACCCTTGATCCAACACCGCTGTGATTACTAAACCATGGCACTAAGTGCCACATCCAACCTCATCTTAAAATCCTCCAGGGGCAGAGAATTCACCACTTCCCTGGGCAGCCCATTCCAGTGCCTGATTACCCTTTCTGTAAAGAATTTCTTCCTAATATCTAACCTAAACCTCCCCTGGCACAGCTTAAGACCGTGCCCTCTTGTCTTAGAGAGCTTATACTTCATGATGCAGTATAGATTAATAGTTCAAGGAAGGACCAAGCTGTTCAAAGGAAGTGACCTGCTCAGCACTGGTGGGACCATATCTGGGGTGGGATCACGTCTAGGGTACTGTGTCTAGTTCTGGCCTCCCTGGTCCGAGAGGCACTGACATACTGGAGTGAGTCTGGTGAAAAACCATGATGATGGTTAAAGACTTGGAGAAGTTTTTGGGTGTTTGGTTGGTTGGTTGGTTGGTTTTTTACTGGGTATCCAAGCACTGGAACAGGATGCGTAGAGAAGTATGCAGGTCTCCATCCTTGAGGGTATTCAAAACCTGGCTGGACGTTATACTGAGCAACCTGCTCTAGCTGTCTCTGCTTTATGTCAGTGTTAACTAGGCAGTCTCCGGGGTTTCTTTCAAACCTCAGCCATTCTATTAATCTGGGGTACAGGTATTACCACCATTATAATTTCTTAGTGTTGAGAACAAATTTTATTGCTGGAAAAAAAAATTCATGCAATATTTTCTTGTTGAAGTATCTGATAGGCAAGATCAGACTCCTTTAGAGAAGATGACCTTTGAAGAACATCCACAAAAATGCTGGATAATTATTAGGATACATCACATTCAAGACATATAGCCTTGCAATGATTTCCAGACTTCTTGAAGTAATGAGATGAACTCTGAAGTTTTTGCTGAATGACTCCTCGATCTCTTCATATTTTCTCCCTTTTGACACGGAAAGATGTTCAACAACCTAAGAAGAACTGTCCAAACCTTGCTTTCTAGTTTCAGGTTGCTGATGGAGCTGACAGTATGATTTGAGATAGTTCTGTACCTCTTCTGGTAGCCATGAAAAAGCGTGTAAGAAAGAATACGGGTGAAGCCCATCTTATGTTTTGCCATTATTTAAGTAGTTAATATGTAATTTTCCACTGTTGTCTTCAAGTTCTGTGGTGGAGTAAGTTAAAAAATGTGTGTAATGTTTTCTTAAAGGAAGAAAAGTAGATTTATTTTTTTTTTTTTATTCCTGTAAAGTTTCACAGTTTGAATCTATTTTGAAAACCACCATGGCTGTCAAAAGAAGGGTCAGATGGAGAGATTTCCATTCCACTTTTATTCCTTTCCATACCATTCCATTTTCCATATTACAGTTGGAAAAAAATAATTTCACCGTAGTATGGAGCACAGGAAAAAATGAGGCTCTGTTTCTATTGATTGGAATTTTGAAGAGGTTTTCCCAGTGTGCCACGGAGTTCTTCAAGAAACTAGGCAGTTTATATGTAATTTTTTGGCTTAGTAAGATAAAAATGAAAATTATTTTAGTTCAAAGAAATGTGCAGTAGTTCTCATGTATGACAGTTCAATTATAAATCAACTAATTTTTTGTTTCATAGCGTTTTTCAAATACCAAACAAAATTTAAATTGCAGTAAACAATTCAAACCCCTTTTCATTTGTTTAAAAAAATGTATTATTTAAATACATATTTAAAGATCAGATCGCATTCAAAGGCATTCCAACAGATTTGGAAAGAAAATACAACTCATGAAGACAGTCCTTCGATCCAAAGACTTGATAAACAAGCAAAGAAAATGAATTGGGAATGGAGTATTGTCCCTGTGCATCATTTAATGAGTAAATATTTTGCAGATTACTAGTAGTCAACCATATTATTTGAAAGATGTTCTGTTCTCCATCAGATCTATTTATAATTAAAATTACTCTATGGACTAAGTAGTTTTACCACAAGCAGATGCTAGAAAGAAAAGAAAAACCTATGAATTTGATTTGTTACAGGGACATCTTTATTTGTGTTGTTTGACTAGGTTTTTAATCACAACAATTTTTCATTACTTTGTTTCCTTCATTCTAGAGAGCACAATCAGATGAATTAGAAAAAATAGAAAAGCATAGCAAGGCATCCAAGGAAAAAGAAAACGCGAAGTCTTTGGATAAACCGGAACAGTAAGAATATACTTATGAAAGAGCAGTTTTGCTCTCTTTAGAAAACTTTCTCTGTTGTTGTAAACTATGTAGAGATGTTATGAAAAAAACCTTCAAGCCTGTACCTACTAAGAGTGACTCACATAATTTTTTTAATCACTCCTACAGGTTCCTGTATGAGCTCTCACTAATTCCCAACTTTTCAGAACGTGTATTTTGCATCCTGTTCCAATCAACATTTTCAGAAAGCATTTGTTCAATCCGTCGCAAACTTGAATTGTTACAGAAACTGTGTGAGGTAGGTTGTGCTCTGTGAAAAGGTAGTTCTAAATTTCTGATATTTAATCTTGTTAAGTTGTACTCATATTTCAAAAAGTTTTTATTCTATTTACTTTAAGTACTCGTTAAATCTTAAGGATAGTAGAATAGAACATTTTATGATTGTATTTCAGCATCAAAGTGAATTTTAAGATTAGGTTTTGGTACTGAATTATATCATGTTTTTGCCATCAATGTATATCAGCCTCTGGAAAATAGTGTACCTTCTCCTTTCTTTTGTTAAAGCAAAGTCTTCACTCTTCATAGTGACCATATCACTCCTTTCCAGAGGAATACTAGTTCAGTACACTTTGTGTTTGCTTGGATTTTAGATGTGTGCTACTCAGTAATATCTCTGATATCTAAAATCAGTTAGAGATAGCAATGTTGTATCTAGTCAGAAGAGATTACTGGAATTTTGTGACCCCATGCAAAACAAATACATGGCTTTAAAATGCAGGTTAAACAGTATTTTAATAGCTGAAAATTAGTTCAAATATTTCATGTTTTATTATATAATATTTTTTATTTGATTAAGTGTTTTAGATGTTCCATGTGGGTGTTTTATGAACTTCTTGATGAATTTTCCTTGAAATTAAATAGACTATTCATAACATCAGCATCACTTAAAGATTACTATTTTCATTTTTCTCAACAGATCATCTCTGATAATACTTGATAGATTTCCTATTATTTTTTTCCAAGTATCCAATTTGGACATAACATTCTCCACTAACAGAAAGTTACATATTAATATTATCTACTTCTACATGTTGCAGTAGAAGGTTGTTAACCACCTATATTTGAGTCTTTATATAAGTATTATTTCTAAACACAGTAACAACAAATGTGCTTGTTAACTGTAAATATTTTTGTGACTTGAAACAGAAATTTTTTTTTCTCTCTTTGTTTTTTAGACATTGAAAAATGAGTCAGGAGTTATGCGGGTCCTGGGTTTGGTTCTTGCCTTTGGAAATTACATGAATGGTGGAAACAGAACACGAGGACAGGCTGATGGATTTGGTCTAGATATCCTGCCAAAACTGAAAGATGTCAAGAGCAGTGTAAGTTGATTCTAGACTTCCTGAAGGCCAGAGAATCTTACACTCTCAGAAAATTACTTTATCTCCATTTCTGAGTAAATGGTGTGAAGCTTACAAAGGCATGTGGAAGGGAACTCTTTTGTTACTATACTTATTTGATCATACTTCTTTTCACTGCTGTACAAACGAAAATACCTGAAGTTATGTTTTAGTTCCTAATCTCATGTGTATTTGACTTTCAGTACACTGCATAGTTCTAAATTTTCCTGTACTTGGAAGCAATACTATGATCTTACTCATAAAAGTTTATTACAGAAGTGGAAGGAGTTGTCAAAGAAAAGTTAACTGTGATTTGATACTGATTCAAAATATTTGTGAGGGAAAAATATAACTCCTGAAAATGACAGAATAGGCATCCAGAGCATTCGAGGTAACCTGAAATTTATCCTTTGCATTCATCATGATTACAGAGTATGCATTTTCCACTGGATCATGGACCTACCTGAGTAAAGTACTTGTTGAGTCAAGATTTATCTAGTATAGTCATCTAAATAAGGAGAATGATAAATAGTGTTTTTTCTTGCTCTGTGCTAAACTGGAATTTATGTGTTACCAGCACTTTTTTTGGCTCTGGTTATTCAGATTGGGTTATATTCAAATATATGCTTTCGTTTACAAGGAAACAATAATCTTAGAGTTACTATTGCTATAATGAAAAGATTTATATGAATGTGGACTATAGTATGAGAGTTAAAATTGGTTCCTATATCTTTCTAGGAAGTCACTGTCAAGATCTTCAATTCTACAAGTGGCAGAAAAAGAATAGGTTTTTTTCCCTGATTGATCCCTTACTAAATATAAATGCTTTAGCTTCTGGGTTAGGTCATGTGAGTAGATAACCCTGAGATGAGACACCATGTCAGCCATCTGCCTTTAAAGGAGTGGAGGAACTTTATTCTCGCATGCTGGTTTCTTTGGTAAACCAAGGGAGTGATGATGTGAATGACACCTTAGTACAACACGTTTGGGGCAGCTTACTTTAGCTGAACCTTCTAATTGACTAGATACAGTGTATCACCAGTTTTAGAACTCTGGTAGAAAATTTAGGCATGCTAAATGTAGTTTGGTGACTCAAGTCCTTAGTATGTAATTTGCTGGCAATATTATGACTGCTGATGTTGCAATTGCAAGATACATTTTCAGTTTATTTGCTACTGATCAGTCAGAAAAGTTCTTACATAATAGTTTTCTGAAAATATCTGAAAATGTAATTCTGTCAGAAATCTTCTTCAAATGGAATATCTTCTGTGAAGTTTTATTGGAAATTGCAGAGGGGAAACAAGGACAAAGTTCCCTCAAATACCCCCCGCTCCCACTCCAAGTTTAATTTAGAAAAATAACTTTGTTTAACTTTGCTTTGGTTATAATTATACTGTCGCAAAAGAAGTTGCATACATGAACCCAGACACAATTTCCTTTTCCTTCTTGAGAAATTTCAAAATGTAAGGGTTCGGTTTACAATCAGGTAAATTTCGAAAATAAGGAGTGCATTTACATGGCTGTTATAACATATTTTTCTTCATTTTCTTTAGTGATTAAATGATATTTCAGGGTGTGGGGTTTTTTTTTGGTTGGTTGGTTGGTTTTGTTTTTTAGTGAAGGGACCAAATCTGCATAGTATTTTTCTTGACATTAAGTATTTCATTTATTTGAATTACCTTTTCTGAATATTTTCAGTGAGTTTCAGTAACACAGCAAACTTTATTCTCCTCTGTACAGGACAACAGCAGAAGTCTTCTATCTTACATTGTCTCATATTATTTACGTAACTTTGATGAGGTGAGTGAGAATTAATTTTTGTCTTTTAAATTCAAGTTAAAAAAAACAAATTAGCAAATTCGTTCTTCTGCTGGCAAGATGACAAAATGTGCACAAATATTCCCTGTGCTTTCAGTTATATATTTTAGTATAGCAAAAAGTAATGAGCACTATGTAACTGTTCATTTGTGGTTTTGTCAGGATGCTGGAAAAGAACAATGCATCTTTCCTCTTCCGGACCCACAAGATCTCTTCCAGGCTTCGCAATTGAAGTTTGATGATTTTCAAAAAGATCTCCGCAAAATGAAGAAAGATTTGCGAGGTACTGAACCTAGATTAAGTGCTAACTATACGTTACCCTGCTGTGTTATTGTTTGTATCATTTTTAGACATTAGATGACACTGTAAAAATATTTGTGTATTTTTGACTCCTCAATTACTGTTTTGTTTCTTTGATTTTCTTTTCCATGACCATTTAAGCAATAACTCATAATTTTCTGTAGATAACCTGAGGTTTTTAAATTAAAAACATCAAACCAGTTAGGTCAAATCTTTTTTTTCAAAACCAAAGCAAAAAGCTAGTTTAGTTTTTCATTTTTCCAAACATTTTGACAAGTTCTTCACTGTAAAAAGAATTGCAAAGTGTTGGCCCATGTCCATGAAAAAAAAGGGGGTTATAATTGCCTGCAAATACTATCTAGCAGACAAAATAGTATGTATTACATGTTGTTAAAGATAGATGAAATAACTGGACTTTAGTGGATATGCAATATGCAAAGGTGGTATTTTTCCCTCTTGTGAAATGTTTTCTTGAAATGAATTCAACAGACTTAGGATGTATTTGCTAGACTTTAATAAAAAACATATATCACATACATTTCTTAATAGCACGGGGATCTAAGTGCTAAGTTTAAGCAAGAGTAGTTTGCACAAATGATTCACAATCTTCATTATTTTTACTGTAAGCCCCCATTAGACTGGCCAGTTATGTATCACTGTACTAAATCTTGGAGAGAAAAATTCAGATCAAGGTGTAAAATGATTTTTATATTACTGTTACCTTGCTGATTTTGAATGTTATGCATCTAGAAACCAAGGAGTGGTTTGGTAAGCCATCCCTGAACAACCTAGATTGGAAGATTCTCTATTAAAACAAAAACATAACATGATTACCAAATTATATCTTATCTTCCCTTCTTGCTCTTATCAACATTTTTTAGGATGTTTTAAAATTTATCCTAAATTTTTTGGGGTAAGATTTAAAGTTGTAACAAGGTCACTTAGTGTGATCATGAGCAGTGAACTGCAGCACCATCCATTTGCTGCCTTGAATGATCAAGGGGGCAAAAATCCCACAGTTCAGCCGTGAAAACTTGTTTCTATGCTTGCAACTGCCAGATAGTCTCAGGGCTGATCTCCAGTCTTACCATGTAGAAGAAAGATACTTAGGTCTTACTGACAAAAGGTACTTGAATCCTAGCGTGTGTTAACGAACGCCCATGGGGGCAGATTTTATTTCTCACAAATTCACCAAAAATGTTTTTATTTAGATGAAAAATACTTTTAGATCAAGATTGAAATTTCCATACAGACATAAATCTCTTGTGGAATAAATCCACACTGTGCAATGATCAAAGCAGGGCTTCTGTAAAAATGGAAATTTCACGCTTCGCTCTGCCATCAGGCTGCAGTTGAATTCTTTCTATGCTTCCAATCCGCCCTAAGACTGGAGTCTCTGTTGCCAGTCTGTTCTGTAGCTAATGATACTGAAGAATAAATACAGACACTATTGCTCTTTCCCTATTCCCTTTGGTACAAATTTATTTGGGGACAGCATCAGACTCCATCTGCATCCTCTCCTGGATATGAAGTGACAATTTCAATACCACACTGCAATCTCAATCGTGATTTTATATCAGTGTTGAGAGATTCAAAATGCTTTATATTGACTCTCTTTTCCAAAGAAAAGTGGAACCCTAAATTAAAAATAGTTTATGTTAAAAGATTTTATGACTGTGAGAACATACACTAGAAATTCTGGGTATTCCAATAGCTTAATTTTTGTAATACTTTCAGTGACATCGAAAAGCCAATCATTTTTAAATAGAGTACAAATTTTAACTGAATGCATAAAACTACTTCAAAGTGGGTTTTTTTCTCTGCATTTACTGTAAGTACACTACCAGATTTGCTAATGCACATCTGGAACCTTATGAGTTACTAGAGCTAGCAAGTGCCTCATTAAATGACAGGGCGGGAAGAGGACTCTTAAGATGCTGAGAAAATTCTGACAAAATACTAAATATGATCCTATCCTTTTGAAGTCAATGAGAGTAAATGACTACTGATTATTCCTGGGAAACACTGACTTTAAAGCCACAGAAATAAATGCCCACGAATACATTCCAGCTTTTGAGATGTGAATTGTAACCCTGGACCTATATTCATCAGTAATTAGGCTGAAGATTTCATGAGAGGATTTCACCATTTGGTTGGGTGGATGGTTTGCTTTGTTCTCTGTCACTGAAAACCTGAAAATTTTACATAACATCAATTCAGGCTGCATGACCATTGACTGTTGATATTAGTTTCAAATACCTTGCAAACCATGCAGTGAGATCATGCTTATTACAATGAGGAAAGAGGGCATTGGTTTACCCAGGAAAAAAAGCTACCGAAGATATTTTATTTCTATCTTAAAAAACTTCCCATGATGATTATGCAAAGGTAGGTTTCATTCTGGAAAGATCCTTTCATAAAATTTTGGGACCATTTAAAAAAAAAAAAAAAACCAAACCAGAAAACCCACAAAGTAGAGGAAGGTTATTATTTTAAAAAAAAAAGTTTTATAGCTGTAACAATAGCAGTTCATTCTAGCACTGCTGTATTTTTCCATCTAAAGAAATCAGTAGCATACACAGAGACATGCAGATATAAATAATCTTCATGGTTCTGTAAAGTAATTTCACTGACATGCTCTTTCACAGTTCTGAGTTTGGTTTTATGTTTATATTAGAGTTGTTATGCTGGTTGCTTAAAAAGAAAAAAAGAACTCTTGATGTTCAAACTTCTGTGCTTTTTTCCCTTTTGACTATAGAGGCTATTGTCCATTTTTAAGTTTTTATGAAATGTATGCCTTGTAGTTTGTGAAATTTTAGAAAAAAAGTTTCCTCTAATATTTCAGAGTAAAAGTACAAATCCAAAACCCTCTCAGAAGCATGCTATGTGACTGTTCCAAGATGAATATTACAGAAATTTGAGGGTTTTATAAATAATAGAGATCTCAAGGATAAATTTTATATACTAGATTTTTTTACAAGATAGAAGACCAAGAACAGGTAGATCCTTTTACTAACAAATCAAGTGACTTTGGCTCCATCTGTAGCTCCTGGATTTCACAGCTCTCCAGGATTCTCACTTTAGCCTTTTTGACTTCAGTGACATATAGTTTGTTAAGCAACTTGATCTGCTTTTGATCTCCCCTGGCTGTCAGCAATGTTCCTTGATGCAGTCATGCCAAGCAATGACTTCTGTTCCTATGTCATTCCACAAAAGAAACGTTAGCACTTGCCACATGACTTAAATCAACTCACCGTGTAAAGAAAATTGGGCATCTAGGGTCACAGGAGCAGTGTGACTCTTCCTGATTAGGACCTCTGTTACACAACTATTACTATCACTGTGCTTTTCTAGACACCTCAGAATGCTCCAGGTAGGACAGAAAGATGTGGAAAAATGTGTATTGTATCAATTAATGGTCTAATCCTCTCTGCTCTTAAACTCTCTTAAGGTAAAATTGTGGATTAGGAAAATATTGGATTTGTGGCCCACGAAATTCTTCAAGATGCGTATTTAGTTTAGAAAAGAACTAGAACAACAAAATGGCATTGAGAGTTACAGTACTTATGGCAAGTTAAAATCTTCAGAAGCTATTCTTTGGCTACACATTAACATTTTAGCCTTACAATAGTAAGTTTATTCTTGCTAATCAAAAACTAATTCATCAGTTGTCACTTATTGCAAAACTTTCACTGAAGCTTAGCTAAAAGGGAATTAGAAACAATGTCAGGCAGAAAATAAATCTGACTAGTAGAAGAGATTAATAATACAATACAATGCAGATTGCTATAAAATTGAGTTGAAGTCTGTACTTGTTTATATGTCATAGTCATATTTAATATATTTGATTGAAAAGTGATTACAAGTAATAATTATGATAATTAAACATTATTTTTGTAGTGATGCTTTCTTTTCCTATTCTAAGTGTTTACAACTCATTGAAAAGTCTCCATCCAAAAGAAGCTAGGCTGTGTGGCCCAATACATCTCTCTGGTTTGGAATAAATGTGACAGAGAATGTTTATAAAGTGTTAAGCATTTGCAGAACACTTTGTATTTTAAAAGTATGTTCCAATAAAAGCCCCACGGTAACTTGGAAAAATACACGTTCCCTATTTTTTCAGTGCTTCTTAGTCACCTAAAATTACCTATTCAGCTTGAAACTGCTAGTTGTAGAGCTGTTATGTGCTCTCATGTTTAACACCTGCTGTGTAAATCAGAGTATTGGAAATACCACATTGTGCAATAGAAAGACTTTTAAAAGTTATATTTAGAGTGGTGTCAATATGGGACTGAGAGAGGACAGTAATAGTCATGCTAATCATTACTCTTGCCCTTAACACCTAGAAAGAGGCCCCTACCCTGTAAGTGCAGTCAAGCAGTAGTTTGAGATGGAAGTTGTCCATGAAGAGGAAAATCTGTGTCTGGGGTTACTTTGCAAAATCAGATTGCATCCACTGTTAGTTCTTTCATGAGTAATATTAATGTTTACAGGCTAACATAAAATAAATGCACCATTCTATTTGCACACCATCCTCTCTCTCTCCCTCTCTCACACACACACACACACACACATGCTCGTACACGCATCCCTGTGTATTTTCATATTCCCAAGACTGTTTCCATCACAGTTCTGATTATGGGGCTAAGACTTTGGCAACATTTCAGTGCCCCTTCTTGAGCAGGAGTGGTATTAATTTCAACCTCAGTTAACAAACTTGAGCAGCCTTAAGCCATTTAAGGCCCCAATTCAAACGGAAGAAAAGGAAGGGATTGCTCTCCTAAAGAAGGACATTCTTAGGATTGATTGATTTTCCTCTAAGGAAAGGTCTTGAGTCTAGTCTGGTGGTCTGTCTTTTAAATAGCTAAAGTTTGATGAAATAAAGTGTATCCTAAGAGGTTTCCCCAAAATGTCAGACTTTTTTAAATATGTTTGTACACCGATATTTCAAGTTTCAAAAGAAGACACGGAGTTGAAGGAGAACTGGATAAAAATTTGCATTCTTGAGAGTTTGAATTCATTGCATCATCAAATATGTTCTGTTCTAAGATACTTTTCAATGTCTGTGATTTTGTTATTCTCTGACAATAGTTTTGATATAAATATGATTTAAAATTTTTCACAATTAAGAAGTAAATCTTTGATTTTTCTGAAATGATCCATAGATCCACATTATGAGGAAAACATGCCTTCAGTCTTTTATAATAAAATGCCAAACCTCTCAAGGTAATTAATAGCAAGATAATACAGCGACATTAGTGGTTTTGGTCAATCCTACACTTATCTGTACAATCTACCTTTGCAGAAACAACTATAGTTTTAACCAAATAAAATCTTTACTTTTGCCAATTCATTAACAGCTGTGCATCCACACATTGTAGCTGTTTGTTCAGTTATTACTGAAAGGGTTAATTGCTGCAGCTATGCAGCATGCAGACTTCTAAACCTAAACCAGATGTAAACTAAAGCTAGGCTTTCAGTCAATCTTTGAGTTATATTTTACTGTCCTTAAAACTCCAAACAAGGAGCTGTCTATGGAAGCCCTTTAAGACTCAGCAGTTCTTAGTGTAAGAAATTAGGGGCTCTGTCTGTATTTGTGGTTGGGTTCATCAGAGTTTGTCTTTTGATGAAGCCAGTATGGTTTTCTTTAGATGAAGTCTAAGTTTTCTTTTAAAGTCACAGGTTGCAGTTGTAAAGAATCCAGAAAGCTCTGAGGAAGTTGTGAAAACAGCAGTTATGCTGTTATAAACTTTACAAACAAGTAGGACACAGGCACATCACCTGTGGAAGTCTGAGTGCTCAGAACCTCAGAAAATTAAGGACATAATTTCCAAACTTCCTTAAAGGCTTAAAAGCAAATAGTCTATCAAATTTTAATTAAACTTATGCTCTCAAATACCTTAAACAACCTTAAAAATCCACCTGAATTCTATCAGACTTCTATAGATAAGTATGTGGTTTCAGAACTAGTTAACAAAAACAGCTTCATGAACCTCTTAAATACTCATCTAAGGTAATTAAAAATTCTGCTTGCTTTCCTTTTGATCTTTTTTTGCTACGTTGCTTGTTGTTTTTCTTGTTGAGTTTGAGTTTTTAGTTTGCTTGGTTAGTTTTACTTTTGATTTAGTTTTTATGTTTTGGGTGTGTTGAAATGAAAAAATCTTACTGCTCATTATTATCCCGACCAAGGACAATGCAGTAAGACTGAGGAGCAGCTAATCATCTGGTCACACATTTTGTTCAAAAAGACATATTTTATTATTAGAAGAGATTTTTGCTTCCAAGGGTTAAAATTTAGCATCGAACAGAACTAGCTGGAAAACATGCATTAAAAAGATAGTCTGAATGTTGAAAACATTTTTTTTCTTCTTTTTTTAAAAAAAGTGAAGTGACTATTTTTGGTAATACAACTGCTTGCATTTTAGATCATTTATCAGACTCACTTATTGAAAACGTTAATACAAAGCATGGAATGTTTAGCGGCTTTTCTTTTCCTTTTCTGTATAGATGTCTCTTAGCTGATACTGGGTGTTGTGAAACTTTATGTATTTTAGTATATTGTCCTAAAATAAGATTAAAAAAAATAGGATAAGCAAGCTAACACAGTAGCTCAAAAAAAGTGCAATTAATTGTATTTTAACACAGAAATAGAGAATTAGATAAGATTCTTGAAATACTCGATACAACTGGAATTGCAATTTGTTTAAATCTCTAAACTGGTTTTGAACACAGATTTTCTTGTCAATTTCCAGACCCGGGGCATTTGAGAGATCTATGCACGTATGGGCAAAAAGCTACCAGTTTGAATTGCCCAAAATTTAGAAGGTTCTCCCATACTGATCTTTTCCATTGCTTATAGTTTGCTTATATGTTAAAATTGATTTAGAGGTTTGGAGAAGAGGTGTGTCTGCCCATGCCAACTTCTGCTTAGGACTTGAGAGCTTTGGAAGGTATAAAACCAGTGCATGAGGACTGGGTATTTGGGACTACAGGATACTGAAACCTTCACCTTGCTGCAAAGCAACACAGAGAAGTTTTTATCTTCCTAATTTATTCATGTTGGTGCAATTCCATCTTGTGAGATAAACTTCTACCTAGTGCTTGGCTTTTGTGACTGCTTACATGACTCTCATTTGTGGTGCCTTAAATATCTTTCAATTCTTTCATTATGAGGAACTTTAAAATTTACTTAAAGTAAATGAAATTTAGAAATATTCCAGCTTTTATTTAAGTTTTTCAGTTGTATACACATGTCCCAAGATGAGAGAATAAACTAAACCTGTGAGAATGGGAATGATATCAGAGCAAGTTTTGAGCCTGTTGTGAAAAATCAGACAAACTTTTGTTTTAGACAAAACTGTTACAAAGTCGTCACAACAGGTCCCTTTTGACACCTATTCCTTTGATATATGGGATGTTTAGGTGAGCTGTTTCATGGAGATAAATGTGTTTGAATATGAAGCTGAGATTTAAAACAAAATCAAATTTAGAAGGCTATGAGTATCCTCACATACTTGTTTTTCCCATGTGTTACCTCCATGTTGCTTAGAAGTTATTAAATATTCTTCTGGCACAAACATTTATTCAGTATCTTATTTCTTCACTTGGACAAAAATACTGATAACTATCTGGTATTTTGTATTACTTTCATATAATCAGCAGTTTAATTTCTTCAGTTACAGTGGGAAATAGTGATAGTTCATACAAGTAGAGAAGGTTTATACTCTGGTAACAAATTATAATGCATGATAAATTAATGCTATATCCAACAGGTTGTGCAGGGAGACCACAGTTCCAGTCTTAGTGATCTGGAGAACTGATAAACTTAAGATGAGCTTACAGGCCTGTTAATTCTTTAATGAAGAAAGCATCCGATGAACTAGTTTGTTTTAAGCATCATAATACTGATATTAGTATGGTAATAATGACAGAATTTGTCAACTTTTAAAGTCTGAATGCTACATATGATATTTTACTCTATAAAACAAGAGAAAAGGATTTTTGTTTTCCTGTGTTTTCTTTTGTATTGTAATTATTTAGTGTTTGCAGTTCAGGAATAGGATCAAAAATGGACCTGAACTATTGTTCTTCTGAACATCACTAATTTTAGTCTTTTCATGGGTGGAAGGGGGGGTGGGCAGAAACAAACAAAAATAACTCCACCAGAAACTGGAGAAACAAAGCTATCATTAGCTGCACACCCTTTCCCACAGCACACATATATACACAAACAAAGCAACTGTGGAAGAGCTTCTAGTATCTGAATGGTTAAAGAAGAGACATTTCATTCTGACAATATTACACTTTTTTTTCCCTGTAATAAGTTGAATATAAAACATAGAATATGCCATATTTCCATCTAGTTGTTGAAATGGGACTGCTTCAGGTTGTTGACACGGGTATAGACTAAGATTTTTGGTGGGTATGAGTCTTCATTAGATATACACTTCTCTCAGATTGGCTGAGAGATCAGGAGTTCATCGTGAGCTGCAGATGTTAATTACAGAGAGCATAATGCTGTACTACTCTGAAAAGTATTTAATCCACATTCTGGGAAAAAGTATGAAATTCTGGTTATATTAAATGTTATGGTAGGTTCTATAGCCTTTTTCAGATTTGTCACTTATTTCTGAATAGGAGAAAAGCATGATAGAAATTCTGTATTACCATTACAAAATGTCTTCATTTGTAGAATAGTACATAACTTCTCTACTTCTTGTCTGTCATATGTTGTAAGAAAATTCATGGTCATTTGGATCCCCTTCCCTGTTTCAGATGTGTTGACTAAAAAGTTTGTTTAAAATTTGTTTAAAAATCACAGTCTTGTAATTATGTAATTATACATTATATGACTGTATTTGTGGGGGGGTTAGGTTTACTCTTTTATTTTTAATATTGCTTCATAAGCAGGTTACCTGTCTAATTAGATATATTCATGTTTATTTTTCCCCTAAAATCTGCTGGTATTTCTTTCTGTTTTGCTCTAAGCTTAAAAAAAATAAAGTTAAAAATTAAATTGTTATTGTCACCCTGGTTTTACTCCACTTGTGTGGAGTTACCATTTATTTGAGCCAGTCCGCTTTTCTATATATGTGCATTTTAAACATTATAATAGTGCTTTTTGCTACTTCAAAATATTTTTTAAATGTCTAACCAGTTTTCTGTATTTAAAGACATACTAAGAATTCCTTTTTGCTTAAAGAAACCCTGGAGGGTAAACAAGGAAGATATGCATTTTAGATGTGTGCACTTTTATTGGAAATTTTGAGGCAGAATCAAGCAGGATTCATTTCCGTTGAATGATGGGAACTTATGGCACCCTAAAGAGATTTCCCTTATAATGGAAATCAGAGCTTAACATCCACCTGAAGTAGTAGTCTCAAATCTTCTGTTGTCCCAAGTTACATTAGCTTGGATAATTGGTGGAAGTATGATGGTACCCCCTTACAAATGAGTAGTCTGTGTCAGATCTGCTTTAGGTTCCAGCTTCTCTGTCCTGGTCTCTAGTGCAATAAGAACCAAGATGTGCTCCAAGGTCTTTCATAGAGTTCAAGCCATGAGAACTGTACTCTTATAATCTTTCACTTTAATCCTTTTGCACTATTACTTTTGAACAATGCAAAGCACTTCTACTACATCTGTTTTATCAAGTATCAAGCCCTCATCTGGCTTTACTCACTAAATTAAGGTCATTCCTACTATTTGGCGCAGGTTTCTCATCTGATCTTTGATTCAGGCACTGCTACCTGGAGCCAGGTATATCAACACGGCATGGGATCTTAGTTTGCAATTTTGTTCCCATACAATTCTTCCCCCTAAATTTGTCTTTTTCCTTCAAAATAATTCAAAACTCTTGTAAATTTTTGCTACCATTCATTTAAACTCACAGACTGACCAAAAATTTTTTGTATATTTTGGTCAAAAATATTTGGCCAGGAACAAAACTGTTCCTGAACATATTATAATTGTGTTTGTACTTGAAGTAGTGTGTTTGAGGCACATATTCCAGCAGTTTCACTGGCTATGAATTAAAGTGTCTTTTATTACAGTATGCAATGATGTGTCATCCTGAACTAATCTGTTACTTGAATTTCAGCATGTGAGACAGAAGCAGCAAAAGTTTATCAGCTATCACTAGAGGAGCACCTCCAGCCTTTCAAAGACAACATGGAGCAATTCATTAGTCAAGGTAAATAATGAAACGTCACTTAACCTTTTCATGACATTTCAAAGGAAAGTTATGGGAACAATGTTTATACATTGTGGGAAAGGCAGTGTTTATTTTGGCATCATAGAAAGATGTGGATTAGTTTAATCAGATGCCACACAGTTCTAAAAGATTTGCAAAATGATTCTCTTGTACTGTAGGTGACTCACTCTTTTTTGCATGACAGCAAAGACAGCAAAGACAAATGCTATTGGCTTGAGTGTGTGATCTTCTGATTAGTTCAACATTCCAGTAGAAAACAAATTTACAGCCTTTGTTCCTTGAAAAATTGTTGAAGCTGGATCTGTTTCATTAACTTCATTCCAAAGAGATAATTCTCTTGTGTGCTCCAAAAAACATGGAATAAGCATAACAAAAGTAGTTAAAAGTTTTCCAGAGATAAGGTAAATTTGTATGAAATACTTGGATGTGATTAATGGAAAATACTGCAGGAGAAAATATATTAGAAATATCCATGATTGACTGGCAGCCTGAGTACTAGAAGGAAAACATTTTAAAATTAAATGGACTATGCTTTACTAGACCTTTCTTTGATAAGACTATAGGAGATATGATATATCAGAGCATCTCTTGAAATACTACTCTGAAAGAGTATACTCTGTATTGACCAATTTGCTTTTTAATACAAATTAGAATTCAATGCATCAGGGTTAAAATTCCCTGATGAGTACATCAACATAATTTTAAAATTTTGTTGCTGCTTCTGCTTTGATACTGCATTTTATAATCAAAGATGGACCTATTGTCTTCTGAACAGGCAAATTATTTGATTTTGTACTGATTGAATGGACCTGTCAGTAATTCATTAGCCTAGAGATGTGTTAAAGAGCTACCATATATAGAACTCTTTACTAACTGAGCGTGCTTTAGGTTTGACAGGCCAGTCAGATATGCATTTATTTCCTCCTGGGTTGGTTATTCAAAACGACCATCTATCCAAACATTTTAAGAAGTGGAGTACATACAGAATCATCGAGTGGCTTGGGTTGGAGACGACTAGACCATGTTGCTCATATGTTCTACTATGTACTGATCCACGCTATAGGACTCTCAATTACAGTTAATAAATTGAGCAAACTCACCATTTTGAATCATCAACTGTGAATTGATGTTTCCTAAGACAAACATATACTAGCCAAATCTGGCAAAGAGTCTGTTTTGTCCAGCAATAATAGGTACGAACTGATTTAAAACTGGATTCTGATTATGTACATGACATATTAATATTACAGTAGTGACATGATTAAACATGTACCAAGTGTTTTGTATTAAGTTTATATTATTGTTTGTATGTATACATAAGGAAAATTCAAATCACAAATTTATCTGAAAGAGATCACTAATGACATATTGTAAATCGTGCCATATGTTTGCATATTAACCTTAATAACAGAGTAGGAAATCAAACACGGGGCTTATCCCTGGAAGTGTTTATGGCCAGGTTAGATGGAGCTCTGAGCAACTTAGTCTAGTGAAAGGTGTCCCTGTCCATGACAGGGGTGTTGAAACTAGATGATCTTTAAGGTCCTTTCCAACCCAAACCATTCTATGATTATATGATTATGTTTCAACAGACATCTGTCTGTTAAATTTCTGTTACTTCTTTTAGAAACTATACTTACAGAAATATCTGACTTTAGACTTTGGCTTACTTTCCAATTTCTAGCTACACCTTCCAGAAAATAATTTTGTATAATCCATATAGTGATCTGTTCTGTTTCTGCAAGGATATGCAATTGCCTTTATTGATTATGTGTCTGTACTTTCGGAGAGTGAGTAAAATGACAAAAAAAAAAGATATAAATCTCATTCATTAAGAACTTTGCTGTGTTGCCATATTAGCAGTGTATTGACAAAAGGAGAAATGCATAATGTCAGTAAAAATATCAGTGTCTAATTTTAATGAAAATAATTGGAAACATGTATTGTGAACACGGTGAACTGTGATTAAACAATTTCTAGATTTTTTTTTTTTTAAACTGCAAGACCTATTGTGCAGAATTCTGTCCCAGTGTAAGAAAGACAAAGGTTAACATATAGGAAAAAAGAATCCCTGGTTAAGTTCCAAAAATAAAGTAATTTAAATACCTTTCATTATGAAATCCTTTGTTTTTACTTCATGGGATTGAATTCAGACTTGAAAGAGGCCATGTTTAAAGCAGGATTTCTCTTTCCTGTTCAGTGTTTGACAGGCTTTTGATCTAGATATTTTTTCTAAGGGCTTTTGTTGTTTATGTAGACATAATCGATGAGTCTTTTCAGCTAGACTGCACACATGATCATTTAGAAAAACAGAGGGACAATTCTTGGCACCTTTTGGGGATTTTTGTTTATATAACATATGCTCTGGGCAAAGAAAAATCAAGCTTTAAGTTTTTATCTTTTCAAGTTCCAGTTTCTCTAAAGTCAGAAAGTTTTAACTTGTAATTCAGATGAAAAGCATTTTTCATAAGGTTGAATAATTTGGCATGTTTATATGATGCCTTTACAGAGTAGATAACTTGTGTGTATAATGGGACCCAAAAGTTCAAAGTAGCTAGTTATTTACAGCATATTCACTTATACTTGTTGCTAGCAGCTAAAATGGAAAATGGTTTTCCCAGAGGCAAGAAAATTTGGACATCAAATGAAATATCCTCGGCAAGGGGTTAGAAAGGCTCTGCTTTATAAGAATAGTTATTATCATGCACTGTTAGATAACTTTAAATTACATTACTGCAGTCTAGCTAATTGTTACTAGTGACGTATTAATTAAAAAAATTTTTTTTAATGTTAACACATTTTTATTCATCAGAGGTAAAAAAAGGTTATATATCGCTAGCTTACGTGTAAAGATGATTTCATTTGAAAGCTAAAGAAGGGAAAGAGGCAAGAATGTGTTCAGGATCATAACTTTTAAGATGAAAATGCTAGTAGTATATATGATGGAGGCTGTTCAGCATTTGCCTTGCCAGCCAAGTCAGTAGGCTAAATAACTAGGATATCATCAAAGTATGCAAATTAGTAACAGGATGCCAGTCGTTTTTCTGGTGGACTTCAGGGTTATTCTTAAAATGATCATTCTACTTGACAGAAAATTAAACTACTTGTCCTGTCCTCTCTACATTGGCATAGTGGATATTTGTGATTTACAAGCATGACTTATCCTGTGGGTTGGATTTCTGAAGGTCTTGTGCCTCAAAGCCTCAAAGGCAATCCTCTCTGTTCTTCCACATTTTCTTTCCTCTTTTTGAGTCTCCATACTGCAAGTCATCAATCATATAATGTGGTTCTCCTGTTGTTACAAATGTTAATATTTTTTTTTCTGAACTTCTCTATAACCACAGGGTTTAAAAACAGAGGGGAAAAAAAAAAAAAAAAAAAAAGAGCTGCTTCAAAAAAGCAGATTGGAGAAAACTTGTCAGAAAATACAAGACTTTTCAAAATTATACTGCTTATTTTTTAGTTTGTTATAACCATTTCTGTAAGGGTTTCCAATATGTGACTAACATATAACTGCGAAATTTAGTAAAACAACTATACTTTTCCAATAAAAAATTATTCATACCAAACAGCAGGAATTTAAAATTTGCATCTCCCCAATATAGGGTATATATTCACATTTTCTGTCTTTCAGTTACTCCCCACAAGTTATCACAATTTGAGTAAGAGAGATTGAAAGAACACTATTTGGGAACCTTGTCTCCATTGTGGATAGATAGGGATGCAAATACATGAGACACCACATCCACCACTTTGGAAAGCTTCAGAAATCACTTGTTTTCCTGGGGGAAATGTTTCTGACACACAGGACAGTGAAGAAATGCTGAAGGAGCTAATCATCATGCAGTTTGTAGAGGAATTTCATTAGCAGTTAGTAATCCTTTAACCTTGTCCCTACTTGATAGGATAACCAGCTCATGTTGAAAAAATCATGCGTTCATCAACCACAAATGATTCGCAGTCCCCAGGTTTTAACTGTGGTTAATTTTGCAGTGAAAAGCAGTCTTTGGGTGTTTGTTGTTGGGACTCTGTCTAGGCTGTGCATTCTTGTCATCTTGATAAGCCAGGAAACTTGTAACGGGAGGCAGCCACCATCACTTCCTCAGAACAGGAAGTCTTGTCTGGGAAGTGGACTTTAGAAAAAAACATTATGCCATAGGAAATGCAAGCATTGTTTGCAGAAGCAAAATCAAAACTTTCTGATCTTGGGCTAGTTCATCTAAAAGCATTGGGAATAATTACAGTGTGATTGTAAGTTTGGGACCACAAGGTAAATATTCAACCTTTGGTTCCTTCTAGTCTTTATTTTGCAAAATTCTGGAGTTCTGCTATTGTGAGTGAATACTAGCATCAGGTTTTGTTCTGCTGGACCCAAGAATACAGACTCTCCTCTAGAACTGTTTTCTAGTCACATCCTCATGATCTTGCAGAATAATGATGCTAAAACTGACCTTTTGGGTGAACTGTCTGTAACCATCTCTCTCCTTTGCCTGGAAGAACATTCAGGAACCCAGTTTCCAAACTGTTAGTAAATGAATGTATAAATCACAGTGTGTTGCATTTATCACTGTAGCTGTAACCAGATAGTTGACCGTGACTTGTTCTTTTAGGTCAAGCAGCAAAAGGCTGTGCATCATCAAATGATGGATTGTGAATGAGACTAAAGCACCAGACTGAATCTTGGATGGCTGGGTTAAGTTCCTGGCTCCAGAAGTATTGTAGATGATTGCGAAATGAGTGCTGCTAGGGTAATCTTAATTCTGGCATTTTCTACCCCAGAATGATTGATTTTGCAGATTCCATTTTCTTTAATGTTGCTTTTATAATTTGATTAATATAGGGGGGAACATAGCAGTGCTGCATAATTTTTCTAAAAGTAAGTTGAAGAAAATATGACTGAAAGATGATTAGGAAGATATATGAATAAATGTTTTTGTTTTTCTTTGAAAAAAATGCACAGAACATTAAGAAGTTGGCTATTGGTAGATTTATGTAGAGTCACTCACTTTAAATATTATCATCATCAAAATATACTCATTACTAGAATTTTAAAAATCAGCTTCTTTCATTCGAGAGGAAAATGTTGGAGGGATATGAAAAGTAAGCAACATAAAGTCATTCAAACAAAAGATGCAGGAATTCAACTTAAGCAATTTAATTTTATGAGTGTTTACATTTTTGTTAGTATTCTTCTCGTTGAATTATTGAAGGAACTTTTAAAACTTGTTCTTTGAGTGCTGAAAGTATTTTTTTAATCTCATGCTGACATCTTAATGCTGATAAATAGTTTAACGTCAGCATGATATAAACTTGTCCCTACCTCAGATGTCAGCACCTCCATTGGCGTACATTTTTACATAATAATCCTAATTCAGATTGTGTTGCATTTGCAACACGAGACAGGCTTCGCTGAATTAGTCTCACAGACTGGGGCTGGCAGCTTTTTGTGCCTTTGGCACAGGGTCTCATTTACTCATTTTTGTAGGCATCTATACAGCAGTTGCAGACAACACAGGTGTGGTAGAGTTAAAAAGGTATTTTGGCATTACATGAGAACAGATCAATGCATGAGTATCACAACAGCATGATACAAGTCACCCAACTCAAAATACTGTGAAAAAAATGCATTCTAAAAAAATTACCAAAAACCTTGTGGATAGTTGGGGAGGGGGGAAAATAATTCACATTTTAAGTCTCTCCTCCAGTAAAAATGTATTCAAATAACGTTGTTTTTACCACATGGTTCTTGGGATGGAAAAGGAAAAAGAAAAGGAGGACATGAAAGCTTAAAAGTACCTAGCTCTTTCATGAGCCCTAATCACAATGACACAACATGTTCTTTAGCACTGTGGAGTCCAGACTCACAACTGAACAGCTTTCCTTTTAAAGCAGGCCTAAATCTCTTGCAATATCTTTACAGTACTAATAACAGTGATTTAGTCATAGGTATGCTAGCTAACTGCATATCTGTTAACTGCCTAGTCCTGACCTGACTGAGACCACTGAGCAGTGTAAGATTTAAGATCAGTAGCCAGGAACATTGAGTGAAGAGCTCAAAGCTGCACACCAAAACCAATGTATCTGACTTCTGTGAATGTGACATGACAACATTATAGTGAGTAGTTGCTGAATACACACAACTAAGTATGATGGAGTGATTTTCTGGGGGGGTTTTTTGGTGATTATTGTTATGTTTTGGGGGCTCTTAAGTGTTGGATTTGAGTCCCTCTTCTCTCTCCCTCAATTCAGCTGATAGGAGATGGCGTCTTTCAAAGAGTGACAAATCACAGAATGGTTTGGGTTGGAAAGGACCTGAAAAATCATCTAGTTGCAACCCCCCTACCATGGACAGGGACACCTTCCACTGGATCAGGTTGTTTAAAGCCCCATGCAATCTGGCCACAAACACTTCCAGGGATGGGACATCTGCAAACTCTCTGGGCAATCTGTTGCAGTGCCTCAGTGGACTCTGACCCTCTCAGTGAAGAATTTATTCCTTACATCTAATGTAAACCTACTGTCTTTCAGTTTAAAATCATTTCACCTTGTCCATGTAAATATCGCTGTAAAGTGTTCCTCTCCAGCTTTCTTGTAAGCCCCCTTTACATACTGGAAGGCTACTGTAAGGTCTTCCCAGAACCTTCTTATCATCTGCACAACCCATCTATGTACTTGCTCCAGCAGGTTCACATCCTTCTTAGGTGGGGGCCCCAGAGCTGGATGCAGTACCCCAAGAGGGGTCTCCCTAGAGTAGATTAGAAGGGAAGAATCACCTTTCTTGACCTTCTGGCCACACTGCTTTTGATGCAGCCCAGGATACAGTTGGCTTTCTGGCCTGCAAGTGCGCATTGTTGAGTCGTGTTAAGCTTCTCATCAAACAACACCCCTGAGTCCTACTCCTCTGGTCTGCTCTAAATCCATTCTCTCTGCCCAGCCTGTGTTTGTGCTTAGGACTGACCTGACTTGGGTGCAGGACATTGCAGTTGGGCTTGTTGAACTGATGAGGTTAACACAGACCCACCTCTCAAGCCTGTCATGGTCCCTCTGGATGGCATCCCTTCCTTCCAGCATGTCAGCTGCACCACACAGCTTGGTGTTGTCAGCAAACTGGATGAGCGTGCTCTCAATCTCACTGTCCACGTTGCTGACAAAGATGTTAAAAAGTGCTGATCCCAATACTGACCTCTAAGGAATGCCACTCATCACTGCTTTCCACTTGGACATTGAGCTGTTCACCACAACTCTGAGTGCAACCGTCCAGCCAGTTTTTTATCCACCCATCAACCCCATGTCTTTCCAGTTCAGAGACAAGGATGTCATGAGAGCGACAGTGCCAAATGCTTTGTATAAGTCCAGGTAGGTTACATCAGTCTTCCCTTATCCACCAACACTGTAACCCCATTGTAGAAGGCCACCAAATTTGTCAGCCACTATTTGCCCTTTAGTGAAACTATGTTGGCTGTCACCAATAACCTCTGTATTTTCCATGTGCCTTAGCACAGATTCCAGGAGAATCTGCTTCATGATCTTGCTGGGCACTGAGTTGAGACTGACTAAGCTGTGGTTCTTTGGGTCTTCCTTTCCTTTTTAAAAACAGGGTCTGTTTCCACTTTTCCAGTCATTGGGAACTTCACTAGACTGACACAGTTTCTCAAATAGGATGGATAGTGGCTTACTTACTTCCTCTGCCAGTTCCCTCAGGACCTGTGGATGCATCTCATCAGGTCCCATAGACTTGTGTACCTTCAGGTTCCTTAGTTGGTCTCAAACCCAATCTTCTCCTACAGTGGGTGGTTCTTCAGTCTCCCAGTCCCTGCCTTTGCCTTCTGCAACCTGGGCAGTGTGGCTGGAGCACTTGTTGGTGAAGACTGAGGTAAAAATAACCATATTCTTACCAAATTGTTGCTTGAGATGGATTAAAAGAGGACACAAACAGGAAAATGTGGAGAAAGTTTGCATCCTAAAACACAGTATCGATAGAATTTGAGATGAAGTTTTTTGGTTGTATTATTAATATAGTTATTAATCTGAAAAGTAAGTTTCCTTTTTATAGTTTTTAAAATTTAATTTTTTTTAACTTTCAACAAAGTTCAAGTTTCTGTCCTTATGTATTCAGTGAGATTTTAATTTGTGGTTCCATAAATCTTGCTCATAATCTATGGAGTTAGCATATAATTTGAGTACCTGTGGTGTGAGAGTATAAAGTCGTTGTGAAGTACAATTGGTTGGAATTAATATAAATGTTTACGTGTTTAACTTATCATAGGTTTTAAAAAAAAAATGGAACAACATAATTGTTCAGCATATTGCATGCTCTATTCCAAGTTATCTTCAAGAAACTGGGGTCTGAATGAAGAACTTAAATGTTCTTTTTCATGTAGGCATGAAAACCTTAGATAATGGGGGAGATGAAACAGATATTCTGCATGCTCACAATGTTCTATAAATTTGCCATAGAAAGTACAGAAGGGTGTAAGATTCTTCCTAGGATTCCCAGAAGAAATCCTGCTTTATTCTCTTGGAAAGCTTTATTTGCACGAATATACCTGATAATAAACCATCCAAATGTACTTGGATCTTTATTCAGTGTAAATAGAAATTCTCAAAACTATAACGGTGCAGCTCTAATGAGTAATTGAAAAGGTATTGTATCTGTCAAAAAACCCCCTACAAACCCCCCCAAAAAACTGGCTCCACTTGAAAGTTGCTGGAAAGCACGTTCATAGCTAATTATAAACAAATACTAGTTAACACTTTAAATAAAAAAAGAGGAAAAATCAAAAAGATTCAGGACATAGACAAGCAGATGAAAGGATTCTTGTTGCCTTCCATCTGAGATTACTCAGATGCATTCCTGTATTCAATTACCTGAGAAGATGTGATATTCCCCTAAGAGAGATCAGGAGATCAGAAGGGATGGCAGTTTCGTGCATCTCCTTACTCATAGCCCTTTGAAACTGGTTCAGCAGAAATAGCTTAAATTGCAACAGGGACTGGGGCCAGACAGTGACTACAGACAGTAATCACTGGATCAAGATCATACCACAAAGTGACAACAAAAAGTTCTGGTGGAACAAAAGCTCTGACAGGGCATTTGAATGCTGTTTGAGTAGACTTACAAGGTCTACTTGGAATAATTTCTAAATCAGAAGCAATGGGTCAACTTGTTTTGTGACTATGTTTATCTAGTACACCAAAGACATTGATAATTCTTATTGTTAGTTTTGAGTCTATTTTTCTCATCAAATTCCTTGCATATTCAACTCTAAGCTTAAGATTTAATGGTTTGTTTGGTTTTTGGTTTTTGTTGTTTTGTTGGGGTTTTTTCCCCTATTTCCCCTATCATTTAACTTTTTTTTACAGTCTTCCCCCAAAACTATTTCCTTTTTGGTAGTTTCCATCTAAAAAGGCTTAATTCTTCCCAGTGCCACTCATACCCCAAGCACATTAATCCTATTAAATAAAACATGCAAAGAGAACAAACAACAACAAAATTCAAAAATTGAGGCAAAACAAATTCAGAAGTCTAAAGGGGAGTGGGAGGAGATGGGGAGGAAAAAAGAGACTTTTCTCAAGAGCTTTGTACTGATTCTAGTGCCTTTGCTATTCTGCTTTGGTATTTCAAGGTTTTTCAAAGTACAGTCTTGAATAGTTTGCTAACTGCAAAAAAAATAAAAAATCTGTAAGTATTATTTTGGTGTTTTCTGAAGGCATTTAAAAGTATATGCACTACAGGGAGAATGGGGGAATTCTCTCAGAAGCACTGACAGAGCTCTTGTAAACTTAAAGCTTAGATCCTAATAGTAGCAGAGTAACTGCATACCCTTTCTCATGGTGGCAGTTCATCCAGTATTTGCTGTGTATCCATTTTCCTTCTGTGCTAGTCACATGCTTGATATACCTATGGAAGGTATGCTCATGGCCTCTGTCAGGTACCTCAGGTCCTCAGTTCTTAGTGGAGCTGAGTCAGAAATAACAGATGAACTACCTGATGTTCCATACACTTTGTAAGAAAGTCTATCCCTCAGTTTTGTTTTTAGTTCAGTTTTGTTGGGACTTTTTTGGAATTTGGGGCTCTGCCAGAGGAGATGTTTGGTATATTTTCAAAGCACTAGCTACTAGTCACTCAACACCACTGTGGGGAAAAAAAGATGTCTTCTTTGAAGATCCTGGTAAATCTGCAACAAGGATTTTTAAAAAATGTTAGTAATTGTTTCCTTTTTAGTAACAAGGAGTTCTAAAAATTCTGCTGCTTTGTAACAATATGTGTATAACATAGGAACATAATAACCCCAGTTTAAAACAGAGTCAAATATCATACATTCAAACAAGAAATTGCAAGAACAGAGATAATAGAGACAACAGATGTTATATACAATACCTATCCACATAGACAATAACCTGTACATGTAGAAAATAGATATATTCATGCTATTAACTTTTTTAAAAATCAGATTTAATGCACAAGGTATAACGGTTACATTTAGAGGAGACTAGCAGAGAAAGTTTATTGGACTGAAAATGAGGCGATACTTGCCAGTTGTCTTCATTCACAGAGTGGCTTGATTTCTGCAGAGAACTCAGCATAATGGATTCAAAATGTCACTTCCCACATAGGTCAGAGGGGACATTTTGTGGTCAATACATGGTTTATGACCTTACCTTTGAATGTCTTTTCATTTAATTTCACCTTCTAGGCTTCTTAAAAAAAAAAAAAAAAAAGTCTAATTGTAGAAAAGTGAACGATACTATTCTGCTGAAACCAGTATTTTCTAGAATACCTGTTTATGTTTTTCACATTCAATTTGGTGAGATACTTCAGATTTTCATAAATGCATAGGTCACTTCAGTATGACTATTTATATATGTGCCTTTGTAGAAGTTTGTAGGTAACCTTTGCAGGACTCTAATCAAAAAAAATTGGAAGAGCAAACACACGGAACAATGGTATGTATCATTCTGGAATGTGGATATATGCTGATAACGACAGAACATTTGAAAAATAAGTTAATTAGACTTCATTTGTGCGATCTTGTTTGAAAGCTCATTTTGAATTGCATGAAATACAGTTTTATGCCCCAATTATAAAGCATCAAGCAGTAAATTTAAGCAAATACAAACAATGTTAAGATAAAAGTTAGAACACATGATGTGAGTAGTTTTTGAAAAAAATATGTATGTCCTGTAGTTAAAAGAATTGATATAAGAGTACAGTCGTCGTGCTTGGTAAGCGATGATGTAGGGAGGAAGGAATGTACTTGAATTTTGACCAAATATATAAAGCATTTAGGAGGTATAGACCTTGCTCTAAAGGGAGACCAACTTTAAATAATCTGAAGATAACTTAATGGAAAAAGCAGGGAAACAGTGGAATGTCATCCAACAAGAAGGCATTAAAGATGCTTTCAAAAGTGAAAAGATAACTAAATCAGTATATGTTGTAAATTCTTGATAAGGTAGCTTTGCTCTGTGAGAGGTCACTTTCACTCTAAAATGTTCTAGTTTTTGCGATGACCGTATTTTTCAGTATGACCTAAGGTTATTTTTCGGCTTTATTATTCGAAATGGATTTTACAGAATATATTTGTCTTCAGGGTTACGAAAGCTGTATATAAAGCCCTATATTATATAGAGTGTATGAAGGCAGACATATAAAACTGTTACCTTTTCTTACTTATGCATTACACGAAATAGAGTGTCTAATATCTACTGGTATGATGCAGTCTTTAATAGATTTGGAACAGTGTATTTTTAGGTGGTTTAGCATATTGGTATCAAGAATCAAGAAAGCAATTCTTAGTTGGGGGTTTTAGAAAAGATGATGGGTCAATAAAATGTGGAATATTTGGGGAGTAAAACTGACCCAGGAGCGGGAACTCCTACATCTGTCAGAAAAACTGCAAGCAGTCACTGCTGTGGTCAACTGACCGATCCCAAATATATATGAAAACAGATATGGCTACTGCATGACTACAAGACTTCTTTTAATGTTTTTCAAAGAAAAGCAATAAAACTTTCTGAAATAATCGTGTTTCTTGAAGATAGAGCATAATTTTAGTGGCAGAACAGAGTGCTCAGATATACTCAACTGCTATGATATCTCTGAAAATATTCGATTTTCCTGTATCAGCTATTGCCATGATATGATCCCTGTAGAGTGGGTATGGATATTCTCTTTTTTATTTAACCTGTTGGAGGTGTTCTCTTTTGTAGCAGGAAATACACTTTTCTCCCACGAATGTTCTCTCAAGGTGGACACCTTTCAGCTGGTATTTGGCGCTTAATGGATAGAGGCGACCAAAAAGGAAGAAGCTAAACTGGTGCCTTTCATGCACCGTTTTTACACTTGAGATTAACTGCTTTGGAGGAAGAAATGACAGTAAAGATGCATTATACTGAATGAAATGATAATCTAGTGCATTCTGGGACACTTAACTGAATCCATCATAACTGAATTTTTTTCCTTCCCTACTCAAATAGGAAAATAGGTTGAAAGCAGTTTGCCAATGGAGTGATTAGTACAGAGCAAAATACCAATATCCACTTATATCAGGTGATCATATTAGTGGCCTGTTCCAGAAGTTATAGCAATCTCCAGCTGCTTCAACACCTAATAGTTGTTCCATTGTATCCAGGTGATTGTAAGACTTTGTTGTTTTGATAACAGGAGACTTTCTCTCCTTACTTTTTACAGCCTTTTGATGTTTACTCTATACTAATGCAAAAGCAGTCACCTGAATATTTTCTTTGGACAGGGACAAATCTTTGAGTGTATATACCATGTTTTCTTCTCTTTCACTGGTGCCACTTGTCATCTTGTGGAAGCAGAATTGTTTCCATCTCTAATTTTTTCTGTCTAGAAAAATGAGAGAGCAAGAGGGTTGTAAATTAAATTTACACTTGAATAATATCCTTTTGATAATATACAAGATGTGTTAAAAGTGTCATTACATTTGGACCAAACTACAAGGGAATTCTGCTTCAGAGAAAATTCTTTCCTTTCAAGACTCTTTTTAATGCCAAAAGGTGATCTGAAGCAGAATGAAATCTCTCTTTCTGGGTATAGTAGCTGCCTTATGCATATCTACTTATTACTTAAAAAAAAAAAAATGCACTATTACATGCACCTGCATCATTCAGGGATTCTAAAGATTCTTTTCACTGTGTAATACCCATTATCTATGAACTTATTAAAAATACAGATACTAGAAGTACATTGATTTTGAGGATTTTTTTCTTCTTCTCTGGACCAAAGTAAATTTCTTTTTTAATTGAAAGGAAACTTGTGCCAGAATGGTGATATTTTGACATGATGTGATAAACTTAGGATAGTATCTTATGCTTGCTCTTTCAGAAAGTAAATTGTGGAATATTTGTTCCGTTGTTGGTGGGTAAATAATTGTATGTACGCACGCGTCGAACAGTTGAAATAAAGAAGAAAAGACCCAAAATCGGCAGCTCAAATGATATTCCACCTCATCGGTCCTAGAAATGATAGAAAGAATTATGTCTTATGAATGTGACATATGTACTACAAGACTATCATAGGCTGGAACATTCTAGCTTCCATTTCTAAGCATTGTTTGACCGAAAAAATTCAAATTACATTTTTCAGTAATAGAATGGTTAGTTTTAAAAGTTGTATCCACAGATACTTAGTGAATGTGTTAATGCAGAATGAGGTATTTGATTTCACTTCATCAGGGGAATTTGTGTGCAGTTGGTGTGCAGTTTTTATTCGCTTTTGAACTTTGTCTTTACCAGTCATACCTTGACCTTCGGGATTGAAGTATGAAGAGAAAAAAAGTATTAATGAAATTCTGTCAAAGCTGCAGCATGTCACCTGGTTTCTTATCCAGAGCAATGCAAGGCTTTCAAGAAAAACTCCAGCTCAGCCCAAATTTATTCAGCACTGGGCTCAAGCTCACTCAAAAGGGTTTTAAGCCCTCACAAACCTTTTGAAGAATCTGGGCTGAGTTTCAAGTCGGTATTGAGACCTGTAATCAGGCAAGATTCACATGCTCTTCAGTTTCCTTGAGAACATTTACCCATCTCTCCCTCAAGTTTTTGTGGTTTGCTGGGATTTTTTTCAATTTCAGCATAACAATGATCGAGCCCCAGTCTCCAAGTAATGATTACTAAATACAATGTTTCCTGCTGCAAACGTCCTGGCACTGCCCACCCTACACAGCAGACTACATTGCTACTAATAAAAAGTATTTGCAGCATTGGACAAAACTCTGATCATTGTTGTGACTGTGGAAAGTATAGGGAAATGCCATTTGTGTGTCTTTGCTACAGATTTCACATGCCTATTTTAGTGTATTTTTTTTGCATATTACTGGTGATTGAAACGTAACAAAAAAACCAGTGATTATTTTTGTACCCTAATTATGCCATTGCTTTTCTCTTTTTTGCAAAATTTAAAATTAGGATTTACCTTTTCAGGGGTAGTGTATCTACGATATAGAAAAATATTTTTAATTATTACTGTAGAGCTATGTGGGGAAAGTGGAATAAAAATAGCTTAAAGATTTCTTCTTTTTTAGATTTCTATATGAATTTTATACCTTTGACATTTGTTACCAGGACAGTTCAGAGCTTCTTCATGTTCTAAAACCTACTGACTCTTGGGAATCCTAAAATTCTCCTTGCAAATTAGCAGGCCAGAAGTCCAGTAGACTGAAAAGGAGAATCAAGTACCAAACTAAAAAGCTTTCAGCTAAAGCATGCAGATCTTAAATCAGATTTGAGTTGTGTTACCTGAATATCTACATAAATATAAATCTCACCTAAGCACACATGCACAGAGCAGACTGGTGATTGGTTTGCACCTTGGTGATGCCTAGGTTAATGTGCATATTCTCATGAATTTTTTTGTATCAGAATACCCATCTAAATTAAGTGGAATGGGTACAAAATAATTATGGGAAAACACAATGCAAATAGATAATTTTTTCACCAATGTGTCACAATGACAGTTTCTTTTTTGTAGCTTCCTTCACATGATCACCAAATGATAATTTTCTTCATGTAAAAACAGTCATGTTTTCCATATGGGCCTGCTATAGCTCTAGTACTTCACTACTTGATGTGTGTATACGGAGAGGGAAGAGTTTTTATTTGTAACTGTCAAGCAACTTTTAGAAAAGCTATAAGGCTGAATCCTTCCTGCTCTTCATTCAGCATTTTCTCAGTAGACAAGTTTCCATATTATTTAAGTTTTTGTAATCATTATTTAAGATCTGTTTTTAAGTCACTTTCATTACTTTGTTGTTGTTTATATTACTGCAAGATTATTATTTTTTTTTTAATTTTCAGAGCTTGCTTTGAGTTTGGGGGGGTGTTTGTGGTTATGGTTTTGGATTTCTTTTTAATTGGGTTATCAAAGTCTGTGTAGTTTTGTTTGTGTGGATTTTTGCTGGATGGGGTTTTTTTGTTTGTTTGTTTGCTTTTCTTTCAGAATTGATCTACGTGAATATATCCTCAGGTGGCTTCCGCACATTTTACACGTACCATATTTACAACTAAAAATATCCTGAAATGTCTCGATCTTTCACCTTGTTACTAATTATTTGATTGTAATTTTACAGCTAAAATAGACCAAGAAAATGAAGAGAAGTCACTAACAGAAGCACATAAAAGGTAAGAAAGAACAATGCATAAAACCTTTCTTTGAAAAATATGTTTTTGTAGAGGTTGCTCTATTGGTAACCAGCATTATTGTATTTTTGAACAGTGATAGGAATACACTCAGAAAACTAAGTGATATTCATTTATTGTAAATTTTAATTTGACAAATAGGAAAAAAGTTTGAAATTCTTTAGACAGATATTGTATGTGACTCCTGTCATTCAGAAAATTCCCCACACAATCATTATTCATTAGGTAACATTTCCTGTGCTTATAAAATGTTAATTTTATAACAAAGAATGATAATCTGTTTTTTAATATACTAATGATATGTATAATTAAATGTGACTTCCTTTGTAGAATTACTAATAGATCTTCAAATACTTCTTGTAGCAAAAAACAAAATACCTCATTAAATTTCATTACAGATGTGTGCAGCTGAGAAAGTTTTCAAAATTGAGAACCTCACTGCATTGCATAACTTGTGGTTTCTTCTGATGTTTTGGAAGAGTTCTGCAGAAGCAATGTTTAAATGTGACAGATTTTTATCTGTCCCAGTAAGAGATCAAAATATGACCCACACCATTTATAGTCCAGATTTAGTGAAACTGGCAGTCTGTGTTTGTTTTTCTTTCACTAAATATAGCATCATCTTTTTGTACTAGCTACCACTGCTACTGAATATATACTAATGAATATATCCATTATATATTCCCAGAATTGTGAAGTGTCTCAATAGGATTCCTGTAAAAGATATAAGTGTAAAAGTTTCTAGCTTTTATTATGATTTGTTAGCCATTCTGTGGCCTTGATACCCAAATTTGCTGCCTGCAGTAATGTCACAGTGCTGCTGACATCTGGCACAGCACCACATTTTCTCTCTGTTCCCTTGAGCCATGTACTGAAGATAATAACTGAAAAGGAAACCAAGAGTAGAGTGTTCCTCTGCCAGAAGACCCTTCCTTCTTACTTGTGAGGAGATGGTGGATCCACCATCGGTAGTGCGGGATCGTGATGGAAAAAAATGCAACAAAGGGAATATTGCTTTGGCTCAGTATCATACCTCTTGCTCAAGTATATGAAAGGCATTCCTGACATTTCCTAGGTTTGTTTAGCTGCTCTGTTACGTAATTCTTATCCTTAACATTGTCCTTCACAATGAAGCTTTGAGAGAAGATACTGCTATTAGGAGATTTCTGTGGTAGCTGACTGCTCTTTTAAGGAAACTGTTTCTCCTGTAAAAAAAGGATTAGACCACAAGTCAAAAACTGACAGAAATCTAACAGCAGCAGAATCTGCAATCTGTACAGAAATCTTATGACTCGTCATTATCTTTTGGTGTCTAATTCATTCTCTGTTCTACTCTTTCTCCCTGACTAGACCAGAACCATAATATCAAAAACTTCCTATGGGCTTATTTAGCATCCATAATATGGGACAAGAAAGAAAACTACTCCATAGATTCTTATTTAGTTCGGTCTGCTCCTTCTGACTTGTCCTAATTCTTTCTTCTCCTGCAGTGTTGAATGTAGCAGTTCCTTTTATATAGTTTGTCAAAGAAGAAAATTCAGCTTCATTGTTCCTCTTTACTGTGAATATCTAGCAAGGATATTCACAGGCACAATCTTTTGTGGAACATATGAGGAATTATGCTAGGACCACATCGGAACAAAGTAATTTTGTACTAGTATCTACATTACATTTTCTCTCTTCCTTCCACCTTTCCACTAAAATTCTTGATTAGATTAGTGGGTTTGTTAAAATACTGAAGACAACTCCATGTATAGTTTTAGTATTATGTGTAATTTTTTCACTAAGATCTTTAATTTAGCTTAGAAATAAAATGCTTGGGATCCATTTTGGCAGGCGTGGGTGAAAAAGAAGATGAGAGCTTAAAAAGCTAAATAAAAGATTAGTTACATTTGACTAATCATAGGTAGAATAGCAATGCATAGGATGACTAGGCAAGCAAGTAGTGCAAGGAAAAGTGATGGATTAGATGGAGCAAAGTTAATGTGATTAATGTGCTTGGATTTTCCTTGTTGAAGTGGATAACTTCAGCCCATGTATAAGTTCAGGTCTACTGCATGAAAGCATTTCTTTACCTTTCATTAAAAACTATGAATTTTCTTCTTTTTTTTTTGGTTAGTTTGGGCGCAAAATATTAAAGCTGATGTCTCCATTAAAATAGAAAAGTCTAAAAGAAAAACTCTTGCATCAATAAGAAAAAATATTTCTGAAATGAATAATGACTTGAAGAAAATGCAGCAATGTGTATTTTAAAAAAGCTCAATTGTGCAACAGATGAACTGAAGTGGAAAGTTAATCTTACATACAAAATGAAGACAAAGAAAATGGAATGTCTGCTCCAGGGACTCCATACAGTGTATAGCTGTTCATTTGTCACAAGTGAGAAAATGTTTAATCAGTTTTGAAATGATGTATTCTCTCTTTATTTATCGTGTTTAGTGACTTTAAGAGTGTCAGTATGTAAAGTGTTTATCCAAGGAATGGATTTCTGGCACATGGATAAAATGAAAAGTGAAATGTTTAGCTCGCAATAGGCATATGTTCCAAGATCTCTCTGAGTAAGTATCCTGAGATGAGAAGAAAGCACACAGGTCTGTGTTTATCTAGCTTACGCAGGCAGACAAGGAAGGCTCCAGCCTGGTATTAACACTGAAGTGACATGGAATGTCTTCACCAAACCCCAAACAATTACATCATTCCCTTAACAATATTGATAAAGTGTAATAAGAAAGAACCTGGCACTTTCCAATTAGATCCTCATTGCTAAATGCTTGAGAAACTGTGAAATACTGTCAAGTAAAAAACACTAGTTTTGGGGGGAGGCAAACGAAGTGAAACAGAAAAGAAAGAGGAGGAGGAGGGGGAAAGAGGTGCTTTTATATTTTAGAAGTCCTCAATTTGGTGCCCTTTTTCTTAACTTTAAATCTGTCCAAGACTCATAGTATATGGTCAAATCACATAGCTGTGTATAACACTTAAATTACATTATAAGTAAAATGTAGCATCTTTAAAAACTGGGAGATACAGTACACTTTCCACAAAGGGACAAGAGTTCTCTGTTTTCTGTATTTTCATTTACTTAGCTTTAAATACCTTTAATTTTTCAAGATGTGATTTTATTTAAGCAGCAAGAAAAAATTAAAAGCATTATTGTTTCCAGGTATGCTTAATAAAATCTTAGAATGAGGTAGACTTTGATCACAGTATCCACAGCAAGTAGGAACCAAGACTGCAACAAAATTGGTGTCCAAATAATATGACAACTGGTGTCTTGTTTACCATGCTAGGATAAAAGGTAATAACAACAGCAGCAATACAATTTTGCAGACTTATAATCAGAAATTAGTTAGTTACTCTTCTTGCACTTGATTTCTGAAGAATCAGTAGCTAAACAACCTGACTGGAATTACTAGAAACAGCATTACTAGAAACAGTGAAGCTGAAGGTCCTCTGCCTTGTTACTTGAATAACTCTACAGGAATAGCATGTAACTTTATTACTTTCTTATAATACCTCACCCACTATTGAGTTCTGATCTTCTTGGAGGGCTTCCAGATTCATGTCTTTTTCAGAAGAAAATAAATCCAGACTTGTAACACTGATCTCTCTTCCGCTAAAATAGTTAAGATGATCTTTTTTTCCCCATTCATGTCTTCTTGGAATAACACCTAGGGAATTATTAAAAAATTGAACTGGAGGTGTTTGGGTTTTATATCCGAGACATAGTCAGATAATCTCCAATTTTTCCTGCTATCTCTCAGTCTAAAAATGAAGCATCAGATTCTAAATTCAGTGCAGTAGCACTGAAAATTGCCCAATTACTTATATTTCATATAATTTCCTCATATTTATTATAATTTACTCATACTGCACTCATGTAAGAGACAATGTATGCTGAAAATTGTTTAAGAATGCATAATGAGAATATATATTTCTTTTATAAAGGATCAAATAGAGGACTTTCTGCCTTTTGACGTAAGTATCAACAGGGGAATTTAGGATGTGTGTGGCTTGGTATGGAATGCTCATCTTTCCATGTCAGGATATTTTTATTTGGTTTATTTATAATTTGCTCCCATTACTTGCACATTCCAGTGATTTTTAGACTTTTAAGTGCTTCCTAAGTGCAGCCTCCCAGGCACCTCTTCTGTTTTCAAGACTTTTAATAATCCAGTTAGAAATGTGTTGTGGCTTTCTTTTGCTGTAGCAACAAAATGACATTAATTTTGAAGAGAAATGTTTACTTTTAAATTCCCTGCAAAAAAAAAAAAAAATCTCCTGACACAACAGTCTTTGCAGACTTCCATTGGCTTCACTGAACATGAGACTTGGGGAGGAACAAAGCTTTACACCTGCTTATGAACTGACAAGCTGATGACACTTAGAGAAATAGCAGACAGTATGGTACAATGGCACTGCTGAAAAGCAACACCTCGAAATGTAGCACCTAAGTCTGGTAATCCTTTAAAACATTGAAAGTTCCTCCCACCTCACTACCCTCCACACAGTGTTTTGGATTGTTTCCAAAAGTGAACTGTAAAGTTAAAGTGAAAATTGAGTTAATGATTGAAATAAACTGGTGAAAAGCTTAGAATAGAGAGAGGTATGTAGCTTAAAAAAAAAAAAAAAAAAAAAAAGAAAGGCAAAACAACAGCACAAAACTTTTAACTGAAAGGCAAGAATATGCTATTGGACTCTGTCTTTCACTACTCTTTGACCATTCATCCTTTGTTGGTTCCTTTACTGTTATGTCTCTCTTCTCGCTGTGTGGCTCCCAGCGTGCAGACTAGAATTGCTTACAGTAATACATTTCAGACTGTAGGTATACATTAGTTGGATCAGCAGAAAATAAATACTTGGTGAGCAAAGGAAATGTGTATAGAAGGAGCTTACAGACTGTTAAACAGTTTGGATCATTCTTGTTTAGTATCCTGTCTCTGACAAAATATCAGGACCTGTAAATATGCAGTAATGGAAACTTAACCAGCAGTTTAGTTATGTCAGAAAGTCTCTGCTGAAAAATGGGTAATTAATCTTATCCTGAAAGATGAAGTCCTCGTCCTTTTCTGAAAATATTTGCCAAACAACAGAAGTCCTTAACTATTGGTAGGATTGATTTTGCCTGTAAGAGCATCATCTTTGCTTTTAAAGATGACCGCCTGCTTGCTTAGAAAAATAATTTCATTTTATTAGTTTTAAATTAGTTTGCATTTAATGACAGTGATAGTATGAACAAATGGTAATATAACTTTTAACACACTGGGATACAATTCAGAGATCTAATGTTCTGCAATGTAAACTGATCTTTAAGCAACTTATTCTAAAGTTAACGTAGAGGATTTATTCTTAGATCCCATAGTAAAAGATAAAGGATAATAGTTAAAGGATCAACTACAGTTACACAGCTAAGTAACATTGATCATAATACAGCTAAGTAACACCCTAAAAACAATATAGTTAAAATAATTTGATAAACCCAAAATTAATACTATGGCATTAAACTGAGGATTAAAAAAAAAAAAAAGACAAAAAAACCATGTAGCTAATGTAATGAGTGGAAAAAAATACAGAAATTAAAATATTTCAGTGTTGCATATTTTTTGGCTTTCAGTTTATTCCTAGCAGGTGGTTTCACCAAGTAGCCTTCAAAAATTCAAGATACTCCTCTCGAGCTATTGCAGCTGAAATAGAATGCTTGTGTGTGTGTGTGTGATTAGCTCCAGTGCCTCTCCATTGTGCATCAGCTTCTGATTCTGTTCAGTAGGATTTTTCTTTCATCGTATTTTCCACCTGAGATGTTTGGTTAGATTGTTTCCTAAGACCTTCATAGTACAGTGTTCACATTTGCAATGACTGTGACTTAAATGTGGATAACATGACTTTTTTACTCTTATGTCAATTTGCCACTACAGTGGATGCTTTCTTGTTGTATATTAAGATTTACTTTAAGTATTATTATATTATACGGTTTTGTAATGTATAGGCAAATAGAAAAGTAGAATGTCAGGGAGGGGATTTAATTAGGTCACAACTGCATTAACTCATCTGGAAACCAACCAGTAGTAATCTGTACAATATAGGTCATTCCTTCCATAACAATTTCCAGCTGATGGAAGGCTGCCATCCACAAGCCCTTCACAGTGTAGGGCTTGCTTCAGCCTGATACTGCAAGTCCACTGTTCTTCTCATACATGGAGATGAAGTGACTAGGAAAAAAAAATGCTGTCTCTTTACTCTTCCTCAGTTTTATTTCTCAGTCTTGTTGCCTTGTTTCTTGATTGCCTTAACGAGCTAGTTCAGAAGCAGCTTTAGTGGGCCGGATCCCTTCTGCACTGTCTTAAATGAATGCTTCTCATGAGATAACCTTACACCCTTCTTTTCTCAACTGCTACCTTAATCAGTCTGTTGGGGACGTAAAAGTTCCTTCTTCATCCTAAAGAAAACTAGGGAAATGGTCACCCCAGACCAGAAATACCATGAAGCCTTTGTGTAATCCTTGGAAGGGAGTGGGAACAACTCCTCCAGACATGAGGCAGTGCTCCCAGGCCAAAGCAGTTTATTTAGCTTTGCTTGTATGTATGAATATTGAGTATTCACAGATCCAGAGTGATATGGTTATTTATTACAATATTTCTTATAATTCCAGTGGCTGCCACCTTCTCATTTAGACTTAATACTTTAGAAAATGCTGCCCATTTTCTGTACTCATCTATACCAAGATAACTGTCACCACTATGAAGGGAATATATTGGGATAACTTGGTAGTTGAATCTTAAATGCTTAACATTTGAAAAATGCATGTAAAGACCTTTTCAACTTGACAGTTCGTCAAGACAGATATTGAAGTCTTTCAACTTTCTTTCATAGTATTTTCTTGTAATTGACTCTGAGAATATGAAAGCCCCCATGAAAACAGTTGAGTTTTCAGCAAAGGCTGGATTACTTCAATTCATAGTTGTGCTGGCCTATGGTGATATTAGTGGATGCATGTTAAGAAGAGAGCTCATGAACACAGAATTAAGTAAGAACACTCTACAGAGCAACCTCAAAGGGTTAAGATGAAAGTGTATCACAAGACATTTAAAATTCTCTAATACCCAAGTATTTCAGGGCATTTTTATTCTATAATTTTCAAATAATAGAAACTGAATTCTAAGTTTGACTTGAGCACCAAAATGGAAAAGAGAACATGATTATGCCCCAAACCCTCTGTACATTAATTTCACTTGTTATATTTAGAGTGTATTTTTGCCAATTTATATATATAAAATTTAATCTATACTGAATGATATTCTTAGAGCATGGGTTAATATTATGTGTACCTGAAATTTGGTAAACCATGTGTGTGGTTTCTGTCTAGAGATCTAAATAATCTGTTGTAGATTTAAGACAAATTATTATTTCATTATATAATTGTTATTATTATCTTTGTAGATAAATCTGACCTTTCCTTTGCATGAATTTCAGTTATAAAAGAGTGCCATACCAAGAAAGCAGGCAGATTACAAGGCTGAGGTTGATGTAAATAAATTGAAAAAACATAACACAGTATTTAGTACACAACAGTTATGCACTACTTCCATATGTAATTATAACCTCTTTAAGAAATAATGATTGCTCAGAAACCCTCCATTGTGCTAGACAATGAAGATGAGCTGTGTTAATAGAAATATTTGAAGTCAGGTTGGGCTTTAACATGAGGCGTTCAGCTGTTTCTTACAGCACTGAGGCCAGGAGCTTGTGTGTCAGATTACTGCTGTTGAAATTCATTCTACCGCTCTATTCTGTGTCTGCTGGCAAAGTCTTATTTCCTCGATTTTCTAAGGGTTATTTAATATGTTTGAAGCTCATATGTTGGTCTTTTTAAGAGAGGAAAATAGTTTTCTCTTGGATATGTTGCTGAGCCTGACTTTCCAGTGCACACAATTACATAACACTCTTTTACACATGCTTATATTGTCTATGGCCAGTTTAGCACAGATCTATCCATGTGCCTACATAGCAGCTTAGCTATGATACCCACACATAAAATTAAAAGCATTAAACTCCAAGAAAGAGAGCCTATACGTTCCTGCAAAGTGTTCAGATTACATGGATTACAAATAACACCAGTGCATCTAGGGAACTGTAACTACCTCAAGCCAAGTTTTTGAGAGAGAGTTTGAACCAGTTTAAAATTGTTATTTTAAAATGGCTTGAAAAAGCACATGCAAATTAAAAATGCATTTAAAGAGTCATGTTAAAAATGTATTTTGTTTTTTTTCTCAGTGGCCTGTTAAAGTACAAATGTCGGACACAAAAAAGAACGCAAAGTTAGTTCAGTTTCTAATGTATTCTCTCAATTAATATTTTAATCTGAATAATATTCTTGAACAGAGACTTAACCTTTAAATATGCACAACAGAATTTAGCTTCACATAAACCCCAAATGCTGGGTGAACTGTAGATAACAAGTGCTTTGTATGTGATACGATGAAGGTAGCAGAAATACTTCTAACCTACATTTCCTGACCTTTTATTTTCAAAGGGAAAGAGGCTGACTCAGTCTATGCAGAATAACTTTTTAAACACTGTATTTTTTTTGTCATCAGAAAAGTTCTGTCTTCCAAGATAGATCCCTCCTGAGGAAATTTAGCACCTAATCCTATTATTTGGCAAATTTCATCATACCCAACCAATATACCTTAATCTGGACCTGATAAAATTATTTTCTAAATTAAAAAGATTGTGAAAATCTCATTGCTCAAATTCACTTTTCAACAGAAGTATAATTTAATTTAGTTATGGCCGTATTATGTTGCTGCTTTGTAACCTTCTGTTATGAAGCATTTTTTTCATGAAAGACAGTACCAAAGAAATACCCACCCGTTGAATCAAGTAAATATAAGACTCTGGAATAACAGTTTAAACTGAGGTTGAAGTGGTAATCTGATATGTGAAGGGTTTATTCATTGTTAGCACCATGGGATCATCAGTCTACCTAAAATTTTAGTTTTCACAAAATGTTTGAGTGCAAAGTTATACTCCTAGTACCTATTGAATTTAAGTCTGTGTCACAATCTGTGCTCTGCTTCAGCTAGTGGGTCTGCTGCCACCTGTATAAAATGTGGAAGGTTCATTTGTGTTACTAATCAATATGTACAATCGATAATATTGATCATTGTAGATGAACATTAAAGCTGTAAAACATTCCTAGTACTGGGAAGGAGGGCGTCAAGATTCTCATGAACAAGACAGACCAGCCTATTGAAACATTTTTTCTGTTCTTCCCCTTGCATGCTTTTTGTTGGGCTTTTGTTGGGAGAAAAAAACAAATAGTACTTCAAAGGTAGAATTGTTATTGAAGCTGTTAATTTTCATATGTTGGAGCAATAAAAAACTTTTCTGTTTAATATGAATTTATAGGAGGCAAGGGACTAGAGATGAGGGAGATGACTTAGGATTCAAAACATTGCAAATGTTTGGCAGGTTTTTTTTAGAGGAAAGGAAAAATCTCTTGAGACCTTTGTTTTTTAAGGAACAATATTACAAAATACGTAGTTACACAATATAAATTGGCAAATGAAAGAAGAGATTAATGGTTCTGGCAGCTAACTGAAGCTGGCATATTATCTCAGCTTTCTTTTTAATATAAGAAAGTTTCTTTTCTTCCTTAATAAAAAGGGGCAAAAAATAAAGAACAACAAGAAATTTCTTACCAGCATTTAAGTACTAGATATCTTGAATGAACCTATATTTACTTTTATATTTTCTTACTTGTAATTATGCAGGACAAGGGACCACACTGAGGAGAGGCAATGATAATTTAAAAAAAAAAAAAAAAAAAAAGAAAGTGAAGAAAGTGATGTGAAGTTATAGTGCAGAGAAGGACCCTCAACAAAATGCAGTCTTCTCAGGATACTATGCCCATAAAGTTTCTTGCAATCGTGTGCTATCTCAATAACCAGGATACTGATTCTGTTTCATTTTACATAGCTTTGTGTTACTTTGTTGAACTGCTTGATATTCTGTCTGAAGACTAACTCTCATTAGTGCTTTCAGATGTTGAGTACACAAAGAGAATGCATACAAAGTCTTGGCCCCTTTATAAAAGAAAACAAGAATTAATATGATGATTCAAATGATTAACTTTTCCACGAAGCAAGTACTGTTACCTATATATTGTACTCATCTGCCCTATGCAGGCAACAATTCAGAATCAACACTGAACAGGCTTATATTCCCACCAACTGGTTTTGGCTTTAAATACAACACATGTCAGATTTAAAGTTGTAGGAGGCACACACAGTCTTTTCTTTCCCTTTTGCCTTCTTTCTTTTGGTACACTATGCTTAGTTCCAAATTTTATTTGTGAGTTTAATCAAACTAAAATGCACCTTAGCAGCTCCAACCTGACTTAGAACTGCTTCTGAAACACAACTGCTTCACAGAACTAACATAGTACCACCACTAACAGTACCTGTTCTTAATCTCAAACGTACATACATAATGCTTAGCAAATTATAGAGGTAAACCTAAATAGCCAAGAATATCCAGGTTTGAACTGCAACCAAAATATGTAGTCTGTTAAACAGTGTAGAGTTGTAGAAACACTTTTTTCTGCTTTTAAGTCCACATTGAAACAACCCTTTACCTTTGCATGTGATTTAGTTTGCTGTATGGGGAAACTGGATGCATGTGTGTTGGTGCGTATGTCCACTATTTCTCAGAAAAGTCAGCCAGGGCATGTCTGTACCTATTGTTACTTTGCTATTTTTTTGGCCACAGAAGCCTGACCAAATAATACTGAGATGAACCTACTCTGTCCGTTGCTTATTATTGTTGATTTGTCTCCTTATTACTTTCTTTTTCCTTTTTCTTTTTCAGCAAAGGAAGTATTTTTGTTGTTTCCAGCTGCTCTATATCCTCTCCCTCTACTTTGTGTGATCTACTGCGTACATTTGCATACATACTCGCATATGTACAAACATATGTTATACATATTTATAAACTGGCCAATGCATCACAGACAGAAGACTTGAATCTGAATCACTGTCTGCAACTTTTTGCTAACTGGTTTCAGAATGGAATGGGAAAAAATGCTGAATAATCTATAGCTGCTCTTAAAATACTCCTGATGGATCAGATCTATTAGCTAGAAATGCTGTCAATGACCCATTTGCAATGTGAATAATTCTTTTCTTCCTCATGTGATTAAATTTGGTTTGGCTGTTATTACATCCATTCCTTTCTTCCCTCCAAATAGAACAATCACTTTCATAGTCTCATAGTTGTACTCAAGGGAGCACAGAGAAAAGTCCAGTGATTCATTCATCAAATTTCCACATTTGAGTAAGAGTAAGCAGTGAGTTCAGACATCTCAGTCTGCAATAATTTTTCTGAATTACACGAACATTTGAACCAAGGAAATTAGAAGACAAAAAAGGGAGAAAAGGAACTAACTATCTTAATCTTATTTCCTTACTTACTTGTCAGGGATGAGCAACTCTTACATTGTTTTGAGAGAGCCGATGCTATTTAGTTCTCCTTCAGGGCCGATATGAGGGATATGAAACCCAGTCTGAAAGCTGTTTAAAGAATTCTGGCTTTTGCCATGTCAGGATAAGACAGTGGTGTGATCATCACTGGCTTATTTTTAATCATGCTTGAAAAGTCAGGCTGTTTGAAGCAAAGGCAGTGACCTCCTTTACCTCTTTTAATCCTGGAAAATAACTTGCATGCCCTTCCTTCCCTCTCCCATGACTGCAAGATCTTTTCTAATGCGTGTTCTTTTCCTTTAAGACACTCAGGAATCATATGGAAAACTAGGAACATTTTCATTTGAGAAATGGACACTAAACAAGCTTTGCAATACTTGTTTCATAATAAATGATTAATTTTGCAGATAGATTAAACGAAAGTCAGAGAGGTCAGATGAGTTTCTCAAGGTTCTATACTGCAGAAATTAATTTGGGTATAGAAACAAAAGACTTTTGAACTCTAGTCCCTTATTTGATAAAAAAGTGCTATTCCTAGTCAGGACTAGCAACAATGGTATTTGCAGATGTTTTGTTTCAAAATGTGCTGAAGAATCAATAGGAACATTTGATTGGGCTGCCTAAGAGAAAAGCATCAGAGAAAAGATATTTACTGCCTGGCTGAAGTTTGAAAGGATGGTGTCTAGTCTTGGGGCTATGGCAATGTCATCCAAATTTCTCTTGGTATTTAAAATGTATGTCCCCTCCCAAAATCAGCTTTGAGATATGTCTAGTTTGACATATGTAAACATTTCCATTTCAGATATTTAAAGACCATGGTAACAGAGAGGATTTACTGCTGTCCATGTTTTATTATTTGATGCATTTGGATTTGCTTTGTTTGCTTTGTCTTTCATGTGTGAATTTCACCACTTTGTCTTCTAGTACAAAAATGACAGCATCAAATGTATAGCAAGCAGGTTTCCGTATGTCATCTAAACACACTCTAAAAAAACCTGCTGAATAAGGGTAGACCTCTCTGGTTGGAAGAAATATAGTAACTGTCTTGACTGTTTGATCTCTATGTATAGAAAAAAAAAATATTTGATTCATGGAGATTTGTGCCCTGAAGTATTACTGTGTTGCAGCTGATGTCTTGTGCATTGTTACTGGGCATTAGAAAGGTGTGACGTGTTAACAATGACAACCTGCTACGCTGCTGCTGCTTCACATTTCACAGATGGCTTATTTCCCTTACCTCCCAGAGTAACTGTCAGGGAGGCAAACAACCTGTATGAGCATTTCTCTTCTTTCTATAAACCTACTAATTACCTTACAGCTATTAGACACAGCTGTATGCATGTGTAAGGTTATACCAGCTATACAAGTGTTCTTCAGGGAGATTTTCAGTCACCAGAGGAAAAAAAACATTGGCTATCTCCTTCTCCTCAAAGAGGATAGTTGTAATAATTGAAGAGTTAGTGCTGTTTATCTTTTTTTTTTTTTTTAATTGAGCATTCTTCTATGCAGTATGAATTTTATTTTGATTGGCTTCCTGTTTCTTGGGATGTTTTCCTGTGATGGAATTCTGACTTGACGGTCATTCACCATCAAATTCCTTTCTCATTATTCTCATTTGCAAAATGTTTTGAAAACATATTTCTCAAAACAAGGCTTCTTATTTGAATGTCTGTCTTTCTGTGTTCTGTAAACCATTAGTGGCCTTTATTCATAGAACTTAAATAATAAGCCACTGACTGAGCTGATGCCTTCAGATTTGTCTCTTGTTCTTTATTTCTCATGTTCCTTCAAAAATATTGTCAGTTCATTCTGAGTAGTCAAATGAGACCTTGATATGACTCCCCTACTAGCCAGCTTCAGAACTGTAAATCCAGGGGAAGAGACTGGGAGGAAAACCAAAAGATCTTCCTGATATATTTGCAGTCTTGCAAAAAGTTGAAAATATGTGACAGTAGGCAAAAAGTTTAAAACCTAGTGCAGCTGACTGATGAATGTCAGGGATATTCTCTTTTGAGGAATTATGTGGGATCACAGGATAGATGATAAATATTGTCCTCAGTATAAAACTGGGGGGGAAATGTAAATAGGTAAGCAAAATGGAATATTTAAATCAGTAGTATTATTCATCTATAAATCATTTTTAAAAAACAGCTGCAAAAAAAGGTATTCTATGTATTAACCAAGCACTGACTTACAGAACAGAGTGCCATTGTAGGCTAACTGAGAGAGCTGAAGAAATGGCATGCTCAGGTAAGGTGGCATTTGAGTATAAATGCCATGGTTTTAAAAATGAAAATGTTTTCTGTATTTTTCTGTGCTACAACTTTGTTGCTCAATAGCTTCAATTTGCTTCAGCAGATAACACAAAATACAAATAAAGAGGAAAAGCGTATAGAATTTGATTGGTAAACTAATGTTAATTTTTTAAGTTCTAGGGTTTTTTTATTGAGAAATAGGATAATGTATGTAGATATTTATTTTTCACATTGGGGAAAACAACTGGAATATTGGATTTTGAGAACTAGGACAGTTTCATGGAGACTTTGTGAGATTGACTCTTCTGAATGGCTGAATCTTTGTATATTATTGTCACCATCATAGTCCATGAATGAAGATACAGCTTCTGTGACTAAAATGACATTTCCATCTATTTAACTGGAATTGCATTTTTTCCCCACAATTACAGTGATTAAAACTGTGATGTATGTTTCATAGAAAATTACTAGTGGAGTCAATGGGTAATAATAGATCAGTGAACAAAGCACCTACAATTATATTTCAAGATACAGTTTTCCACTGAATTTTTCATAAAATTAAAAATTCTTCAGGGGCTGCTACATTGAGCTTCAGATGGTGAAAAACGTTCTTAAAATGTCCAGTATTTGCAAAACATAAAGTGAAAAAATAAAATGTAATAATACTTAATCAAACAAATTTTTTTTACATAATTATTCTTTACCTTCCTGTAACATTCCTGAAATAAAATAGAAGCATTTCAAACACAGAAATATGTTAAGTTTAGTTGCAGTCACAGTCCTCACTCAGTGTTGGAAATATGATCTTTGCCTTTCCTCAGTGTTCATACTCGGGTAGTTTTTGTGTTTACTATATTAGTTTTACATTTGTTGTGTTGAGAAGAGATTGTCAGATTTTTCTGGTAGAGTCACGATGGGCACCTGTTTTTTGGCACAGCTGCTCCTGGCCCAGTTTTCTGTTGTGTCATTTCTTGTTTAGTACACAGCAGGTTTGAGTTTTAATTTCTGTGTAGGCTCCAACCTAAGCTATTGTGTTGTAGTATAGATCTAGCAGAAGTCAGAGAAGTTTATTTATAGTCCTTTATGGGCTTTCACTCTGTGTTTTGATAACAGCTTTAAACACAACAGAAAAGCAGCATATGGGCAGGTGTGGATATCTGGATTTGCAAGGCTGTGGACAGTGAATTCACTACAGCTTTTGAAAATGGAAAATACTTTGATCAAAACCTGAACTTATGATGAATGCCAGATCCCAACTTCACTGAAGAATCATCTTCATATACCTGCCTGTATATGAAGAGCTCAGAACTGTTATGATTTTGAATTCTTTCATTTCAGATCTGCTACCAAGAATGATTAAATACTATGTCAATGTTAAGTAAGAAAAAAAAAATTACATCAGTGAGGAGTGTAACATTTGCTGGTTTTGCTTTCTTTGACAGCTTTTTGGAAACTACAGCCTATTTCTGTATGAAACCAAAAATGGGAGAGAAAGAGGTGTCCCCACACTCTTTCTTCAGTATTTGGCATGAATTCAGTTCTGACTTCAAAGACTTCTGGAAGAAGGAAAACAAACTTATTCTTCAAGAAAGGTACATTTATTTGTTTGTTCAAAAACTTTTCTGAAAGTATGTTATTAGGAGCAATTGCACAGAAACCAGTCAGCTTCACTTCAGTGGCACACAACCTATCGAATGCCTTTTGGAGTTTTATTAGATTTTGGGGTTTTTTAACCCACCCTCACCACACCCAAGCCTCCATACACCATAATTTTTGAATGGGATTTTAATACCAGTTTGTGCTAGAGCTGTTTGGGTCCCTTACTTGAAAAAGGTTTTTTGGCAGAGCATGCAACTACTATGCTACTATGAGACCAAAGAATGGGAAACTTGTTTCAGGTCTGAAAGTTGATTAAATATTTTCCATTAGCATATTTAGAAAGTCAAGGCATCAGGACATGGCATATTGTAAATATTTGTCAAATGATGTTGGGAAAAGGAAGACAGAAGGAATAATTGACCCTGCATTAAAAAAAAGGACTCTAAACCGTATAGCAAATCACAGCCCATGGACACAAGCACATGTGGTATATATGGCATAAAGAAATAAGACAGCAGTTTTGAAAAATCAGCCATGCTGTCTGGTCCGTGTTTAAGAGGAGTTACGAAGCTTGCTTTCATCTGCGTGCAGACAGTCCATAGTGGTCACCCTTTGTTTATAAAATTATGCCAAGAATTAATCAGTTGTTTAAAAAGTAATAAATGCCATATAAGGACAAACTAAACAAATACAAACATGAAAATTCTAAGCACTGTTGTATAAACCTACAACTGTTAGCAACTTGACTGATCTTGGTATACAGATAGTGAAGTTCTGAGCCTAAATATTAACACAATTGAAGCTTTACATTCATTAAATGATTGATATCAGTCCATTATTAGATAAATTGACAAGTATAGGTCTCTTTTTCAAGCATACTCATCCTATGTAATTGTCACAGACGTAAGATTACTGGTTTAGGAAGTTACTGAAAACTTTCCTTAGGCACCAACACAATCAATGTTGTGTATACCATATATATTTGCTGTAAGTGGATACATTTTGGAACAAGCAGTCTCACAGATAAGAAAACTGGATTCTGGTACTATTGCAAGAACATAGTGAGAACGTTAACTCAATACAGTAGCTCTCTAGGAATCTATTTCATTTTACTGACTGTCTGGCTTAATTTTATGTAATTAAGTATATCTTTTTGAAACTGAGTTGACACTATCTTTAGTTTCCTACGCGGGGATTTTGCTACCTACTTAATACAGGTTAATTTAATTTTGTGTATTTTTTAGGACAGGATTTAAGAAAAATGTCCTTTTATTTCAAAATACTAATCTATTTTTCTAAAAAGATTAAAAAAAACGGAAAAAAACCCAACAAAAAAAATGTCCAGAGAATTCTCACTACAAAATATTTTTCTTTTAAGACATTAACTAAATAAGCACAAAAACTCTTCCTCCTATTTTTCTTAAAACACCTAAAGCTTAAGAGAATGATATGTGATTCTATAAGAGAATGGGCTGTAATACAATCATGTAACACTCTCTCAGTTCAATGTATGTGTATACTAAGAGGATATATTGAAGCAGCAGAAAAAACGTTGCCTGCCAGCTTGTCCCTTCTAGGACAAGGGTGTTTTTTAGCCTGAAAGGAACTGAACGTGTATAACCTACAAAATGGCTGCAGGTGCAGGATGTGACAGGGAAGCGAAAGCACAATGAGGAAGACCTACAGTGGGAAAAGAAACTGGGAGATCCCTAGCAAGAACAGCAGGGAGATCCAAACCCAGACTTGGAACTGATGGGTTGAAAGAGGCTCTTCCAGGAGTTCAGACAGGACTGTGTAACTTCAGTCCAGGAAGTCACTAAGACTGAAAATGATACCTCCTGAAAATCACAGGTAGATTTTTGTTTTGAATTTTAATTTTTACGTGTCTTATCAAGTTTAACTCTTCTGCTCTGTTTAATTTGTTCAGGTGAGGAAGGATTTAGGCTTAGGAAACCTTTGATGTCTTGGTTGTGCTCATCTCTCAAAAATGTTTGGCACCGTGCTTTGTGGGGTCTGGCAAGACAAGCTCTCCTCATTACATTTTAGGAATTAAAATATTTTTGTCAAATTACCAGCAAGAGTAACAATTTTCCAAGTAAGACATTTTCCCAAAAATGAAGAATCTTTTTTGGGTAAACAACTGTCTTATCAAAGCCTTTGCACAGAAAATTCTTTGCCTCCAATCATAGTTCAACACGATATGTGAAGTTGTCTTTTAGGCTTCTTTTTTTTTTTTTTTTTTTTAGTTTTACATTTCTGCCTCTCTTAGTAAAAAACAAGATGCTGTGATATGAAGGTGTCTTGGTATTGAGAGGTCAAAAGAGAAAAATCTCGATGGAAAAATACATGTTGCCCAAAGGTGTAAGAATGTACAACATGATAGGTTTCAAAATCTCGGTCTAGATCAACAGATCTGTAGGTGACAAAAATCTGAAATCCGTCTATTGCCACTGAAATACAACTATTTATTTCAAGAAAGTAGATTTTTCCCTTTAGCTGAGGTTCTTAGGTGTTTTTCTACCACAGAAGTTGAAGAGCAGGGTAGAACTTCAATGGTCAGAGAAACTTTCTGTAGTTGTTCATTAGTGGCAAAATCAAGTGACAGAAATGGTGAGACTTTTTCAGGGACTGTGGTATGACATCTTTGATGAACTAATAACCCGGTTTCTTCCTCATGAAACAAACTTTATTTATAATAATTATTTATAAAATGTATAACTTTATTAGCTTTTCTTTTTTTATTTCAATCATCTTTCTCAACCCCTGGTTGGTTTGGGGTTTTCTTTTGCCTCTTCTCCCTTCACTTCAGTGTTCAGTTTAACAAACTTTAATGCTGTGGGCAGTGTTTCTAGAATATTTTACATCCCAGTTTCCATATGGACTGTTAATAGAGGCTGTTCCTTATTTAGTCTCTGCAAATATGCGTCACACTGTTTTACAATAATTTACCCAAAAGATTTTCATAGATGATATTTTCCTAAGGTGGTACTACTTTTTGTTACCAATAGATTAAATGTGTATGTTTTAAAGAAAGCAGTCAGCCAATTCTTATTTTAATCACTTTTCCCTTGGTATTTCAACTTGCATATTGGTTTGCCAGGCATTTGTATGCAAAAGATAAACATTGAAGTGTGAGACTTTGTATTTTCTTAGTGGAAGATGAGAAAAGAAATATGGTGCAAAGTTAAAAACAATTTTTATGAAGTTTTCTACGGCTTTCACTCTTCCCTCACTTGAAGTAAAGCAGAACTGGAAAATACTAGCTGTAGAGAAAATTATGCATGATAAACTGTGAAATACAGTAGCAATAAAAAGAAAAATGCACCTGAAAATTATGATAGAAGTATAGGTCTGCCAAAAGGTTTTCTGAACAGTACTATTTCTCATGGTCACACTATACTTACAGCTAACTAGACCATTTCAATAGAAATTGATATCTGGATTATTTATAAAGTTCTTGAAAATATTTTGTGGAAGTTGAAATTTCTGATGCTATGTCTACCATAAATATGTATCCCTTTAAGTGAAAATTTTCAAAGTAGTATTAATTCTTTCTGATTAAGCAAGTTTAAGAAAAAAAAAAAACACAAAACAACCAAACCAAAACAAACCAAAACAAACAAAAACAAGAGAACAAAACAAAACAAAAAAACAACCAAAGGAAATCCACAATCAAACTTACTGGGATGTGTTTTGATTTTTTAAAGTTGTCGTCATCATTGTCCTTTGATAATTTATTTAATGTCTCTGGTAGTCTATGGTCTGCATTCATACTTTGCAAACTCTTGAAAGGTTTGCTGTCGTTATAGCCTGCATTTTATGCTTGATCAGCAAGAAAGACTAGAAGGGCGGATGTATTTTCCCTAGTATTTTTGTTTTGTATTCATTGTTGTTTCAAAAGAGAAAGTATGATTTTGAACTTTGCAATCTTCTTGTTCAGCATTTTATTATCTATACATGATTTTCAGGTGCTACATGCCCATTGATGCACATTGTTTTCTGAATACACAGAGCCAGATAATACACAGCTGCAGTAACAGCTGTGCAAAAGTCTCACCTTCATGGGAAAAATCTTAGGTGATCACATCACTAATCTACAAATACCTCTTTTTTTCTCTTTCTGTAGTGAGAGTAAGTGTCTTGTACAGTCTGACTTATAAATATATTAACCCTTTTCTCACTAATATCTTTCTTTCAGTCCCACCTTGTTTTCTTTATATTTCTGAGTTAGATGTATTCAGCCTTAACTGCACTATTTCAGTCTAGCACTTCTGTGAGAGCAAGAAATATTTTTATTTTTCTTTACATCCAGCAAAGGCCTGCAGAATCTGTTGCTCAGACTCTACCATTTTCCTAGGAACCAGGAAAAGGTATTCTGTCCTGAGAATGAAAAGAAAAAAGTGCTCATGAGGCAACACCTAACATAACCGAAGAGGGAAGTCTTGAAATGTTTTGATAAATAAAAAAAGTTAAGCTACTGCTGGTTATGGCAGCATATCAAATATGGAATATGTGAATCTTTCATAAAAATATAATTATTTGTCAGAAATCTCATATTGGTATGGACAGCAATGATTCATCTTTAGGACTACAGCTTCGGCTTTTCTTTATGGCCATGAAATACACCCTGGCTGTCAAAGGCTAGTATCAATATCTTTAGGTAGTAAATGCCAGTTCAGATCTTACTAGAAACAGGTCAGTAACATGGCAGAAACTCATATGCAGGATGCAGTTTCACCTTCCCTTTCTCTGGGTACAAGGGAGGTGCTTACACTTGTTTGTCCACTCCAGTTCTGAATGTGTTTCCATTTCTTCAAATTGTTTGCTGTTCCAGAGGGCCTGTGCAACTTTGCTAAGATTTACCTTGTATTACCTGTATTTCTAGACAGGAGAGCGGGAGGGGGGAAGAGAGAGAGGGACAGCTATAGGTACCCTGTAAATGTGTGCGTAAGGTATATATTGCTCGTAAGATCAGTTGGGTCCTTGCCTTTATGAGGAGGCATGTAGCTGAACAGAGACTGACTGTGTCAGGAATGCCAGCAGAGGAGAGTTCATAAGCAGGATCAACGTGATGGTAAAATTCTATAAGTCCCTGATATCTTACATCACACTAATCTTGAGAATTTCTTCTGGCTGACTTTATTCAACTCTTTAACTCCCACGATAAATCTTTGACACATTAAAAGTAATCTATAAACTCAAAAAAATGCACTCGTCTCTCAAATGCAGAAGTTGCCCATTCCCGTAAGAATAGCAGTTAAGCTGGCACCTGGTGTGTCACACTGTGTATATCTAGATGAAAGGGAGATTCCTGGCCAGTGTGTCTCCACAGCTCATTGATCTCCCTCTGCAGAAAGACTGGTATGTCTCCCTACAGACTCCTCGGCAGGATGATTTAAAACTTGCTGTTGAGCAATTTAAAGTCTGGCATTGGATATCTGTACATCGCACAGTGAGGAGCATATTGGTAAGTTGCCACTTCTGCTTGCAGAGGAGGGCATTAAATCCCATAGCACAAGCAATGTCCTCAGAGTAATTTAAGGGATATTTGTTAGCGCTCATAATATGAACCAGTGAGTCAGACTTGAGACTGAGAAATCGAGGGACATGGGAATAGGCACTTGCAAAGAAATGCAGAAATGGAAGAAAAAAGAAAAATGTATATGGAGTTGCAACATGAGAGGGAAATGATGAACATGCGGGATATGTTTAGTGGGGTCACATTTTGCTTGGCATGCTCTTGTAATGCCAACTAAAAACTCCAAGCGTTATGTTAGTAAGTTGTCATGGGTAGCTACATTTTCTGATTTGGGAACTTTAATCTCAATGTCTTTATTGCATTCTAATCACTCAGTTGAATGCTGGTGAGCTTGGATTTACAACTCATAATGACATTTTAAAACAGAAGGCAGTTTATATGACATTAAATTGAATAATTAGAAGGATCTTCAGTTTTTGGGAATATTCAAAATTTTATCTTGAAATAAAATAGCTTTCTGATGAGAAAATAGTGTTGTGGCCTTTGGAAAATCTACTTTAAAATGCTCAAACACACCAAAGATTCAGCAGCTAGGAACAATCCTGAGAGACAGTGACTCACAAAGAGACAGTTTGCTGTCTAGCTGAAAGAAGTTGCTCAGCATTTCAGTATGGGTATTTTTCGTCTTGTGCGTTTTTGGCAATTAGTCTTTTTTCTTTCTTTCTTTTTTTTTTCAATGAAAACATCGCTGTATTTTGGTTAGAGGAGGTGAACAGAACTGTCATTTTTTAACATTGCTTTTGAGGGAAAAGTCTGTGAAAATTAAAATCACTTGGAGATAAGTTTCTCCGTCTGGATCTTTGGTAGAAAATCCTTTTGAATACCTTAGTCTAATGTTTTCAAGTAATTCTGCATTTTATGAGGCAAGAACAAATATTTCCATTTGCTGCTGTGAGACGACTGGTGCTTACAAATAGTAAACTTCAACAAAGCGAAGGCTCTAGTAAAAAACTAAGTCCAAATCTGCAATCCTTCCTAATTTTTGTGACTTGAGTGAGGCTAGATTCTAGAATGCCCCCACATAAACAGCAGAAGGGCTTTTCAGCAGTCTCTATTTGCCTGATGACAGTGGTGTGCCATACTGGCACATTATGTTGCATCCTAGTATGTGTGTTGTGCATAACAGAAGGAAGATACCAATCATCATCTCATAATGATGTTTACAGCCTGTTTTCACAGCTGTAATGTCAGACTGGGTGTGATAGTAGTAAGTATAGTAATATGGGGTACCATTATTCCTACAATGTAGTGATCTTTTCAATCTTTTTTAACCTTTTCCAGTTCACCAGTTCTTGGGGAAAAAAAATGACATTTGCATATGATAAAAATCGGGCCAATATATTCAACAAATACTTGCATATTGATGAAAATAATTAAAATTTTTAAACAGAATTTTTGTCACGTACTAGATTTTCTATACTTCTAATAGTAGTATAGCATACTACTACTTTTCCAGGCACAATTATTACTTTGGCATTTCATGTTCAATAAAGCATTGTAATGTTTTACAAATGAGCAGCATTTATCATTAAATTATTAGTCCCCAAAAGTTTGAGATGCTCTCAAATACTTAAAATCTACTCTAATGCAGACTGATCCTGAACTACTGAAGATGTTAGCTTCCTTAGTTACTGATAGTTTACCAAACCAGTGCATGGAGCTGGCATAATGGCAACATCCATTAAGTGTAAGTGCATGGCTGTGTGCATGTTTTATGGTATCACTATAGGGACCAGTTTAACATCAGGGGTTGTTTTCCATATTTGGGAAAAGCTGGCTGTGCCTGCAGTCATTTTCGAATCATTACATAATGATGAATGGGCACTTTTTACCTCATGCAGCAAAGCTCAAAGCGTCTTATTTTCCCATCTCCTGCACAGAAGATCTCTTAATGTGGTATCTCTCCAGCTGACTTCTACTTTTTTTATTTTCTTTTCACTGATCTCTTCTATTCACTCAATTCTCATCTTTGCTTGTACTGCCAATCTTGTAGCTATCAATTATTCAATGTAGTAGCCCCAGTATACCCAGTGTAGCAACTCATCTGTCCAGGGTATGTCTCCATATCCTCTTTAAGACAGTCTTCTTCTCCAGGAGGTCTGTTTACTGAGACTTTTCTCATTCTTTTTTACATATTGAATTTTTTCCTTCTTTTACCACATCTGCTGCTTAAAAATGTTTTACAGCTAACAGGGAGTTTCACATTTCTGTTCACTCATGAGTTTCCTTTCTTTTGCTTGCTGATTATTTTACCAGTTTTACCTTACCTCCAGTTTTGTTAGCCTCCCTTATCATTTCTTGTTGAATTTCCTAACCAAATAGCCCAAATGTAGCCAGCCTGGCTTCAGTTCCAAGAAAAACAATGTAAGGTAACGACTGTCTTTTCTTAGATTAACTTCAGTTTTCATCTGTAAGGTCTGTAGGAAAGCGATTTCTATCTTGCGTGAAGGTAGCCAGGTATAGTCTGAAATACTGGCCTCTTTGACAATTTGATGACAGAAGTCATTAAATATATTTAGTGTATTTAAGTGGATATATGCATGTTTGCATTTTATTAGAAACATAGCCATACTTAACAACTCAATTTTTTTACATCATTACATTTTCAAGGTGAAATTTTCTGTAATGTTAAAATGATAATTTTTAAATCATGTTTCAAACAGTATTCTTTTTTTTATTTATGTACATCTATGTATCTCTGCATAGACAAGAGTAGAACCCCTACATCACCAAGAGTATGATTTATGATTGCCAGACAGAACCAAGTGAAACTGAATACTTCAGAATTTAAATTCTTTCAGAATATAGTGAAGTGTGTGGTAGATTACAGTAAGACTCTGCAAATAGGAAAAGTCTAATTTTCGACTGGCCCCAAAGCCTTATTTTAGACCCATTCGACATGAAATGTATTCCCCAAAGTCTATTCAACACTGTTGACAGAGGAGGGGTCTTTAATCAGAGTCCTGCTGCAGGTTGTTTGCTGTGTTAAGTGCCCAGATTAAAAAATTTTAATCTATTTGTCCGTGGTGCTCTTAGCAAAATTATGATTAATCACTGCATCTTTCTGACGGCCACAATCTGCCTGTGGTCCTTGAAGTAATCATACAAGGAGCTGGCAGGGATGTCATGATAGTCTAATACATTATCTCTTTGTTGGTAGGCAGAGGTTAGGTTTCATCAGTCAGTTTGAGGGGACGAGGTACATTACAGTGTGCTTCTTATCTGTATAAAGTCTTTGCAGTCAGTTACTGAATCATATCTGTGTCATCATTTCAACCCTATTAGCGTGAAAGTAAAAGCTCTACATTTTTTACTCTACTTTTATGTTGGGAATTGTAATTTTCCATTCTGGGGTTTTGGGGTTTTTTTGTTTGTTTTTGTTTGTTTGTTTGGGTTTGGTTTTGGGTTTGGTTTTTTGTTTGTTTGTTTTTCTGAAGAAAAACTCCTTAGCAAAAAATATTTTCAATATTTCAGTTAAAGAAAAAAACAAAATACAGGCACATTGCCCTGGAAGAGTTTTTAAGGAAAGAGTTTTAAAGTTTTCTGCTCCTGAAATGTGAAAGACATCTGGCACTTGATAATTTTGTTGAAGATTTTTTTTTATTTGTTTTTATATGTAAAGGTATTATTATTATTATAAACAAGTTCAAACAAATCTCCAACCCAGACAAAGCTACATAATATATTTTGGCAACACCATTTTTATTTATCTGATAATAAGCACTTAGTTCTATAACGAGTATTGACCTTGGGTTTGTTTTATGTTAAAAAAATACAGAATATCTGCAGAAAAATGTCTTTTGGGTTTCATGAACTATACTGTCAACTGTAAAAGTAATATCTGTCTGAGTTTATCGTGGAAGTTTTTGTGAGCAGCTCTACTACCTAAGGCACATAACTTTCCAGTCTTCTCACTGTGATTACATTTGTCATGTCATAGTGCTCACTAGTGAAGTGTAAGGCAACCAAGCCTAGATGGAGCCAGTAGGAAATGAACCTGTCTGCCACAGATACTTCAGACAAAATTATTAATATTTAGTGGCAGGAAAGTGGCTACCCCTTCAATGGGTTGAATGATGACAGAAAGTCTCTAAGCCTTGATAGGTTGTGGCCAGGCTGGCTATCGGTCTAGAAGGCAGATAAAAATACTGTCTTTTGGGTTTGTAAGGATGTCTGGTTTCTTTTTCCTGTGTGCATGCCAAAGTGTAACTTGCTTATTTATCTTACAGACTGTCTTTAAACTTAATCATAGTTTTTATATGTTTGCCTCACAATAAATATGAGGTAGTAGGAGGTGAAAGTGCTGGAGGAGAGGTTTTATTATGATGGAAATAAGAAATAAGAATCTTTTGTTATGGGCAACAATTGTTAGACTCTCTGAATCTTATTAAGTAGCAGATTTTGGGACTGTAATTCTTAGTTTCTGTAAGTGACTGGCTGTTCATTCACTTGGAGATTTTTTTTTAACTGATCCATGAATCATGTGTGTTCCCTATGTGCTTACTTATTGTTGAGCTGTTTAGAAGTATATTCTTTCTGAAATAATGCAAGCAATGCTTTAGCTAAATTTAATATTAAGAGAAATTCAAGTGATGAACATTCTTAACAAGTGTTTATACAATCTGCCCTGGGCCTGAAGTTGGGTCCACTGCTGTAATAACTCTGCTCATCAGATTACTACAGTGAGAGTTAATCAAGTCTCTGGTTGTCTAGGATGGGAAGACTAGTTTTTGTAGGATTATGTTCTCATTAAGACAAAATCAGGAAATTATTTGGGAAAAATAAGTAAGAGGCAAAAATTGCTAAAGGTAATGCAGCTGATATTATCTTTTCTATCAAACTCATATGTTCACTTTTAAGACAGAATTGGCATGAGATGTGACAAGGGTTGATAGTAAATGAACCGAAGTCAATTTGCTGAAAGAAAGTGAGCTTGCAAAGCAGTTGAAAAGTATGAAGTGAGATAGTTTGAGCATCGGTTTAGCAAAGAAGCTTAGCACACTGCAAGCTTGCAAATCATTCCCATCACACTTACCAAGTTAACTGTAGTACCTGGCTACTTCAAGAGCGCACCATGTCCCTTGCCACTTCCGTCTTACTCTCCCACTCTCAGATCATGCCTAGAAGCAGGATCTGTCCTGCTTCTGAGTATTTGGATACAACTGAGAGTGATGGTTCTATAAAGGGATTGAACAACCTCTCTAACAGAAAGTATTAGTATTGTAGAACTAAATAGTTTAAGTGGAAACAGATCTTCAGAACAGTAAATCAATCTATACACATGCCTACCTTTGCCTAAAGGTCATAATTCTCAGGAACTGGTGAACGCTCACTTTTCTCAGACTCTTTTTCCAGATCCCAGGTGGCAGCCTATCTTTCCATGCAGGGCCTGACAATTGAACCCCACTCCTTTCCTAGGAGTGGGGATTTAACTTTTTTTAACTCTTTTGTGCTCTACCAGCTCTTTGAGTTCTGCATTGGCACAGTAGTGTCATTTTGGCCTAGAGCCTGGAAGTATGTCATTGTATGCAATTGCTCCTCCTTTTGTGACTTTTGGGAGTCTTGTGTTGTTTTCTTCAAATATCCTCTTCCCTCCTTCCGTTATTGAATTAGATCCATTAATTTCTTCATAAAGCTCTAACAGCTCACCAGAGTTGAGTTAACTAGTCACTAGTGTTCATATAATTTTTGCACTTAGATTTTTGCCTCAAATTATTATCTTGCACCTCCATGCTGAGCAGGGTGTCATTGAAGTCAGTGAGAAGTAGTGCAGGAAAAGCCGGAGCACGAGGAAGGTATGCATGAGCTTGCTTGCCACTGTGAGAAGTATGACTTGTACCAGGCATGAGCTTACAGAAGCAACATGGTATCACATAAATCTCATTAGTGTTATGGAAAGATGAAGAATCATTCATGGCCAATAGAGAAAACTTTAGAAGCTGACAAAAAATTGCCAGTGGCAGTTGTTTTCCAGCTGAACTAGAACTATTGCTCTTATTTTAAAAGTAACCTTTTACCTGCTTTTCTTGATCATACTGTTTAAATGGTGTGGATGCTCCTACCCAAAACACATCCTTTTGTTCTTCTAGAAGGATTAGGTTATCTTAATTTTACATGTAATAAAATTCTAATTTAGTTGAATGATCAGTCTTCAGAAAATATACTTACACACTGTAGAAATTGATAACCACTTTCACTGGTTTATGATTTAGCCCTGTGGAAAGCTCACGGTTGTCTTTGCCTCTATATTTCACCAGTCCCTGGATTTTCTTTTTTAGATACAACTGTAGATTTACACAGCTCTCCTTGCTTCTGGAATTAACATGGTCACAAACTAAGCCTCCTCACAATGAGCCTTTTGTGTCCTACCTTTACATTTCTAAGGACATTTCTTGCTGAAGATGCATATATATAGGTATTGACTTCACTGAGGTTCTATCCAACCACTTCAATCTTCCTGCACAAAGAGCAGAATGGGAGCCAAGGGACAGTGAGCTGTCCCAAACCCACACAGCGAGTCAGTGATATGGTGGGAACTGGAACTGAGTGCCTGCTAGCTCTCAGCTTTAAGTGCATTAGGGAGTTATGCTTCTCATCTTCTGCATTCCCCTTGGTATGAATAAATAGGCTCAAACTCCAAGGAATTTTATAAAAGCTCCCAAAATCTTGAGAACCACAACCATAGTAGTGAGACCAGCACCTGTTACACAGTCCTAGAAAAATGGGTTACACAAGCTTAAGGTTGCCATTTATCAGTCTGGAGATTGTGGATCGTTTCTTGAAGTGCAATCTAAGGGACACAGAAGTTCTGACTTCCTCCCTCACAGAGTGGCATGTTATTAGCATTTTGCTGTTTCAAGCAGAAACAGCCTTTCTCCAGATAGCTGTTTCCCTAACAGAAGAGATGTTACACTGACAGTGACACCGCTCTTTAGAAAAGAACTGCATTATCGAGGGTTCCATTCTGTGTGAGGATTTTTGTTTTGAATTGATATGAGACCCACAGAGAGCTGTGTTGTCTCATGACCTGGTATGTTAGCAAGCAGTGGGTAATCTATCCTGGAAGGAGGATATTTAGGTGGGACAAACACTGGAATTGAAGATTCCCTGGCATTTCCTGAGAATAACATCTGGATCTGTGTGAACTGGTTTGATAAATATTTTTGCATGTTACATATGCTGTCATTTGCATGTTGAGTAGTCTGAATACCTGCATATGTTACACTGCTTCTATAAAACAGTCCTTTTGATAAGCTCAATAGTACTTATACAGTCCCTGGGATTTGATACTAATTTACTCCCAAGTAAGATTTCATTTTGTTCTTTAAATGATGTCTACCAGTGAAGAGAGCCAGCTCTATTTGTATTTGAAAAAAAGGAAATTATATGATAGACATGCTGGTTTATATCTGACTTTGTAAGAATGGCTTTTGATAGGTTGGAATATGTCTGAATATGTTTGAATATTTGAAAGGTCATGGGAAGATCAGTGTCACAGATACCTTTCCTCCTTTGGATATAAGTAGACACAAAGCAGAAGAAAAAAAGTGTTTTAGGAAAAGGAAAATGTCTTTGAATTTTACTTCATTCTGCATAATTCCCATAAGCTTCTATTTGAAGCTATCACATCTTGGCTGTCACTTCTACCAAATCTATTTAAATATATTTTAAAAGTGAATTACTTGACTGTTTGACATTTTTGTTCTAGTTTATCCTCCAGCAGTCTATCTGATTTGCAGTCAGATAGAAATCATTACAGCTTGAAAACAACAGTTTTCAAAGCTTTTTTTTTTGCCCCCGACCTGTGCACATAAAGGTCTCCCTACACTGATAACATATAAGGCCATCAGATGAAGAGGGCAGCTTGTTGGAAGTGCTGAAAAAGAACTGACATTTAAATTAATTTTTTAGAGTATAAATTTGAAACTTGTGAAAAGAACAAGGTGTGTCTGGGGAAGTTGAATAAAGGAGAGATGAATGTGAAGGTGGTTTTTTTTATGTGCTTAGCAGACCCAGCTGGAGTTTTATTTTCAAAATCTGGCCCTTACCAAACACACAAAAATATTAAAAATAATAGTAACACAAAATCTGATTCTCACATTGCCCTAGGTAGCCTTGCTGAAATAGCAGACATATGAGTGGTCTGGAGATGAACCACAGGGAACCAGCCAAGGATATATAATTTCTTCAATATCATTTAACTGTTGTTTCTTTTTTTCACTGTTGGATAATGATGAAAAGGCAGAGTACATGCCATCTGAAGTCTATATTTTTGGCAAGAGCAAGCCAATATAGGATTTAAATATAAATAAATAAATACAGATCTCACATGATTTAATGTCATCTTATGGAAAGTGTTTATGTAAGTCTTAGGAGCTCAGAGTCTGTAAGTTAAATCTGTATTATCAGTGTTTCAGTAACCATGTGTGTTTACAAGGTTGATCTACAAAACCAGTGAAAGTGGTAAAGAAATATTTTACGGTGTGACATTCAACCCATCAAAGTATTCTGGCAGGCTCCCAGTCTGAGTATAGTCCTTTGCCTTTCACAGTTTATTTCCTATCTGCATGGCAAAAAAGGACATTTCTCTTATCAAGAATGTGGTAGGATTTCACAAGGTCCTAATTTGGTAGTGTTTGCCAAGTCAGGAAGAACTAAGAAGTGGACCCTTACTTCGGGAACCTGCTCCTCAGCTTTGGAATGAAAGACACATGTGCAGTGACTCACACCACCTTTAAACATCATATTTAAACATCATGTTCCATGTCAATTTTCCATTTTTTTTTTTAAGTTACAATGGAAGCTGGAAATTTAGATTAAGCTATTTCACCATTTTAAATCCAAACAAAAATGAGTGGAAGGAAAGATAGCTTGGTGAGAAATTTTGTTTAAACTGTAGTTGAAGTACTGAGGTTGGGAATGGATGAAGAATTATTTTAAACAGTGATAAAAACAAGTTTTCTTAGCAACGTTTGCATGAATGCTCTGAAATGTAAACTTCATGTTTAAAACCCTCAAACGTTTGAATCTTCAACTGCAGTAAGTACTGATTGCTTTTGTAACTAGAATTGATTAGGCATTTGATTATGCCTGTCCTTGTAAATGCCAGGTATGGCCACAACAGCCCTAGAGTGCAAGTACTATTTTGTGGAGCGTGCCAATGAATATATGGAGAACACAGTTGTCCACTTAAGTCCTCAGGCCTAAATTTGTAAGTTCTATAATGCATTGTCTTCAGAAATGTTGTTGGTCTATGGGAACACATATATTTTGTCTCTCTTCAGAGTTAAAGAAGCAGAGGAAGTCTGCAGGCAGAAAAAGGGGAAGTCACTATACAACATAAGACCAAAACATGATTCTGGAATTGTAAGTAAAAATTGTAGCAATGCTTCTGTTCCCATTACTTTTTCTACTGTTTGCTCTTCGCGTTTTATAAGTATGTTATTCTTGACGTATGTTTTTGTTCTGGGTTGGTTTTTGGTTTGGGGTTTTGTTGTTGTTGTTTTAACATTTTGATTAAAGGAGTTAGATTAACAAACATGACATCTGCTTGTGAATCTTCACAAAATAGATGCAGCACAAGCAAGATCAACATATTGTTGCCCCACCCTGCCAATCTGTCTTCTTCCCAGTCTTGGTGTGGGATGCACCTAAAAGGCAGAAAGGCAATTCCAGTCCAAGCTCATTCAGTCTGTATTCTCTGTCTTTTCTACAGTTACAACATGTAAGGAAGAATTTTGATAGGTACACATTTTTCAAGCTGGATCACTGTATCAAATACTAGTGGCTTCTGTTCCATTGATAGGGATTTGTTTGGAATAGAAACCCTAGAAAAAGATAATACTGTGCTTTCACCATTCATCTGAAAACAAATAACTTCAGTGATACGAGAGGAGTAATTCTGGTCATTGAAGGAAACCTTTCCCCTGTGATTGCCTAAGCATTGCTAGGATCATGGCTGATTTTACCGAAAAGTAATATTCCTCTAGTGAAAAATTAATCTTGCACCTCACATTTAAATGATACCTGTAGCAATTGGCCATCATTTATATTTATAAAATATTAGAAGATTTTTTCCATGTGTCTGTGTCCCTGTCCACACCCTTCCTTCCCACCATGAGACATGACTTAATTCTTTTGTGCTTTGTAGTCATGGTTATATTACTGTGATACATCTTGGAAATGAAGCATGTGGTAATATGCTGCATTCTAACTAATATAATCTGACACAGGAATAAATAATATTGCATTTATTGTTTCATATTCTGAATGTTTAGTGAAAGTTGGCTGTGGTTAGTGCCACAAGAAATGTAAATGGAGTACTAGCTTGGTAAGGAATGATAAACTACATTTAATCAATTTGATTATAAAACAGATCAAGATTTAAAAAAAAAACCAACCAAAAACAAAAAACAAAAGTTAACATTATTTTGAATTTCTCCATCTAACTTGTATCTTGCAGTATATAAAGACACTGATATTTTTTCTTTTAAGAAATAACTATTTCCTTAATTATTCCTGTATCATTATTTGCACTGAAACAAGGACTTTCAGTATTAGAAAAATTTGATGAGTGAAAAGGAAAGTAAACAAAAATATTTCACAAGAAACGTATAGCTGTAGTCTACTTCAGTTCCTTCTTCAAAGGAAGTTTATTTGTGAAGCAGTTCTACAGTAACTATAATTGATCATTAGGATATATATTTATTTGCTTTACATAGCATAAGTACGTGTGAGGTGGTTTTATGTACACTCAATTCCTCTTTTTTTTTAAATTTATTTTATTTTTCAGAAAGCAAAGATAAGTATGAAAATCTGAGAGAAGAAAAGCAAAAGCCATGGTTACCTGGGTACCAAAACTCAACATGCTTGTGGGTGGGGAGTGAGAGGGAAGGAAACTACATCATCCTGATCATTTGCTTTCTTGACCTTTTTAAATTTGCTTTTTGTTCTCTAGAGTTTTCCACCAATTGATGTGTTATTGTACATTCATTCACGAATGTAATCACTTTAATGGAGTGCCCAGCAATAGACTAGGTATGGACTTGAAACACCTTCCCCTGTACTCTGTATCTCCTTTGCCACTCAAAAATGATATTTTGTAAAGTGTATGGTATATTACAAATAGGCCAAGTCAGCATGCATAAAAAGCAGCATCTGCATCAGTTCTGAACATGCTGAAAATTGCATTAAGTTGAACTTCATAAGAATGCTACTTGGTACAGTAAAACATTTCCATTCCTACTGGCAACATCTAACACGAATACTTCATGGCACTGCACTTAGATTAGGGAAAGAAATGTTACTCCTAGTGAACTGTTTGTATCTGTTTCATGTTGGCATTTGTAGTTTGTATTTTGAATCGTTAAGTGCTGTTTATACAGTATAATCAATGCTTTCCCAACTTGTTTGGTTGCCCTCCATGACTAAATATTTGTGGAACAAGATGTTTACTGTAACTATCTTTAAAATCGATAAGGCAGCATACTTTTACTTCATCTTTTGCCAGATAGTGAATGCCAGGTGGTATGGGGGTCAGAAATCCAGCATTAAAAAAAAAAAGGAAAAAAGAGGTGAAAAACAGAAAAATACAGAAAAGCACAGAAGTATGATAGAGAGTATGAGAGATTTGACTATTATAGTTTGTTAATATATAAAGCAGCTAATACTTTTACATGAGCTTTAGAAGGTATAGTATAGTTTTAACTGCTGATCACTTAAGTCAGACAGGCTTTTGGCCACATGTACATGACTTCCCTTCTGGAATTAGCTTTACAGTTAATTTAAAACTCCTTTAGTGAGCCATTAAAAGATGCACATGGGGACAACATTTATGGAAAACAGTAGCCAATTCTAGTGACTGAACACAGACTACCAACTAATTGACATCAATTTCACACTTAAAAGAATTGCAGACATTTCCTCCAGGCTTTGTGTCCCTGACTAGGAGGTTAATGATTGAACTCTACGACTTAGGGCTTCCATTTTAGACCAAGTGTTTAATTCCTATTTGCAATCCAGAATTCACTGTATCAATTTTGATCTGCTCAACTGATAACAACCCCTTCCTCCAGTCCTAATTTAAGAGCCCCAAACCAATCAGTCTGATTGATAAAGTTTTTCTTCCGAAGCGCCTTTTTCCTAAAAGTAGACTCTGCGTGCAACTCAATTGGATGCACATGCTCACAGCTTTGGAGCCTGAAAGACACTGGGGTAAGGCAAATGAGCTCTAACCTGCTGGGTTGCGTTATTCCCTGTCTAATCTAGCACGTCAAGAGACATTCCTAGCTGTTCAGAGGCTAGTATATTCTACAGGGTGTCATAAAAGGAAGTGCAAAATATGACCTCAGGAATCTGTTATTCTTCACATATACCAAGCACTAGAAAAGATGGTTTTTTTCACTGTGTGAAAAGCAAGTCTCCTGTTGCTGACAAACCTATGTGAAATTCTGTACGACTTATAATTTCTGGCAGGGATATTAATTACCAAGAACGGAGTTCTAAAATTTTGTTTTGATGGGAGTAACATTACTATTTGGGGAAGAGAAAATAAGAGATTATTTGCTGTTACGACTAACTTATGGAAAAAGAAACTTTAAAAAATAAAGCTATTTTAATGGCACTGATTCAAATCCATGTTTGTATTTATGTAAACAATAGTCTATTTCCTCCTAACTTTGCTCCTAAGTGCAAGGATACAGTAGCATGTTTTCATTTGTAGCCTTCCTGTTCTCTTCAGTACCTACAGTATGTATATTACTATACTAAATTAAATAACAGATCGTCTAACAAAGATCACTATGTGCAATACTGTATTTAGTGTTTCTATTCCAATTTTTTTAGAATGTTAATTTATATGAAAATAAAAGGAATAATAATGAAATAACTGCCTTCTCTCTTCACTCTCCAGCTATGTTGTAGTTTGCTACAAACCATTTGGTCCCTAAGTACCACATCCCATTCAGGCTCCTGTGATCAAGGAAACACTTTTGTGAAGGGATCAGAGGAAATGGGGCTTTTCCCCAGGTGGTGGTAGTGAGATATTCAGTCCTTTACATCATTCACTTCTCTGGCTTGTGCATGCTGGCGAGTAGTGCATTTGGCTCAGGTTTGTAACCTGTTCCTACTGACACTGCCGAGGTAACAGTCTCAAGAAATTTTTATTAGGGCAAAAATGTGCATTGAAAAGTTATATCCACATATTATAATGCCTTTTTATATACGTGTGTTATCCAGCGACCTGGTAGGATGGTCACATACATACATACATACACTTTTCACTGGATCTCCAGCATAGATGTTAGAAGATATTTGCAAACCTCGATCTCTGAAGAAAAGTGTCAAAGGCTGACTGTAGCTCATAGGACCATGTTATGATCCTAAAACACGTGCTGCTACATAGATTTTTCTCTTTCATTTTACTCAGGCCCAATCTATTTGGTTGAATTTCTTTCTCTTTTATATAGCTTCTCTCCAGCCTATTCAAGCTTCCATGCAAAGTAGCCCACTATGTTCAGCACCACAGTTGACCCATGGAACATCCAATGCACACCAACAGCATGTTTCACATCCACTCTTTGTTTTTTAGTGATACACTCAACTTCTTACAGAATTCTGGACTAATATTCTTTTGTTTGCTTGTTTGAGTGTGTTCTAAAGATGTCCGATACTCCATGTTTACTGCAATCCCCCCATTTACTGCAGCATTAACCATACTACACTTTGAGTTGGCTGTAATCCAAAAAGAGTTCTCACAGACAAAATTCTGAGCTTTTATTGATCACCAACACCACATGTTGCTCACCGTTACTTAAACAAATGCAGCAGCAAAAGAGGGACTTTCATACCTGAGCAGCAGGTGTGACTTGCTGACAATAACAATCTGGTTTTTTATGAGGAGCTAAGAGGATTCACGTTGTTTTCTTGCAAATTAAAGCCTTTCAGAAGCATGATACTTTGTCACATCATGACACAGTAGTGGTTAGCTTTTTTCGTAGCACCTTTCATCATCCCGAAACACTTCCAAAACTTAGTTAAGTATTATCCAACGGTGGCAGCGGAAATACAGTTAGAGGCATCTTCCGCAGACTGACGTTTTTTCTTGCCCAATTTTTCAGAGATCAGCTTAAAAAGTTGGAAGCAATTATTAATTTCATTGAGAGAAGATATAGCGAGTCTTTGCATTTTTTTGCAGACTCTGTGTTAAAAGGAAAGCTGAGTTTGTGACAAATCTGTTAGTTACTTGAGTTACACCAATTTTAAACTGCTATGGGAAGAGTAAGCAAAAACTGATGAAGTTGAGCTTTTCCAAAGATGGTGCGAAGAGCTCAGCAAAGGGAGGAGAGAGAAAACTGTGACCCACACCATTCAGGTCTGCCACCCACTAATATGATTCTCATTACAGAACAGATTTTCCGAGTCTTTCTCTTGCTTATGACAGACCCATCTGTACCTGTACCTGTACCTGACACTCATCCAACTGACTCGTAAAAACATCCAATGGTAAGTCCATTGCCTAAAAAAAGTAATGTATTTCTGAAGATAAAGGGTCCCCATTGAGTCAGCACTGTTTTCTCTGCTTCCCAACCACAGCTCAAATTTAAGCTCTTAAAAACGTCATTTGCCACTCGCCCTAAATTGGGGCCCTGCCAGCATGACAGTTCCATGGTGGTAGAGCTAAACATTCACTGTCCTCCTCCTTCTCCTGTCCTGTAGCAGCACTCCACTTTAAAAAACTCCACTGACCTAAGGCTTTTTTCATCTGCTCAGAGAGATATGCCTTGCTCTTGAGATTGCTTCCACAAGGGGGAGATTTTTGGATGACAACATATGTCTCCGGTATGATGGTTCAACAGTCAGGCAGCAAGAGTTTTAAAAAACTGGAGCTGGAGTCTAGGCTGTGCCTCAGACAGTAGAGGTTCAGGTGGATGCTGGGCAGTGAAGCAACCTGCAAAGCAGGAGACTGGCCAAGAGACAGCTGGAAATGAGAAAGGGGCATTAGATGAGATTACTACTGAGGTCCCTTTAAGCCAACTGAGAGAGGCACTTTCAAGTTCTGAGCAGGGCACCCTGACCACACTTTGGTAGCTAATACAAAGCAAACCACTAATTTCTCAAAAGCAACAGCTAAGAAAAAAAAAAAAAGCTCCAAACACATTGATTCACTGAACTGTGAGAGGATTTGGGCAAGAGATGGGCAAGGAAAAAGAGCAAAGGGCTTCTGCAGGTGTCAGAAGTGCCATAAAGGACACAGTTATGGTCTAGGTGCTCTTGCTTCTTTCAAGACCCATGACAGGCATCTCTTCTGGTCACATGGAGGCTCATCCATCCATGTGACTACTCTCTTTCATTACAAAAATTTTCCTTTGAGAAACTGCATTTTCTCTGGGTTGGAAATGAAAAAAAACCAAAACATTACCCTGTCTTTGGAGTGACATACAGTGTACCTATTCAAGAGCTGACAGCAACCATTAAAGCTCACCTATATTTTAAGATATACCTTTTTTTTTTTCCTTATGAGTAGTTTGGTGCCTGTTATGTAAGGATCTATATACATTTTAAACAAAACCACTTAGGTCAGGGTAACAGTTATTTCTCTTACCACAAATGATGCTGGTGTTTCAGCCAGTGGTGCAGCTTTGCATGTCTTGTCATTTAACCAAAAAAAACAGAATTTGTGCATGCAGAATCAACTCTAGAATCTAAGACTAGTGCATTTCATTTTTCCTTCTTGTCTTGCAGGTACTTTTGAGGGGGGTACCTGTCTTGCAGGTACTTTTGTTAGGGACAAGAGGAGAAGTAGTTAGGTTTTCCCAAGCTCACCCAATGGGTGAGCCATTATTCACCTGTATTTGGGAGGGTGAAAAGGAAGATGGAGCAAATACTGATTAGAGAGCAAAACACCTGGATGCCATATAACCCTAGAGTAGCTTTATTATTTAATCTATAATTTAATAGTTGACCTATAAAATAATTACATTATACTTAAAGCATTTCTTCATTTTCTGTTTTCATTTATAAAACAAGAATTAAATACAGTTTTAACCATTACAAGCTCAACTCAGTTTTTACATAAACACAGCTCCTAGAAGGAGCTTTAAGCTGCAGCATATTCATATTGCAAACTGGTGAAAAACCCAGGCGGGGCATAGCTTAAAGATTCTTGCATGTTTTTCTTAACTGAATGTACTAGGGTGCTTTTCTCTCTCTAGTCCAAAATGTCTGACTTTCAGTTCATTCCTTTCAAGTGGAGACTGGGATCCCTGGAGTCTTAGTAGACCATATTGCCACCTTCCCCCTTTGCACCTCACCCACACCAGCTCTCTCAAGCCTAGACTGAAGGGTGCCCATCCAGAGGCTGGCAGGATGCCACAGCACAGCAGTTACAACCCCTAAAGCATTCCCTGTGTGAGGAGCCTCCCTGTGCACTTCTGACACTGTGAGAGATCACAGCAGAAAAGCAATGTCTGTTCATGTAACAGGGCTAATAGACCCGACCAATCTCACCCTGCCCATGCCAGTCCCTGTAAACCGCTTGGTGAGCTCTTGCAGAGATCAACCCTGAAAGCCTCTTAGAGAGGCCTGTCACATAATGGAGACCTGTGGCTCTGAAGCTCTAGCTGGCGACAGTGCTGAACATATTAACCCCTTAAAGCGGCTGCATGCAAAGAAGCTGGCGGGGAGGGGCTCCCACAGCAGGTTGGTTTCACTAGATGCAGATGCTGAACTGTGAGACACGCATCAGGGAGTCGGCGTGTCCTTTTTAATTTGTAAGCTTCAGACAACTGAGAGCGCGTGGGCTTTGGTTTGGGGGAAGGGGCCGGTTTGAGACAGGATTTTAATGCAGCTGGGACTAATACAGATCAGAACTGCAACAAATGGGACATAATAAACTCCATCAACTAAATAACAACACAGTATGATTTAAAATGAACTGCAAGCATTCACCAACACTGATTGTGCAGGTCTCAAAAACTTAGTGCACCACCAATAATGTAGCAATCACAACCTCCTCTATCACTGCTCCCACAGCTGTGACCCATTCCAGTGGCACTGACGGATGGGTTTGTCTAATGCTAACACATGATCATGGTTTCCAATCATGAGAGAGACACCACTCCCAGAATTCAATAACACTTACATAGCTTTTGTATTCAATTCAGCAATGATCAAATTTTGTCCTTTGTGTGACAGTGCTTTTATACCTTAAGGGAAACATCGCTCCCTTAAGTGTTCTCAGCTCCTTTCTCACTACCCTCCCACCTTCCCCAGTCTGTGCAGGCATAAATATAACGTCATAAATGGATGTTGTCCTTTTTGGAGTAAGAAACTCACACACATATCTAACATACAAAACCCTACAGAAAGCCTAGTAAAACCATGTTCATTTTAAGCCAGGCAGCTGACCTAGCAACCGAGTCTCTTAACATATTTTAATCTCTGGCATATTCTGCCACAAGGAAAATATACATGGCTAGGTCTATAATACTTTAAACAGCTGTTTACTATAGCTAGGTTACAAAATAAACACTGCTGCAGAGACCATGTGTTCAATATACTCTAACCACAACAGCATCAGAACCCACCCTCAGTCTGCTCTGTGGTCACTGTGGCTGACCCAGTGCCTCGCCCTCTTCTCCTTGCTTCTGATCTGCTGTTCAGACAACAAGCCCAGAACCATTTGTCATTGCACAATTGAAGTCGCCTTAAGAAGCTGAGTTTCATTGGAGAGTCTCACTTGCTTTTCACAAATCGCTCCTTGTTACTCTCCCTCACCTGTGTCCCCCAGTCCTGGGCAGAACCCCAGCACTTCCAGGTGAGAGAAACAAGCTCCAGATCAAAGCACAAAGAAGGTGTTCTCAACATGTGGAGGGAACTGGAGTGTAGGGCAGAGGGCTTTACTCCACACAGTGGAAACATTTAATGCTGGATTCAGCCAACTGGTCGCTTAGATCATCAATCCCAACTTCTGGTAGCCTGCTCCATGCCAGAAAATTCAACTGCCAGATGATATTAAAAATACAATGAAACTTTATGGTGAAGTGCCTAACACAGCCCATTAAAAAGCATTATTCCAGTAGGCAAGTGTCAAGGAGCCCTTCCTTGCTGGAGAGATGCCTCCTGAAAGAAAACAAAACACAAAAAAAAAAAAAAAGGAAAAGAAGAAACAAACCAACAAAATGGAACAGTCTGCTCAGTGGGAGAGGAGAGACAGCAGTAAATCTGATAGAGGCAACAACAAGCAGCAGCTATATGCCTGCTCTCACAGTTTGCCTGAGTTCAGATTCACAGACATGCACCGGCACTGCTTGACCTTCTGAATTTTCTTGAGTCGGAATGGTGGGTCCAGCTCGGGGCACTCCAGCTGCACGGTCGAAGAGGTGACCTTGTGTGGCTTGCAGAAAGCACAGGACTGAAAGGACTCCTCCTCCTTTTTCACGTGCCGTGGGATGTAGAAGGAGTTACACTGCCCATAGCAGAAGCGGTTGATGATGGTGCGGCTGATGCAGCCCTCCTCGCTGACAGTCTGCCGCAGGGGCTGCGTCTTGCACCAGTCACTCTTGAGGTACTTCCTCTCGGTGACCACCAAGGCCTCCTGGCTGGAGGCCAACACCTCCTTGTTCAGCTGATGCCTACGCTCTGAGTGGTTGCTGCTGCTGCCTTTGTATGGAGAGGGAATGGCACCTGCAGGACGGTTTTTCCTGGTGTCTGTTACTTGAACCAGCGTTGCCATCAGAAAAACAGACAAGGCAAATTTCCAAATCATCCTGCAATGGCAGCAGAAGTCACTGTTAGAGAGACACATTTTCAAACAACAGAATTGTAATGGAGTTTAACTTTACCTATGCCTTTAGAAGAAGTGGAGATCTTATTGCCTTTATAATCTCATCACTTTTTGTAGGAGATTAGCACTATTCTAGGGTGATTACTTACCATGAAGAGGCCAGGCCCTTTGGAAAGTCACATTTCTCCCTCTCACCCCCCACAAATTTTCCAGCTACTTGCTTTTTCCCCACAGGGACACTGCTGCTTTGATGGCTGAAGTGGTGGTTTTACAGAAGCTTCAGCCAGAAAGGTTTCCTCCTTCTCTGTGAAATCCTGGCCCAAATAACTAGGCAAACTCCTGGCTAGCAAAGGCTCAGGAGGCTCCTGACAATATGGTAATAGCTGGTTTGGGAATGGCAGAGGAGAAGGGAAGGGAATACCAGGTTACATAAAGTGAACTCCCATCATCTGCCTCTTCAGCCCCCAAGACCCAGCCCAACCTCGTTCCACACAGAAGTAGCACGGGGTATCCAAAAGACTATTTTTATTATTCTAAATTGCTTCTGAAGTTTCTTGGGGCTTTTATGGCACTTACAGGCTTGTATTTGTTGTCGTTGTGGGAGGCCAAAAACTTGATGGATTTATTTTTGCAGTAAGAGGAAATGCTTAAACACAATTTCGAGGACTTCACAACTGCAACGCCTCTTGGGCAAATGGTTTAAGAAGGTCTGTAAACATGAGAGGATTCAATATTTATTTTAGATGTTAAGGAATAGGGTAGAGCATGATCTGCTTGCTAAGTTGAAATAGTCGGCCAGTTGGCAAAAATATTTTTTCCTGTGGTTTTCTATTGGGTATTCTTGTTCTGTGGAGCATCTCTTACCAGCTCTTGTCCAATTCATTTTAGTAATGTGTCTCAAAGCACTTCCAGAATATCACAGTAATGTACTAAATCTCCTCATGAAGTCAATGCTTACCAGTGAACTGCTACAACTGATTTGACAGTTCATTTCATATCATTCTCCCTGGGAAAGAAGAACAGAGGGTCTCTACAGTGCCAGAACTGGGTACAGCACAGAAGCTTCCCATTTAGAGGTAAGAACACTTTCTTTCTAAAAGTGCTCTGCTCCCCTTTGTTCTTAATGGATAACTTTTTAATAGCGTACAGATGAAACACTCATTCCTCTCTTCACAGTAAAGCTTCAAACCAAGTAATGATTTTATATTTTTTTAACTTTAAAAAGGTGCCAAGACAAAAAACTACCATCAGACTGGTAAGTATAATGTCTAACACTATAGACACTTCACATGTTGCATAGGTACTCCTGTCTAGAAAACATGCCATTTTTCAAACAATGACACCAAAAAGATAAAAAAAGTGTTTGCAGTAAAGGTGCAAAAGAAGACAACAGCGTTAACAAATGCTTCTCACCTAATAAAGCAGGCCTAATGTATTTAACTCCTCTGGAGATAAAGAGGAGGAACTACTGTAGCAGACTAGGTGAGATAACATCCCCTTAGGTTGTTTTCTAAGTCTATAAAATCCCAATGCCAGACTTGACTAAGTTTCTAAGGGGAGAATTTTGAAGTGCTGAAGGAAAGGAAAGTGCTAATCCTATAGCTGTGAACAGAGGATGTTCCAATGCAGAGTTAAATTTCATCAGATTGTGTGCTTGAAACAGAACCACCTTTAAATGGAAACCAGTATTTCTAAAATTCCAAAAAAGCTCATTCATCTGCAACCATGCCATCTGCCCACTGACACCCACTGTAGCCATGGGTACTTTAAATCAGTGGCCTATTTTCACACTGCTTAGCATTCAGCATGCAAGTCCAGAACTTCTGTCCAAAGTCTTTAAATGAAGCAAGACTAGACTTGGCTTTGCTGGCAAGAATTGTAGCCAAGTCCATTGGATGTCAACCCACACACGCAGGCCAAAACCTAATCAGGTAATTAGTTTCAGTTGAATATAGTGTTCCATGCCTCCTTTCAAACTGTTCTCATGTTATTCTGCACTGATGGCTGCATTTCAGTAGTAGATAAAACAACTGATCCCCACTAGTTTGTGTTTTATATAGAAAGGAGAGGAAAAAAACCAGAGTTACAAGCCTACATCTTCTAGAAAACAACAGAGACGAGCTTTTCACAAGATGCCTCATGCCACATTTCTCAGGCATACTCTTCTACTCTTCTCTTGAAACACAAGGGATATTGCCTCTCCAGTCTCATTTGTCTGATCCTGGCATAGCACAGGTCCAGAAGCACATCAGAAGCAGAGATGTACCCTTTCCCCCATACCCTTCTCTTTTCTTGGCATGATTTTACAGGTTTTTTCCAACCTTTATGTTCTGTGAAGCCCTGTCTTACCACACCCACCCTTTCTTATCATAAAAGGCAAGTTGAAAGGACACATTTCCCTTTTGTGTCAAGGATGGGGGTCAAGTAGAAATCTTATGTAGGAATTCAGGAAAGCAGCGAACTCAAAATCTACAATACAGAGAAATATTATAGTAACTTTCTAATTACTGAAATGGTTTTATGTAGACATGGAGAGCCATGCAACAGAGTAAGTAGGATTTGCTCAGTAAGTCTATGTTTATAACTAATAAAGTATTATTAATCAAAGCCACTATTGTAAGGTTATAAACCAAATGTTGCAGTACATGTCAGCAAGTACTTCTACAGACAGGTAGGAACGCACCACTCATTTCTCTCATTGATCCTTATCAAACTTGAGCTTTAAAATATTTACATAATAGAATAATAATCTACCTTACACTAGCAGGTCAAATGTGCATTCTGTCAGATCGTGGAATTTCTAATCACAGGGTTGCCCTTTACTAGCCTGCAAATCACCCCTTTCTAAGCCCTGGCACACAAATCCCCTATTCAAGCAAGTAAGGGTGCAAACAAGGTCACCTAGTGCCAGCAACTTGCCAAGGACTCCATATATTTATGGTGCTCACATGCAAAGAGAAGAGAAACCTCAATACTCCCAGAGAACCAGAACATTTTGGCAAACTCAGTTTGAATGCAAAGCAACATGGTGAATGCTGTCTGCCTGCAGACAGAACGGGATGAGAAGAAACACAAAACGTACTGGAGAAGAATCTGGCTTTTGGCAAGAACAGGGCAGTTCTGCCCTACTTAGATGTAACAAAATGGAACAGCATGTGGCTGAGACGATGCAAGCAAGAACTGCCTCAAGAGACCAATGCCTCTACAACTTGCACCAATGCCAGCCTGGGCCCCTCAGTCCTGATGCACTGGGGTTCCCATGGCAGAGCCAGTGGAGGCTCCTGTGTGACAGTTTTCAACTTCTTCAAGCATTGTTGCCAGCTCCTGCCAGTTCCCCGACGTGCCTTTTTTCTAGCACGTGAACTGAGAATAACTTAACCTTACACGAGATACTCAACAAGGCCTGGCTGCACTTATATTTCACATGGCAAGGTTTTTTCTCCTTGAGATAAGGAAATCAGCATCAAGTATGAGTTCATAAATTCATCAAACCCAGCATGATGGAGCTGAGCTATCAGGTACCCAGGAGTATAAAAAATCCTTCTTTTGGCCAAGGAGGCAAGAATGCCAAGATCCAACTCTGTCATTTGCAGAGGTCAGGGCACTGTAGCAGGAGGGGAAGACCCAAGATCACTGTATCTGCCCTTTGCTGTATTTCTTCTTCGTATGCAATTACTATGTAACACAAAATATCTACCAAGGCAGGCTCTCTCCTGCATACGACCTTCTGGCCCAATAACTCATGCATTCTTGAAATTAATCCAGCTCCAGAACAGGACAGACAGCAACGTAACCCCAAAAATAGCCTATAGTTTTGTGGTTAGGGAAGTTCTCTCTGAATTGGAGCATTAGATTTGATTTCAGAATTCAAGGGCATCTTTTTTGGAGAAGTCCCCCAGTGCAGAATTGGGTGCTATGGTCTGAAAGACAGGGCAGAACTTAACAGCAGTTCTCATCTGTGCTGAGCAACTGCTCTGATGTTTCCTCTGCTTTTCAAAGTCATGACCAGTTTCTCAGCTCAAGATGCAGTTTCTGACTGGGAATTCCTGTTCTGTAGGTCAGCCTACTTCAGAGCTGCAGGTGGGCAGAAAGAAAGAGGGATGTAACTGGAAGATCACTGTGATATTTTATGTTAGCTGCTCAGGAAATCAGTAGGTGTGAGACCCATTTGTTTGCTTTAGCATGCACACCTACAAAGCACTCAGCATTATCAGTATTCCTGGAAACATCCCAGTCTCTGATACAGGTATGACACAATCATCGCTTCACCAGGCCCTTCTGGAGGGAATTCAGAAAAATACTCACAGCCAATTTTTAATTATTTTTTTTTAAAGCCCAAAACCTGCAAAACCTGTCTTGCCTACCTATTCAGCTTAGTCACAGTATGGATTCATGAGGAAGAAAATTTAGTACTATAAATCTATCCTACACGTATCAAAAGTACCTTAAGAGCCCATGACTGGGAAGATGATAAACAAGTTCAGAGATTCTTTACTTTTCAAAAATTTTGAATTTAGTTAATGGCTGAAGAGTTTCCCTTGGAAAAGCAATTCTCTTTACCAGCAAAAGGCAAGCATTACAGACTAGATTAAATCAGGTCCATTTCCACAGTATGATACACAGATGGCCACATCTGACCACCTGCATCACTCTTTCCCAGGTTTCATCCTGCAAACTTCAGAGACACGAGAGCTCTCCTTAGGGATCAGCTGAGTGTGGCTGAGTGTGGGAATCCCTCTTACCAAAAATTTTTCTAGTCCCAACCTATTTTCATATTTGACCTACTCAGATAAAGAATCTGTATAAATCAGTCATATGTATATAAATGTAAGAACATGTTGTACATGGTTAGTTCTCACATTTAAGATGGGACACAAGAAGTGCTCCTTGAAGACAAGCCAGGCAATGGCTTTTCAAAGAACTTAAAACTTGGCTTTAGCAACAGATGTGGGAAGCCAGGAAATATCAGATTCTCTACCAGGAAGCCAAAAATGCTATTTATTTAATTTATTAATGGTTAGGCATGATTCTAATGGTACAATGTTCACATAAAGACCACAATAAACACTAATCAGCCATCTTTGTGCAAGGGAGGTATTTGGTGCTAATTTTTCTCTTTCAAGTATCCTTTGGAAACTATTTCTTCCATGTCTCAACAGTGTCAGCAATAACTGAACACTGTACTGCATCTCTTTTTGCAGAGACATGGGCGTCTTATTAAATCGTTCCATCATTAATAGATTCTCATTACTAAATTGCCAAGACTGAGGCCAGCCACAACAACAAAGCATGAAGGAGGCAGGGGAGACCAAACTTAAAAAAACACAGAAAACACAGTACTGAAGCTATGATGTGTTATTCAGATATTCAGATACAAAATCTCTGCATTCTGGCAGTAGAGTTACCATGTACTAGGAGTACTAAGAATCAGTCTCCAAAACCAGTGCACGCAACACCAAAAGCAATAATTATTTAAAAAAGAAAAATTAATGCCATTACAGGCAGAAATTTTTCCATTCTTGCCCTCTAAGAACCTTCTATAGTGATTTGAAAGAAAGCTATTTTCTTGCATCACAGACTAGCGGTAGGTGGTAGAGGGAGAAAACATTTCTTTCAGACATAATAAATTCCTAGTTTGGCTGGCTTGGATGGAGATTCTTCCTCCTTTCCATCCTTCTCTCTCCTGCCCACCAAGGAGATCCATTCTTCTCTCTCCCTTTCACCAACACCTATACACCAGTGAGCCAAAAATACCCACAAGGAACACCACAAAGCTTTAAAAGAACTGGGAAAGGTCTTCCTGCAGGCTAGAGATCTCAGGAACCACATTCTACAGTGAGGCTCTTGCTTTGTTTTTGACAGGGGGAGATGGAGCTGTGTTTCAATGATCTCAGCCTATGTTCTTCAGGAGAGGACAACATTTTCCCCCTAATGTCAGAATTTAGAAGTTCTCCTTGTCAGGACAGTTCCTGAAGACACTAAATTTAAAATATTGAAAAATATATAAATCATCAACAAAACCAAAGTATGTAGAAAAATACACTGGTGGGAACAATCTATGCTAAGATAGAGCTAATTGAAAGGATGTTGCATCATATTAATTTAGCTGTGACTATAGATTTTCTAGTTCCAAGAGCTGTGCAATGTGCTCTGGAATGACCCTGCTTGAGCAAGAAGGTTGGACTAGATGACACACTGTGGTTCCTTCTAACCTTACCCACACTCTGTGATTAAATCCATGATAAATACCAGTGCTTCCCAAAACAGACGCACACACACATATAATAGATGCAATTACTAAGGTAATCTCCCAACTAGAAGAAAATAGGGGAGAAAACTGCTACAAGGTTTGTTGGTTTGGATTTGGGGGAATTTAAGCGTAAATGTTAGCCAGGTAATACAGTGAAGCAAGACACTGTCAACTTCATGTTACCTTGTATTTACCAGTAGCAAAGATTTGATTCCACAACTATGTCAGCATTTTAACACAGGAAAAATAAGATAAAGAGAAGGAACAAAAGCTGCATGGAATGTAAAAGCACTGTTATCCTACAGTAGCTCAGGAATGCAGCAATGCCATTTTTAGGGGAACAGGAATACACAGAACTCTGATTGAATACTAGCAGGTAAATGGACAAAGGTTTTGTTTTTTTTTTTAATATCATTATGATTAAAAGTCCTAAATTTCATTGCTATTTCAGCTTCAGGAACTTGTGGGTTTAGAGCCAACCACAGACAAATGTCTGCCTGGTGAGCAATGTGAATTGTCCCAAGCAGAGTGAGATGTCCTACTCAGAAGTGTCTGGGTAGTCATCAGTACTGGCAGCATACGCAACACTGGAGAAAAAAGGAGGAGTAGGAGGAGGGAAAAACCCACAAAATAAAACCAGATTTCTGTTAGCTGTCCATGAGGTTGATTTTCTTTCTCCCAACCTGGTTTTGAAGAATGCTACAGTCAGGGGGTGGAAGGAATAAATAAAACTCCTTGGATACAAGGAGAAGAGCTTTTTTGGAAAGGACCTATAACTCTGCTATGCATCTCAAAAATGTTTCTCAGCAAGAGGGAACTAAGTTGAAAAGATATTTGTTCTTCTTCTTAGTGTTGTTCAGCTTTTAAGCACGAGATAGAGAGCCCCAAATAGGCAAGTCAGTTCTGTTTGCACATGAACATTTTGTCCAGTAAGCAAAAAGAGCCTACATTTAACTTTATTCCTCTGTGCAGAAGTCAGCTGGTACACTCCTATTTGGCAGCATTTCATTTAGGAGAAAACAGCAGATTCTGCCCTTGGGAAACTAAAAACTAAATCTGAAGGGAAGCGGTCGCTTGAGCAAATGTCTTCATTTGTGACCATCCCTCAGCCTGTTGAAAAGGAGGACAGTCAACACAAGAATGGGGAAAGTTCAGCATTTAAATACAATAGCTCATTTCATTGCTTCCTCACTGGAGAATCGATACTACAAAAGACTATTTTGCAATGAGTAGTCTCCATATTTTTGTTGTTTGCATTACAACAGAACATAGAAATCTCAATCCAAGACCAGTGCCTGACTAAGCAACACAACTTCAAATGTTTGTAGACTGATTAACATATGGCAGGACCAGAACTGAGCTCAGAAGGGAAGTGAATTACTGGAGGTCAGAAATTAACTGAGAATGAACCATTTCCAATATCTTTCAACTGCACAGCATGGCACCAGTGCTCTTCTTTTTGCTAAGCAATATGGATTTTTTACCCTTAGGCAAGCTTTTCTTTAAAAAATTATAGTTTTGTAAATGAAAATTGGTTTGTATGAAAATTTCCAATATCGTTTCCCTGAGTTTGGATAGAACAGAGATGGAGTTAGGAGCTTTATGGCTTGTAGCTTCAAACAACACACTGCTTCTAGAACACACAGCTCATATGGCCCACAAAAAGAGAGAAGACCATTAATCTTCAATATATATTCATTACTGTACTTACACCTCTCCAAAAAGAGGGCATTTGGATGAGTTCTATTCTTGAACAAAACTGAGATTTCTAAAGTGCTCAAAAGAATTTCCGCTTGCTTCTCGTAATGGTCAGAAAAATGCCATTACTTCTAAAAATCAATAGGTGGCCTGTAATCTTCCATATAATAAACACTAGGTTAATCAGCAGAGAAGTAATATTTAAATTTTCCAGATTTTCTGGTAGATTCAGATGGTTGTATTCTTTCAGACTCTATTCAAGATGCTGTCCTCAGTTAACACATTGTGACTGAAATGGTCGTGTTCCTGTTTGAAAAATCTAAAATGTTATTGATGGTCTAGTGTTCATATTATGAACTTCTGTAAGCCAATATCCTATTTATAGAGCTGAAAAACACAGATGGTTCAAATAAGAATTGCTCTTATCACAATATCCCGCAGGCTAGTCTTTCTATTAGGCAGTAGGAAAATTCCCATACACACAAAATTTCAGCTATGTATCCCCACTATTTTCCAATATGTCCCTTGTGAGAGCCATTCCAGCTGTATTTTCATAAAATTGTCCTAAAAATTGTATACATTTATTCTTTTGAACATTTTTCATTTAGATTTACCTCTGCCTAAATTTGTCCGCCAAAGCATCAATCCTCCTGACTAAAACTCACAGCAGTTCTGGGGACAGAGTGCAGAAGATCTATGCTAATGAGCAAATAACACAAGAATTGACCCCATTCAGCCTGTTAGCTGCAACCAGGTCTACACCACGGAAAAATGTAACAAAGTGCCTTACCAGAATCATTCACAGCAAAGCATTTTTTTCCCCTCAGTGAGGATAAATCTAGGAAATTCTCTCATCCTTTTTTCCTTTGATTAACAAGCAACACATATGACACTTCCTCACAATAAATTTTTTTCCTCTGCCAAATTTCAAACAGGTTGGACAGCAAGGCAGGTTTGAAACTCCTAGGGTACACAGGGAGGCATGAAAAATATTTCAGGGAAGGGGGCAAGGGGGAACAAGTCAATTATATCACAGTTTAGAATCACAAGAGGTGGGAGTAGTAAAGAGGATGTTTAGGGTTACTGTGATGGACTGGCACATTGTGCACACCCATAGAAAATCAGAGTTCATGAGCTCTAATGTTCACATGCAATACAAGACACATTGAAACAATGGTGGGTCAACACAAAGTTTTTAATGCAGTCTCTTGCCCCGGGTGTAAGTTGGCCCAAAAGCTAAAAACTTATTTGCGCTGCACCATGTGTCAGTGGAAGCCAGGCAGTAACAAATCACTGCTGCACTCCATGCATGGTGTTAACCCTGGGTTGATCCCGTAAGGTTTTTGTTCATAAACTTACTTGGAGAATTACAAGATGTTTTATTCTTTCCCTAAGAATGAGGTTTCTGCTTGGCTCACTTTTGCAGTTACTTTTTCTGGATTAACTAATGGCCCATCACAATCTCTGTTTAATTACTTTTGTTTCAAATGTTCGACTCAGCTGTGGGCTTTGGTCTGAAAGGAAGACTGTTCACTCAAGCTCTTGTATGAAAAAATTCATGTATGCAACTGAAATGCAATTCAAACCTGTGAGGGCTGAAAAGTGCAGTAAATGCATGCTCTGATGGATTTTTGTCTGTGTTTCTGCATGCCTATAAACAAAGATGAGATTTGGAGTTCAAAACCTTCAGAGTTACGTGGCTTCCTGGATACTCTTGTACATGCATCAGTTGATGTCTTGGTGCAAGTTCTTCAGTTTGGAATTATTTTGACTCTTGTTTTCAAGCTGTTTTGTAAGATTAAAAAAAGGAATTTTCATTTATTTCACTACATGTCTATTGATATTTCCAAATTGACAGTAATGTTTATGACTGTCATAGCTATCAAATGAACCAAAATAAATCATAGCAGCTCCACAGAAGTACAGAACTTATGAGTGTCATAAAGTCAGGAATACAAGTAAAATTTTAATTACATATACACTATGAACATAAAATGCTAAATACCTATACATTTTAATATCACTTTCTGGGTATATTAGAAAACATATAGCACACAGAATGAATGGGCAAATAACCATTTATGCATTGTTATTGACAGTGTGTATCACTTAACTAAAAGATGAATTTTCAGTGAAATGTTTCAAGATGACTTGTAGCACAGGAAATTTCACATCAAAATACTAGAAATTTACTCTATCCCTACCACTTCACACTGATAGTAACACCTGGCTGTCCCACATCTATGTTCTTGTGGCTTTGATTCATGTTCAGATCAGTGATCTTCCCTCCATCATTACCCAAAGAATGTAAATATTTGCCCTGTCTGTATTCTGGTTTACAGACTTGGCCCATTATTGAATATAAAGGATGTAATTAAATCATAAAAGATCTGTTGCCATGTGTAAATTGGTATTTTATATTTTATGACTTAGGCTTTGCAGAGCAGCCATCTTCCTACTCACCTCCCTTTCTCCTTGCTCATGACTGAATTATAGTTCTGCCTCTAATTGAAGCCTACTTTTATTCTATTTCTCTTATGCTGAGAGGAAGACCAGAGCTACCATTCTGAATACACAGCAAGCCACAGGAGTCTGAATGAGGCACTTTAATGACAGGTCCTCCTACACAGCACATTTGCAGTCTTTCGGCTAATTAATTTGATTTCCTTTGTCTAGACTAACATAACACAGCAAGTTATGCTCATTTAAAGGAACATCGTTAACCTTTCAGTTCTCTCAAAATGAGGAAGAAAGAAGAGTCAATAGACAGGAATCTGGGGGAGACTGACTGACTTTGTCCTTGACTACACCATTGCTTATGTTTTCACTTGATCAAGACTTTGTCTCCAGGAGAACCCGAGACAGCACTATCATCAGAGGAGAGACTATAATCAAAATCAGATATCATTGGTATGTGCATGGCAAGGCAGTGGCAGTTACACAGAAGGGTTCTGTCTATGATGCACTGCAGTCAGCAGCTTTCTTCCTGGCAATCACTTGGCATTTGCCGTTCACAGCTCCTGACATCCTCAGAGGGCTGAACAAACACGTAATTAAAAACACACACAAGCTGTTTTCTTCAGACTCCCTTCATAGAATGAAAGGAGATTCAGTAGTGTGCCGCTGGACTAGTAAACCAGAGGCAAAGCTAGTAACAGAGTTAAAGAAGTAACTCCTCACTATTTGGAAGGTGAGACCTTCATTTGACAGGTTTGACAATGGTTGAAACTGTGGAGCTGGATGAAGTCTCAGAACTGGGCTGTCAGTCAAATACAGAACCTGGGAAATGGAGTGATGCTTGATGAACAGATGAACAGACTTGAATTTGAAAGTTCAGCCTTTTGAGTCATGTGGGAAGATCCAATTTTAATACCCAGCAAGAAAAGTTACGAGGATTCAGACATCATATAGGTACCCTGTGGAGTGGAATGAGTTCCCACATTTCTTAACAACATCAGGGAAGAACTTCCCCTATGACAAAAGAAGAAGGAAGGAAGCCCACAGGGGCAATCGCCAACCCTTTCTGCTCACATATACACAGAAAAGTGCCAAAACTCCCCTTCTGTAGGTAGTTCAGGGCCACTTCTATCTTTGTCACTCCAGTTGCATTTATAATTTTGCAGCATCAGAGGAGAAGGATTCCAATTTTTCTACGTCCTGGCTTAGGGGTTATTTTTTTGGCTCACAGTAACTAGGTACCCTCTTTACTCAAACACAAGCAGAAGATAAACTGCACCTGGAGGCTCTTTATTAGCTTATTCTGACCTTGGGGTTTTACAGTGTTTGGCCATAAGCCATTAAAACTGTGTCATCACAGCTCAGGTTTGAGTATTTTTCCATTACTGACGATTTCAAGCTCAGCAGAAGTAGACAATAAGTAAAAGGAAATCCAAAGATTCTTCCCTTTGGCTCTTTCAGAAAGCTAATCTCAGAAAGGTCAGGGAACTATCTTGGAAAGAGTTAGCCAACTAGCTATAAGTTTCAGTGTGAGATCACAAGCTCCATTTCTCTTCCACATCTGTTCAAGGCCTCTTCCCCAGCTCTAACTTAGGCGGCTCCTTCTTGAATCTAGAGGAGAGAGATGACACTTTTGGTAATCTTGGGTAACCTCATGTTTCTACACAGAAGAATATACCGAAACTCCATTTCATGTCAGTGCTTGACTGGAGTAATGAATTTTGCAAGTGAAGTGGCCAAGAGCTTCCCTTTTGACATAACTACAATGTGAGATACTAGCTAACATCTCCGTATGTGACCACTAAATGCAAGACTGATTGTGAAGAGGGGGAACAAGTGATCAAAAAGATTGTTCATTCAGGGTTTGGTTTGGTTTCTTTTATCTTATTACAAAGTAGTCAGAGAACATATACATTACAGTTTACACCATTTTTCTAATCCTAACCACTTAGTGCTGTTTCAAGAAATTACATATATCATACTGAAGCAGCAAGGAAGATTATATATATCATACTGAAGCAGCAACCAAATGCCATCTCTGCTGCTTGCTGAGTCCCATTGTAACTGATTATAGCCATGTAGTTGACTCTGAATTTTTCCTTATTTTCCCTTTAAAGAAGTGAGCAAAAATTGGTTTTAAGATACTTTCAATGTAAAATTATTAAACACTAAAAAGCCAAGAAGCCATTTCACAGAGTTAATATGAAATATATTTTTGTCTCGGTAATGGGAAAGCTCTAAAAATGCAAAAATCGAACTAGGACTTTTAGGTATTTCCAGTCTAAAAATGTCCACATCTCTTTCTGTGAAAAAGTAACTTTGAAAAAAAATTTTTGGTGAACACTTCTGAAAACTTTAATTCCCACTGTGTGAAGAGACAACAAAAAGTTTAAACTCTGAACCCTTGAGGCCCAGTTGCCACAAGTCATGTAGCATGATGGTCCTCATTGGGTCAATGATAACCGCATCCCCCTGGGATTTTTTATGCTTGTATTTTGAAAGGAGGCTCAGTAAAGAATTTGGCTTAGGAAAACAAGACTGTGCTTCCTCTCTTCCCTTACTTAGTTTCAGAACAACAGCTTTTGCTTTGAGTGATTATTTCAGCTTCTGTAATTCTTCTCCAGCATAAAATTATAGAGAAGCTTCATATGTATCAGATCAATAATTTGGACAGCAAATATGGTTGGTGTCAGAGCAACAAAAGGAAAGGGAATAGCAATGAGGAAAAACACTATCAAAAATGTACCAAGCAAAGGCAAAGCTAAAAACAGCTCACCTGTCTGAAAATCTGCTAACTTGGCAAAACCCCTTTTTCTCAGAGGATCCTAAAAAGCTCTTAGTTAGGGCAAAGACTGAAGAATATTAATTGACACTTGGCAAAACTGTACTCATTAAAAACAGGGGGACATTTTTGGAGCTTTTTTCTTTCTTTCCCACCCTCAAAATCAAACAATTTGTTTTATAATATGAATGACTCAAAAAGCTACATCAAAGCAAGTGCACACTTCCACATCTACATATTTGTTATAATGTTGAAGGGGAAGATTCCTAAGCTTACCTAAAAAGAAGAAAAAAAAAAGAGTGAAGAGTGTTAGTTAAATTATTAAACTGTATAGGTTTATAGTTTAAGCAGAATACGCAATGCCACTGCAGACTGGAATGGGAAATGAAGTAAGAGAGGCACTTTTAAACTAATAGAAACAGGCCTGAAAATGCAAGGTATTGAGTGGATTTACAGCATAACTGTAGAAAAGACATAAAGACCTCATCAAGATAGTATAGTTTTAATGAGGTCCTCTCTATGACTGTTCTCCACCCCCCTCAAAATCTTATTTGTTTAAAGTTGCTTTCCAAATCCATGGCAAAGTATCTAAGAGAAACCAGAAATGAGATTTTAGAGTCACTAGAAATAGGTGACGGGCACATACATATCACTTGAATCAATCTGAGCAATACATAAAACACCTGTTCCCACACCTACAAAGCCTCCAGTTTTATTTTGGACTGTGACATTGATTATGTGTCCGTATACCAGTGTTTCTGCAGGGTGCTGAGGCGTACAACAGGGTAGGTGGTGATGCTGTCTTCTGCCACTCACACAGAAGGCAGACAAAGCTTGAGAGCCCCTCAGCAGCTCCCTGTCATCCCTGCTTTATCATGTGTGTTTCACATACAACCCACCAACATCACTGAGTGGAAGATGAACAGAATGAACACCTTCCAGTCATCCAAAAATGTAGCCAACAAGGTATGCTACTTATCTTTCTTGTAACCAGCCTTGCAACATGAACACCTTTATGAACATAAGCTCATGGTTTCAGTACCCATAGGAACCGGAGATTATTCGACTCACATAAAAAAAACAAAAAAACCCCAAAAAAACCCCAAACAAACAAAAAACAAAACAAAACAAAACAAAACACCATCAAAAAACCACAAAAAACCAAACCCAACCAAGAAAACACAACCCTCTAAAAAAGTTAGTGGGAATGCAGAAAGCACAGAGGGGCACTACCCATACTTTACAGCTGAAGCTGGGTTATTAGACAGGGAATAAACACAAAAATCCTGGGTCTGAAGGGAACTACAATACCATATCCACCATATTTTGATGTGATTAGGCTTTGTTGTACAGAGGGTGAGGTCCTAATTTAAACTCCCTGAATTTTATCATCCTCCCTGACACATTTAGAAGGTCATTATAGGTTATATAGGTTTTTGAGTCCTAATGAAAATAATCAAAAGAATTAAAACCTATTCTTCTTTCCCTCAGTTTTATGTTCTGATTAGAATACTTCAGGATGTGAGTTCAAATTTATATTCCTGTTATATATAGTCCTCACAGAATAGTACAATTCCACTTCAGGTAAAGTAATGGCACAAAGAAAACCCTGAATCTGACCTTGGGAAATAATCAAAACAGCAATTAATGTCAGCTGGATATATTTCTAGCTGCAACCCATGCCCCTCTGAGATAAAGCTTAAATCACCTCACACTGTCACTCAGTCCGGGGCACAGTTTGGGTCCTTTAGACTGTGAGCCACAGTCCCTGTCCTCCTGGAATCACCTTCCCCCCAGAAAGGACCCAGGCATATGTGCAGCCATACAGTCAGCAAGACATGTTTGCAGATCCAGTCAAAAAGGAGTTTTTTTGTTTTCGCTGCAGTGATGCCGCTGGGCCCCCCTCGTGCCAGTGCTGGGCTGCTCTGCCTTGCCAGTGCCAACCTATGGGCAGGCAGCCTCCAAACAGCGGCCACGTCACACCCTGATACTCCTTCCAGACTGGGGCCTGGGAACGCTGTCACCCAATTTACTGTTTCAGGGTGGAGGAGGCTAATGTAACTGGGAGGGTGTGGCTGATAAAGGTGGCGTTGACAGACAGAACTGCATGCTTTGGCTTCCTACAAGAAATGCATGGTCCTTATATCTAAGTGGTTTGATGTTAGTAGTACAGTCTGTACCAAAGCAGTGAGAAGAAAGAATAACAAAAACAACAACAACAACAACAACAATAATAATAATAATAATATAGAATGTGGTAAGTAGTACCATTTCAGATGCCCAAGAGCATCTGAAAGATGTTTGTTTAGGCTGACATATCAGAGACAAACTCTATAATAGATACATATTCCTCCACAGTGGCTGCTGGAAACCAGATGAGAAATGTGGTGTATTTCAACCGGCACATGTGCCGAGGCAACAAGCTCTCCATCAGAACCTGATTCTGCTCTAAGGACTTGATTTTGGCAAGTGTCTGAAACATTACAGTTCTTACTTATGACTAGATTTCCAAAAGAGGTATGCACTGTTTGTCTCAAGTCCTCAATGAATATAGGGTACTTAAAAAGAGGATCTTTTATCTTATCTTGAAAATGTGCTCTACAACAGTGGTGCTAAACTAAATATTAAACATGGAAAAAGGAGCATGAAAATGTTCTTTAATTTCTCCATCCTTCTGCCAGACTTTTGAGTATCCTGCCTTTTAAGTGTAAAGGTTTCTTCTGCCAAGAAGGTTTTAAGTGATTAAACACAACTACTGGGTACACTACATAGAAATTATCTACATGATGCATGAAACGCTGATGCTTTCTGCTTCATTCTTTCTCCATTAGCCATATGACCTCTCACATCCTCCTTGTCCTAACACCTACCCTTGCTGGATTCTGCACAACTGATTCAGGATCTAGCCCTGAAGATTGTGGCAAGGTGGCTCGCTCTTTGTGTGAAGATGCTGTGTATCCCTGCATTTAGTGCAATTCAAAATTAAGCAAAACTGAATTTCAGGACAAACAAATAAACAAGTAACCTTGTTTGGCAAAAGAAGTCAGAGGAAATACTTTTCCAGTCTCTTTCCAGGTAACAGATATGCCACAACACTCATGAGACAGAACCAATCTGCTGATTCATAGCTTGAAAAAAAAGATCTGTCCGAAGTTAAGAAGTTATAATGCATTTTGAATGCAAATATTTGTCTAACCTCCCTTTCAAAACAGAGCATCAGAACCGTAACAAAAGTTGGTCACCTGTTTTGGCTATTGGACTCACATGGATTTTTACCCTCCTTAGGTAAAAGTATAAGTTGTACATTCACATGATATGGTAAGAAATGGAGTGATGCTGCTAAAACATGAACGAGAAAAACATAAGTTTTCAGGAGCATTCATTCAGCAGAAGGCTGAAACCTCATCTGACCAGGTGAACAGCACCTGTTCACTTGGTCAGATACTGTTTTTCAGATGAAGGCTTCAATGCCAAGGAGCACCAGCCTGTATCTCTGCCACTCAGTCAAAGGGTACAAACACCACAGTGACTAGCCATGAAAAGGGAACAGGTCGTATGCACAGAACCTGTGCATTAAGTTTCTCCCTTGTTACTGAAAAAAGGCACCTTCATTCTCCAAAAGTCTGGATGATTTTGAGAACCACATGGGCAAAGGTCTTCCACTTAAAACTTAACTACAGCTGCATGTGTGCAAGAATAAATGTAATATAATTAATAGTCAACAGACAGGACTAAGCTCTCATTCAGGTATGGGCTCACATCATTTTAGTAATTAGGACTCTGATTGAAAGAGAGCATCTTTAAACTAACACTGTAGAAGTTAAGCAAACACTTAATTGGCTTCCTGTATTCAGGTCTGAAAGTCTGAAGTTGCCAGACCTTAGAAGAAAAGTATGATAATGTACCCTGCACACAGCAAGTCAAAAGCACTAAGGAAAACACACTACCCAACTGTAATTAAAATTAAGAGATGGAAATTGGACGGCAGTCAGATAAGTTTGTTGTTTGGATCAGATGGCATTTAAACCGGGAAAGGAGTCTGACATCTTAAATGTACAGCTCTTATTTTTAATCAATTTCCTCTACTGATGTTTATTCTTCCTAAAGGAAGCTGTAGGCTCTGTACTTCACTGACAGCTTTTTGTTAAATCAGCTTCCATACACTGTCCCCCTCCCCCAGTTTTATATAGTTTCTTGTGCATTGATGTCTCACAGTGGTCATCACAGTAACATGTCTCAACATGTCCCATAGTAGGACAAGAGACTCCTCTACACCTGAAAATTAAAAAAAAAAAAAACATATCCAAAAGCAGAAGTTAATCCAACTTATAGTTAAATCTCAAAAAAACCTTGATCAGTTCTACGGCCACCACACTTCACTGACGGTATGCTGAGGACATTAAGAACAAATCAAGAGTCTATTTCTGGCCCTGAAAACATGGGTGTACAAATATAGAATGGAAAGGAGTAGCTTATGAACTAGTTTTGGGTATCCACACTGCAGGAAAGCCATGAAGTCCCTCTCAAGGGGAGGCGAAGAAGAAAAACAAGAACATTTATATACACAGAAACAATAACTCAATATGGCAATATTGGAGTAATCAGGGATCTTCAATAAAGCAAAGTCCAGAGGAGTAACATTAATAGCTGTAAAATGCATAAAAGGCCATAGCAAAGAGTGAAACAATATGTTTTTACTCTTTGTGGATTCAAATGGAACAATGTTAGTAAATAAGATTTCAGACAATATTCCTATTAGCAAGCACCATGATACAGATAGTAAGGCGGTAGCATTGATTTGCCTAAGTTTGTAAACTCATCATCAGGATTACTGAGGAGAAAGTGATGGAAAAGGAAAAGAAAAATCACTTCTACCATGGATTACGTTAGATGAAATGATCCTAATAAGCCGGAGGAGAGCCAGATGCCTTCTCAAAGTCCCTTTAATTCCCTTTTAAGTAAACAGACATACGTATATTATATAGCACAACTATTATCCTCCAAAGAACCATGTTTTTAACAGGATTTCTTTTTTGCCTAGTTTTCTATCATCTCTCTTTCAGCTTCCTAGGCTTTTAGGTTTTGTTCTAGCTATCACAGAAATAAATCACCATTCTTTTTGCTGTGGGGTCACTAAACCACTACTCAAAGCCAACCTTATGTTTAACACACTGCAATATGTTAAATGTGAACCTACCAGGTTTATAACACAGATACTATCAGATGGTTTCAGAATTAAAGACTCAGTCTGACTTCTTTTGCTGTAGGTAGAATACATAACTTTTGTGTAACATTCCACTGTTAGCAAAAGAAGTCAAGATTTTGCAGAATGTCTTGGCTTTTACAAAATTTCAGTTAGTTAGAGGAAACATTCCCTTGTGTATTTTTTGAAGAAGATGAATGTAATTTATAAATCATTAGAAAATGTTAGATTTCCTAAAACATACTGAAATATCCATAAAACACACAGAGGCCATTTTCCATATAAGGCTAATTTGGGGTGGTTTTAAACCATCTTTGAGGACTGACTTCAAGGTAGAGGAGTCAAAACTGCTTAATCAGACAGGATGGGTAGATGATAAGATGGAAATATTGTACCATATCACATTTCTTCCTCACAGTCCCTTCGGAAACAGACTGACAGATGTACTGAACTAGAAGGTTGGCAGCAGCACCACTGCTGCGACACCACCTGATGGAGCAGCCAAATTCCACATTCTGAAACTGAATGGGGCACGTGAGTGGTTTTTCATCCAGACATATCAGAATGACAGAACAGACCCACAAACAACTAGGTCCTTGAAGATCTGAGGCCAACTGGAGAGGTTTGCACAGAACAAAACATCTGTAATGTCCTCATGACAGCAAACGCCCAAATTCCTCTCTATTTGTAATACCTGTAATTAACAGGTGTGGAATACTTTGTCAACAGCTGTTATCATAAAGCTATGGTATTTGTCCCACAAGCACAGCAATACCCTGTGAAGCTGTACCCACTGTCCAACGCTCCCTTTCCCACAGAGCACAACAAATAAATTAATGAGATTGCCCTCAAACAGAAACTGAACACACATTGGAACAGAATTCAAGTTTCCCATCTGCCTTCTTTATCCTACCAAAATTGAAAAAACAGTTTTGAAATTTGATTTACTTATTGTAGTTAATACTCTAAAATTAGCCTAGAGAATAAAGGCATCTCCTCAACATTTTCCCTATGAGGAACTGCTCCCTTACCTGGACATAGTCTAATATTTCTGATTACTTTAAAGAAGTGGGGTAACGTTGCAGTGTGTGGCTTACTAAAAGCCAGGAAAGAGTCATTCACCTAAGAGCAACCTACAGTGCCGATATTATTTATTTATTTGATATTATGTACTGTTCTTATTTATTTACTGTTATTTAGCAACCATTTTACTGCTATTTCTGAGAGAAGCCAGTTGCTGTGGTATGTTTTTTAAACCAATGCTGTATTTATACTCTCTTGTAAACCAACATAAAGCAATGACCAAGTGGGTATACGTACGTCCATATTCTGAGAAAAAGTACACTGCTCATTGCCAAGGAATTACTGTAGAACTGAACCAAAAGGGAAGTTTAATACAAGACAGAATCCTTAAACATATCAGTATGGTAGAGGATGAGAAGCATCTGCAAGTCTTTATACACTAGTCAGTACTGCAATGCTTTCTACTAAAAAAAGTTCCACACACCTGTTTACTGTGTTCTCTAAGCTAAGGAAAAAAAATGGCAGGTGGGCAGATTCTCCGCAAATATGTATTTAAAAGTATTTCAGAGGCTTAATCTGACAAATACTGACTTCATTAAAGTGAAAAGAAAAAATAATATTTTAAATCAGTAGATATAACAATTTTACTCTGTGGGACTATCAATACAAAAATCCTTGAGGTTTAAAATATACAGTCATTTAAATCAGGCAAGGATCTGTCTTCAGGCTGACTCACTGATATTTGACACAGTTCACGTGGACAAAAAAAGTACTGCTATTAAAAATACTTGATAAATTTAAAGGAAACAGCAAATGCTTGCAGATAAATTATTGTGACAGATGACAGATGAAAAAAAGAAAAAGAAACAAATCACACCAAAGAAATGTTTATCAGAAAGTAATTTAAAATAATCAATTAACAACATTTATGTACCCAGAATGTCTTGTAATTCCAATACAAATTATTTTTCATTTGTACTTAGTATCATGCTACTTCTGTAGTTATTTTTTATATCTGAAATTGTATTAAACTTTTAATTAATTAAAATTCATCTGGCTATAAAGAGGAAAAAAAAGGACAAGGGAAGAGAAAACTCCACAAATGAATGTTTTCTGCCTAATGTGACACACCAAATAAATCTAGCCTAGTTAGTTCTAATCTAGGCTACAGCAGCCCTTGGCTTTACAAGAGCACCAGTATCTGAAAAGGTTCCATAAAACATGGCTAAAAAGGTATCCCCCAAAAGCCTGTAAGGCTGAACAAGTTCCCTCTTTTTAAAGACATCCAGTCCAGCAAAATTCTTTGGTAACTCAAGCCTTTCTGCTTTCTAACTTTTCTAGCAGAGCTGCTCCACAAGCTCACATGAGACATCTGAGAATGGTTCAGTGTCCCATTATATGCCTTTCTAAGAAGTGTGAGCCTACAGTAATTTAGTATCAACACACCACAGGTAATTATCTTTTAATGTTCTCTTTTCCGTGACCTTCGATATTGGGATCCAGTAAGAATTTAATGGAATATCCTTTTGGGTAAAATACTGAAGTAAGTGAAGAAGGAGAAAAAGCTGTAATAGAACTTTTTGAGGGGAGAAAATGTAAAGAAATGAGGAGTTCTTTATGGCATAACTGCCATGCAATTCTAAAGCAACAAATACATTAATGTAATTGGAATTACTCCATACTCCATTGATTTACACTCCTGACTTGAATCAAATTAAGATCTGATTAGGGTTTACTTCAGCGATACCAGACCATCAGAAGATACCGGAGATACCAGATCATCTGAAGCCATGAGTTTGAGTAATGGTGACACATAACTGTTTTTCTGAAGCTAATGGTAATTTTCCCACAACGTGTGCACTACTTGCTGGCTTCATAACACAAATGTCTTGTGTGGTAGTTTCCTGGCTGGAAGGACCTGGTTACTGCCAGTTGGCAGTACCAGGCAAATCATTTCAGCAAAGAAGGGCTGATCCTAATCTCTCCTCATGCAAGGCTAATACAGTATCAGTGAAGAATTCAGTATCTGTGTTCCTTTGTGTGCACAACTCCCAAATGAACTTTGGACTTGTAAAATTGGTTGTTATAAAGGACTTCTTCACCTTGAAGTAAAATCATGTTCAGTGATCCTCAAAAGCATCTGCAAAATCCCAACAGTATCCCTGAAAGGCTCACCAGCTCTGAAGTGTGACATTCTGGCACCAGGGGCTGTTCCCTATATAAGGGCTTGACAGTAGAGGGAAGGGGGTAAAATGTGTCTAGCTGTACTTTGGATCTAATTACATCTTCTTATAGCTCCAAGGACCTTATCAGCTTTAGTTCCAGAGTGTAATTTAACCTATGCATTCAACCCTCATAGTGATCATCTCCAGCCTGCAGTTGGACCTTTCTCCTTAGAGAGTGAAAATCTCAGTAGATACATCCAAAAGTGGAGCATTAAGCAGCATCATGCAGCATTTCTTAAATTGTCTTCCCCCTTTTTTTTTCCAAACGCTTCTGCAGAAGCCTCCACTCATAAGATGCAGGGTTTTGTAAACACTCATTTTTTCAAAATTATCTGAAATTCAATAATTTCCCACACTGGCACACTGACTTATGTACACTTTAAGCCTAATCCCCAAAACCCTCCCTACGGGCAGCACAAAGAGTGCAACTGTCTGCCTCACCTATGGAATTCCTGATACCAGATACCTAATTTTTATGTTCTTCAATAGTCCTTATTACTCCTGAGAGTGCTGCCCGTACTGAATTATCTAGGTTGCTCAGTTTTACATTCAAAAACAGGTGCTTTGGAAAACCAGGACTTGCACTTCCATTAGACTTTGCAGCTTAGTCTACAGAGCATGTCATTTTGATTGGAAGCCACCTAGGCAGGTGACCACAAAGCAGTTTACCTTAGCTATTAGTCACCTGCTTCTCTGCAAGCCTTATTAAATCCAGACTGTCAGGCTAATTTATCTTCACAGCTCCACATAGTGAGCAAGGATCATGCAAAATTTTTAGCCTTACTAATGTTGAGCAGAGCAAAGTCTAAGCACTGTAAGAAAAAGGTTTAACGCTACTCGCCCAAAAAGAAACAAAAAGTTTAGCGCTCCATGTTCACAAACTAGCACTCTAGGCATTGTTATTTGTAGAATTCCTTTGACCTTCATAACAGGCCAGTCTTCTGCATAGTGAAAATAGGTGGAAGGAAAGAAGGCAAAGGCTACTTTTACCCTCCACATATCTAAGCAGTGCCAGAGAGGCCAGATACATTTAGATTCTTCTTAAGGTACTCAGAGATTGTGCTGAAATTTCCAGAATAAAAGCAAAATGCTCCTTTCATTAATTTATGCATGAATCAAGGTTTTATTGCAAGTCATATATATATCTGCAAGGTTGGGCTAACAGGCATTTTTTAAGTAAAGGTTAATCTGATATGAGAAGGTGACCGAGACAGAGGGGCAATGTTGCTGTGGTTCTTGATTCCTGACTTTTTTTTTTTTTTGTGCATGGCATAATAATGCAATCCTATGAGCAAAAACAGTGAAAGAAAAAAATGGTTAAATATGTTGCGTTCCTCTCCCCACACCCCTACTGTGTCCTGTAGAGCTGCCCAATGAACAGGAGCAAGCAAAATCTACGAATGTACAACCCTTCTCTTTGCAGACACTGGTGATTGCTGTTTTCAGCACAGATTCAAAACCATGCCAACATTTGTCTTTCTCCCTTTTCTCCTGCACATTCCTTCTGCAGGCCTCTTTAACTACAACTCTGCATCAGAGCAATAGTTTTATGCCACAAGATGATCTGGAGAGAGACTGCTGCCTCAACATAGCATGGAGATGACTCAATAGTGACAAAGTAAATCATCCTTCAAAGGTAAGTCAAAAGTGAATAAGTAATTTTATCTGTCAAGAGTTAACATGCAATGAATACTTGTAAAGGTTACACAACATAAAATCAACTAGTGGTTAGACATGAGTTCACTCACATATGCTAACCAAGGAAGTCTATGAAGGAATAAATCCCACTTGACTTCTTAATGAAAAGCTTTAACAACAGCAAGTTAAAAAAAAGATTATATCTTAAGAGATTGTTGGCTTACAGCCAGATATCTTATAGTAAAGATGCATCTAGTAAGTATTTCTTAGGAATTGTGTTGAATTTCCACGAAAAAATACTTTAAAAAACAGTGAATGAGTGAGCAGAATAGTGTGCAATGAATAAAAGATAATCCTCAAGCTGGTTAAAAATGCCCCAAACACTTGTTGAACCCACAGACACTGTGAAGCCACAAACAGTCGGGAATTTAACTTCAGTCCACTGAAAAGCTTAACTCATTTTTCATTTCTGTCACTATTTGCATTTTTCTTTTTTTCAGTTACATTATCTGTTTGGATTTTTTTCTTGAATGTACTTTTCAAGTTCTCTTACAAATTTCTAGCATGGCATGGTATCTTTCCTGTAAACTCTGTGAACACATAGCTTATGGTGTTTAAAACATTCTATTTAATGAAAAGAAATTAAGAATCCTGCTAAAATGTGCAAGTAGCAGTTGTATATTCTGAAATCCAGGCTCTAAGTATACATCCCTTAAATTTTCCTAACTCATTGAATAAATAGATCCTTTGAGGTTTACCAGATAAATTTTAGATTACTCAGGCTATCCGAAGGATGCTGCTCCGTGCAATTGGAGCTGAAAGTGCATTTATCTTGCTATAAATAAGGTGACTCTTAAAGAATGAAGTTCAGAAGTGTTAATGTCAACTCTTTAGTGGATGTATCTTTGATAGGGTAACTCCATATCTCAAAGTACCTAAGCTAGTCTAACTCAAATTTGAAATTAATTCTGACCTTTATAATATGTGCAAGTCAGGAAAAGCTGATGGAATAATTTCAGAATTAAATTATGTTTTATCATAAAACTAAGTAGGTAAAAAGCTATTTGAAAGTTACCATTTAAATATGGTGTTGACTCAGAACTACCCTCAAAACCATACAGAATAAAAGGTATAACTGAAATGTTCCAGAACAATCTATGTATGGAATAATTCAGTTAATCAGAAGAAAATCCTCTCTTCCCTACTTTACAGTACTTAGGTTTAGATATGGTACTTCAAAAGAGAAAAGTGTAAGGGCAATTAGCAGTTGTTGTCTCATTCTTTTACTACAGTAAAATCATATTTTACAGGTATGGATGGCCTTGTGTAAATCATAAACAAAAGCTTGGGATGTTCCGGGTTAGAAATCTTAAATAATGAAGACAGAAGAGCAGTGCACACTTGGCTGAAATTCCCACTATACAGAAGGCATGGTTAACACTGCTGGGGGTTTTAAGTGTAACAGTAGATTTGCATTGTCTTCAAGTAATACACTGTTCTACTCCTCTGTGCAGGAGTTAATCTGATCCAGTGTGTGCAAATCCACATTAGAATTCACATCCTTATAGGCTTTATGGAAAAGCAAAACAACTAATTTTTTTTTTTTATCTACACGTAAGGCCATAGCTACCTCTTTTAGATATTATTCACACTTGCTTATGTGAGAAGCACCTTAGCTTTTTAAAATGTTTTTTAAAAGTGTTCAGTGACAGTAACAGTTTTTACAACTCATAAAGTGACCCATAAGGTTCTGTTCAAGCAATAACAGCATTATACAATCACTGAATGGATGAGGTTGGAAGGTTGGAAGGGACATGCCAGTCCAATCCCCTTGCCATGGCAGGGACACATTACATTACACCAGGTTTCTCAAAACACCATCCAACCTGACCTTCAACATTTGCAGTGATGGGATATACACAGCTTCTCTGAGCAACTTATTCCAGGGTCTCACCACCCTTGTTAGCCCACGTCATTGTTCAGAAAATTCAGGAATGCTGGTCTTTGGGCTGTCTCTTAAACAGCCATATTTTCCAAAGATTTTCCACACTTAGCAACTAAGCATGTGTATCTAGATGACTAAGGCCACCCAGTTCTAACAGGATTTTCAAGACACCAAGGAGTCTGCACCCATGAGCCTTGTCAGCTAGAGGACATAAAGTGTTTTGAACACTTAGTCAACATTTCCAGCACCATTTCCGAGCCAGTTTCCCATATGTGTTGAGTGTATGCCATTTTAGACACGCCAGAGGGCACAAAGAAAGGCTGTAACAGAATTAAGACACAGCCTAGTGGCCAGAAGCTGAGCCAAGGGCAAGATGATCCTTTCAGCGTAAGTTTAGACCTATGCCTAGCTAATGATACCACACGGGCATAACTACAGGCAGCATAACAAAGCAGGGATACCTTCTGGACCATTAACACTTTGTGCTGCTTTTTGCAGGGATAGAGTTAATTTTCTTCACAGTAGCTGTGAAGAAACACAGAGATGTTTTAGTTATTGCCAAGCAGCACTTGGACAGCATCAAGGCCTTTTCTGCCTGCTTTTTGTCCTACCCCACTAGAGAGAAAGCTGGGGGTGTAAAAGTTGGGAGGGGACACAGGCGTGACATCTACCCCCAACTGACACAAGGGATATTCCAGACCATATGGTGTCATGTTTAGCATATAAAGCTGGTAGGAGAAATGTTCGGAGTGATGGCGTTTGTCCCCCCAAGTCACCGTTCCCCGTGACGGAGTCCAGCTTTCCTGGGGATGGCTGAACACCTACCTGCCCATGGGAAATGGTGAATGAATTCCTTGTTTTGCCTGGATTGCACACGCAGCTTTTGCTTTCCCTGTTAAACTGTCTTCATCTCAACCCACAAGTTTTCTCACTTTTATTCTTCTGATTTTCTCTCCAGTCCCACCAGGGAGAGGAATGAGCAAGGGGCTGTGGGAAGTTTAGCTTCCAGATAAGGTTAAACCATGACACACATTTAAGAGACTACTAGATTCTGCCACTTCAAAGAAATTGATCATGCATTGAAATCGAAAGGCCATCACAGAAGCTTTAGGAAAGGTTTACAATCAGTATGAATACAGTACTTATTTAAAAGCAAAACTGAAGCATGATTCTCACCCAAAATAATATACCAGCACTGCTGTGTGACTAACTGCCATATCTGTTATCATGCATCCAGAAGTTCAGTCAATAGTGTATCTGTTGTCCAAATTAAGACATCAGTCTTAATCATGGTAAAGTAAGCCAGTTTTCAAATGTTTTTAAAGGAAAAATAAATATATCGGGGAAAAAATCTAATTTGGAGCACTTCATAATCAAAGAATAACAGTTCACTTTTATTGAGAAAATAATCTTCTCTTTAATTAATGTGTCTAACCATTTGTATTGTAATGTGACAATAAAAAGCAACTAATTTTTGGTTGTTTTGCAAACAGTAACAATAAATGTAAACCTATGATAAATACAATGACCAGTACGTTTCAATATTCTTAACAAATACACCTAAATTTTGGTGTGTGGGGGAAAAAAATCAAACAACAAACATGGCATTAGCATCTCAAACTCCCTAGATTTTACGCATTCAGATAAAGTAACAGCTTAAGTCAATCATGTTGACTGTTACCCGTTATTTATATGAGTAAATGAAGCTGGTGTCTGAGTGGGGAGATGAACTGGCAATTTGTATATAACAGGACAAACTGCAAGCACTCTGATTGTAGTCTATCTACATGGATGAAGCTAAGCAGAAGAGCCAAAATAGGCAATACTTCCTTTTACCCAATAACAAAGGAAGACAGAGACTTCTTCAATCTGCAGGTGAAGTTGCTGAGGATGGATCTGCAGAAGAACTGGCCCCAGCTATGGCCAGAAGCCTGGACTGCCACTGGAGTTAGATACACAGCAGTCTCATTCAAGATAGGAAACCCTTGGTGTAGACTTCTCACCCATGCATTTGCAGTTCTATTGCCTAACAGATCATCTAAAACCAGAGTAAAAATTCCCAGTAACAACAACTCAGCTGGTTGGGAAAGGCCATCCCCAGTGACTCCACAGACCTTTAAAGCCCATTTTGTGTGGGAGAGGAATGCAGGAGAAGTAAGACTATTCCTGTACAGCACAAGTGTGTTGAACAGGATGAGATAGATTACTTCAGACTCAAGTTTATCTCATGCAGGTTGGAGTTCAAATTCACATCTTACACAAACAGGAGAAGAAATGAGTGTTTTGGGGTGACTTCATGGGTAGCATACAAATACATAAAAATTCATAAAAAGAGTGATCCCTGCTTTTTAGCAATTTAAGAAATTTCATAATTGAGAGGAGCATGGAAATTAACTAATTTCCCTAATCATCTATTTATCAAATAAATTTATTACCTTATACAGCGTGAACAGCTTACAGTAGTAGCTTCCATAACCAACAGTGACTTCATCCTGCAGTTACTACTAATTACCAACACAAGGTGGGAATAATCCACTGGATTTTTGTGGTGCTCAGAAGCACACAGTGAGTAGCTGCCCACTTTTTCAAGAGATCTGCCAGTTTGGCGGTGATGAAAAAATTTACAAGATAGCTTGTGTACTGCACTGTAATTATGCACTCCCCTCTACTCCTAATATTTTAAAAAAAAAAAAATTCCTGCACGCATTTCATACCAAAATTACTTAATTCTATTTTACTGATTTGTAAGCAGCACTTGTGACCATGTAAAAATGACCTCTTAACATGTAATTAGGAATGGAAAGTCATCCCTGTGGCCTTTTCTTTCTCCAGAATTCATTCTCTACTTGAAACATTGGCCAAGGCACAAATAAACAAACAGTAAATACAAGACTGGACTGCCATTGCTTCTCAAGAGTAAAGCCTGCCAATGCCAGATATGGATCCAGACACATTGCTGGTTTTACCTCTTCCAGAATAACTTTTCCAAGGAGCTACACCCTTGTCTAGCTTGCTCAAATTCTAAAAATCGCTGTTTATGACTGTGGCTGTAATACTTGACCTAACCAGAAGTGCCAGGAATCAAACCACAGTCTTTGGAAAGCAACAGGATCCATAAGCTTATGGACTCCTTATTTTGACAGACCATGCTACGAGATTCCCAATCCTAAGCCGCCTGAGATGGCTATGCCAGGACAACAGTTCAGATTCCACAAATCACATCCATATTGTCAAGTCTTTCAGCGTCTGGTGTAGTTTTAAATGAACACCAAATCTGTTTGTCGGATAGAGTCCGAACTGCTAAATAAATAGTGATAAATTTCCTAATACTACTGGGCAGAGTGTTCCTGCAAGTACAACGTGTGTTTATCAGCTTCCCACTGAGCTAGCATTGACTTTCAAATTTCCTTTAATCTTATTATAGTAAACATAGTACAGCTCTCTGGCAAACAAGAGGAACATTCTTCCTGTAATATCATATGCTTCTTTTAAAGAAACCTTAGAGATGTCCAGAAAAGAATTAGGCTCAACTTGGAATGACACAATAAATTTGTTTCCAAAGAAAGAATTTTTATACAAAATTATATTTTTATACTGAAAAAAACCCGAGGCTATTTTTAAAAAGAGAAGACTGGCAATTTCTGATAGGTACTCAAAATAGTGTTCACATGTATCACATTTTTAAAGTCAGCTATTGAAATACCAACATAAAAATATTTTTCTAGCTGGAAGCAGTCTACCTGAGTTGAAGGATAAAGCAACTGGAATTTTGGATGTAGAATTCAAAAAATAGTAGACTGTAGTTTGTCTAGGAGCTTTTTCAGTGCTCCTTTGAGAAGAAAGAACATCAAGTGCAGACAACTTTTTTTAAAAAAGTGGCTAAAGAAAACAAAATGGTATCTATATAGTACGATTTTTATTTAAAGCTTCTCTTCATTTGAGACGAATTTATGGTAGACAAAGGTGGGATTTGTTTTACAGTTAGAAAAACAAAAAAAATCTAGATTGAGTTGTAAAATAACTTCGTGTAAGTAACTGAAGGGACTTAGGTAACCTGAGAGCAAGACAGGTGGCATAAACTAGCACAATTTCCAATTGTGTTCATTTGTCTTGTTTGCTTTAGGGTTTCTATAGAAAAAGAAAAGGATCATTGCATATAACAAAAATAGCACACAAGGGTGATATCTTCATATATCTTCTGTGATTCTTGAACAAAATAATTATTTTTTCTAATAATCAGTTTCTGTGACATTTGAATCTTCAGTTACACTTAAGAAGTCACAAGTTCTGAGCTATGACTTTCCTGAAGGCTCAGCTTCGGTAAGGAATGGAAGTATTAAAGTGGCAGATCAACAATCTTTCCCTAGCTACATGGAATCCAAGTTGCTTACAATTTGTTTCAGTTTGCAAGTAGGCACTCTTAAGACTATCTCTGCAAAAGCTGTTCTCACTGAAAGATCAGACAAAGTTTCCATAGACTTCATTAATGAAGAATATAGACCAAAGTCAACAAACATGCTTAGTACAAATCCATTGTGTGTAGTAATCCGAAAGGTGTCAGCCAGAGAACAAATTAAGTCGAAATACAAGCGATAGCCATCTCTTTATTAGGAGACTTTATTGGATGCATCCATTAAGTCGTGCAACATTATTCCCTCTCTTCTTTGCCTGTCAACCTCCTCTTATTCCTCTCAAAGGACATTAAGCTCCAAGTTATGTTGACGGAACAGGAACTGACAACGATAGATGGATCATAACAAAAAACATGCCTAGAGCGAGGATGTCTGACATCTGAGAGCTGGGATGTTTTCCTTTTTGGATAGAAGCTCTGACCCACTATTTACACCCCTATCCCAAGCTCTCCCACATATTTTTAAATGACAACTTTCCAGATGTTATCTGTATGGAGACTGGCCAGATTTATGGGCAGGATCCTGCTTAACTCTAAGCCAAACTAGTGTTTTGGCCTCACTGGAAATGAGATTAGGTCTGAGATTTGCACCAGGAAAAAACCCTGCCATTTCATGCCAGAAACGGTCATGCAGAATTTTTACAATGCTGTTTATTTTTTTGTTAGCACTACTGCAAAATATCAGGCTATTTAGCATTATCATAATAGCACTTGAAAAGGGTAATATGATAGACTAGACATGGTTGGAATCCACAACAAAACTGCACACAAATGGAGAAGGGCAACTAGTTTGCATCGAGATCAGCTCAACACAGTTTTCCAACTCTAGTAAGTGTTTGTACAGGACAAGGTCAACAAAGCGTTCCGCATGAGCTGTAAAAATGTTGTTTCCAAGTTTTAAGAGACGCTAAAAATTCAGCAAATTTTTAAGATTTATTGCTGTTAAATCCACAGTCTGATGTTGTATTTGTGCACTGCCCATCACACTCAATAAAAACTGGTTCCAAAATGAAATTTGGAGGGTAAATAATATATTTTCCTTTCCCAGTGTACTTTACTTCCCCCACTTCCTTAACACAAAAGAGACAGAAACAAAATCTTCATGAGTCTTTCTCTATTTGAAGGTATCACAGTTTTAATTTCCTTAAGTTTCATTACAAAGTATGGTTTATTAAAATACTCTCTTCCTAAACAATGATGACTTTAAAACTATCTGGAATAAGACGTAAATTTACCATTTTCCTTTCTCTGAAAAAAGCTTGTAGTAAAGACAGTAGCATGCATATTTCCATATACAGCATACCTTTACAATATAAGTAATTCTATGTGGCAGAGCAGTCTATATGAAAAACTGACCTTAGGAAATTCCCCTTACTCTTGTGACTAATCTAAAATACATCATTATAACTCTTAGAAATGTTATGTAAACATCAACAAAGAAAAAATATTCAGAATCTCATAGATAAGTTAAGCCCAGAAGAAAAAAAATAACATTAAAAGTAGGTGCTGTAAGATGACTTTTTGAGAAAGACAGATTACAACTGAAGTTGCCATGATTGTATCACACCAGATATTGAAAGATAGATTGCCCTCTGTTTCAATGTCCTGGAGCGAGACAGATTTTTATGGTCTTCTTCCCTTTCTGAAACAGGCATCAAAAATCTTCTTTAAAATGATAATAAAAGGCTTAATGCACTGAGAACAAGAAATACCATGGTTTCAAGTGACATATCATCATCTACACAACTCATGTTAAAATCTATACTTCATCCCACAGAGAAGCTATGCCTTGAAATAACGTTTGAAGTAGACAACCTCTAGCTATAGGAATACAGTCATGTGAGAAGGAAATGCTCTCGTTTCTCACTTCCTGTTCTTCCAAATAGCACAACATTTTCTGTGATTTAAAAGCAGTCTTGGAGCAGTCACAATGATTCAAAACAAGAAGAATCTTTGTATCATTCACACTATACACACGCAACCCTATCACTTCCATCATGATCCTGTGAAAATGTATGTAAAACTGAAGAGTTGGTAAGAAGTCCAATTTTTGCAGCAACGACAACTGTCTTCTATTACCAAGTGAGAAAAGGACCTGATCCCTCACTAAGGGTGACAAGGATCTGATCCCTGATTCCTCCTATAATATATTTTCTAGTAAGAAATGCTTTCATACAAGAGATACCTGTTTATAATTAACAGAATCATTTTTCTATTTAAAATAGTTTTTCCCAAAGAAGCAAACTAAAGAAAAACATGAAACTGTAAGTAGCCAGACAAATCACCAAGCAACAGAGAATGGAAAATTTTTCTCATTACAGTGAAAACAGCAGAAAAAAAAGTTTACCGTGTTTTAATCAAACTTCAAGTTTTAAGTGGATATCTCTAAACATCTCCCTGGGCATCATACATTTCCACCTGCCTGGGGCAAGTGGACTGGACTCCAGGGTCAGAGCATGATTCCCATCATGTGCTGGCACCCAGGAAATATCCCCACAGGTGGAACCTCATCCCAAGCGATTCTTCTGGTGCTTTGCAGGAGATGTAGTCAGCCACGATGCTGTACCCACGGAACATGGAGCAGCACTTCTAAATGACAGTTTTAAAGTTTCAAGCCAGCATTTCTCACCACTTCCACACAAAACAAGGAATATAAACAGCCTTATGGACCTTTGTATACAGACAGGCTATGGCCAGTTACAGGCAAATATGAAGCAGCAGCTGACAAGTAGCTGACAAGCACATCTAGCAGACAAGCACAAAGCTGCACTATCCAAAGTTCCCACTCAAAAAGTAGTCCATTCTCACATGGCAGGCTACAAAAAAAAAAATTAACCATCCTCATTTTGAACTGAAGAGATCTCAGTGTGAGTATATACAAACAGGACAGCCATAGTTAACACATGTGAGCAGTGGTGCAAGAAGCAGGAACTAGCCCACGCTTCTGGGAAAGATGGTTAGTATTGGCTTTAGATGGTGCACTGCACCAGAACTAGCATGCTGCAAATGGACCATGTCTATTTTAACAGCTAGCACAGTCTAACAGGAACAGACAGGCAGAGCAAAACATTTAAGCACAGAAGATACCATATGTATTTTACAGGGTTTTACTTCAGGTTAGCTCTGATCTGCTTCCACGGACTGTATTTCCAGCAGTGACTCAAGGACATCTTCTAGTTTAGATTCATCTTAAAGGAATTCAGCTGGCCCACTATGAGGTATATGGAGATGGACAATAAGTGGAGGAAGGGCATCAAAAGCCCACTCCTGACATGAACCACTATGCTAATATAAATGCACAACCACACTCATGAGCATCTGTGAGTGAAGGGAAAGACCTTTTTGTGCTGCTCTTTAAGATACCTCTTCAGATGTCAGTAAAGCTGCACAGTAACTGCTCAATTGTTACTAAGTGACTTGAACTGCTCATTGAAACAAATCAGAACAGGTAAACACCAATCAGAAACAGGTAAACAACAATTTACCAATTTCAAATTGGAATTTACCAGTTTCTAATGCTTGGGTTAGAATTATTTTAATGTAAATTCAGCAGTAGGGTAAAGAACTATGAAACTGAGCAGTTGGAATTGGACCGGTTACCAAATTTATTACACAAGACCACAACAGCACTATTTACTACAAAAGATGATGATCTGGATCTATGAGATTTACACTTTCATAGGCATTGACAAATGCTGACTGAAACCAAGCAATTTCCAATGTATCGACAGAGTTCAGTGGGTATTTCAGATATTAATTTTTACCCTCATTTGATACTAAGAAAAGAAACAAAAATTTCCACAGTTTAATTCTTAAAGTTTTCACACATTTGTTCTATTCCACACTGAAAGTCATGCACAGTCTATTCAAAGGATAAACAGAAAGAAACTAGTTCAGCTAAACCAATCATCTCAAAATCTAGGTTTAATGGCATTTATTTTTGTGCCACCTTTGTAGAGGTCTTACTGATGCTTTTCACTGACACATCTTTCACTGAATTATCATCCTGCAACAGAAGGCTGAGCAAACCTTGCTGCTACCAGATACACCTCCTCCTTTCACACAATAGCTCTGCACGAACAGCGGGCTGCAACAGAGGTGAGAAGGCAAAATTCTACTTGCTAGGTTTCTTGCTCATCCTAAAAAAGAGATTTAGTAAACTAGTCCACTCTCTCCAGCTGCACAGTAATCATGCACAAATGTTTAGAATTTAGGACTTCTTGGATGCAGCCAAGGATGCACCTCTTGGATGACAGCAGTTCATGAGGACCATGCAACAAAAGTGAGAGAGAGATACCTTGTTTAGAGCCTGAACACTGAGACAGCACCTCTCAGTAATAAGCAGACTGCTGTTCCTTACTTCTATTCAATTATTTTCTCAAAGCATTTTTTTAAAATCTTAGAGTAGTATTCTTCTTCAGTTTTTGAAAAAAATGAAGAAGGATCAGCCTGAGAACCAGGAACCAAGTTTTGCAAGTGAACCATATGCATTAAAACACATCAAGCATTTTAAGCAAGCGCTTCAGGCTGTGCGTACTTCTTTAAGTTCAAGCAACAAACTAATCCCCTGAGGGAATGTAGTATCTGTATTGTATTGGCATTGGTGGGAAGACAAGACTTTGATATGAATGTTGATTTCACCCTGTGTAGCAAGAATTAGCCTTGATGCAGCCTGATAACCAGCTTGCTAACTGGGGCTCTGAGTTGACATTGCTTGGACTTGCACCTGCTGCTTCGTAATTCTTGGAAGGACTGTGGGATTCATAACCTGGCGCTTTTTCTCAGGGAATCTCTATCGTGGCTATTTGTTGGGCTGAAGTTAACCAGACTCTACGTATTGAGCTTTTGTTCTGTTTATTTCTCCTCTTTCAGAAAAAAAAGAGGTTTAAGTTGTTATGAGCTGTTAATTTTGTCCTCAAAAATCCACCAAAGTTATATAACCACTTTCACAATAGCAAGCTAAAAATAAGAGCTGTTCAGCCAAATGCCACTGCAATTTTTTATAAGACCTGTGACTCCAATTCTGCAAGACCTGTAGAAGCGCAAATATTTCCTTAGCCTTAGCAGAAAGTCAAGCAGGAGCTCCTTGTGAGACAGACACGGGTTTGTATTATTATAATCCTCAAGTGCAAGGGGAGGAAAAAAATCAGTGTATGTATACACACACGTATATTTCCAACTCATGACTTAAAGTAATGCTATTCGCTCTTGGAGTTGATCCCTCGTCGGGTTTCATAATCACAAACCATCATTAACCCAAAGCAAAGAAAGAAAGGTACAAAGGGGCACAGGTTTCGAGTATGAGCTTTTTTTTTTTTTTTTTCCCCCGTTGTTTGAGGGCTTTTTTTTTTTTTTCCCTCCTTTGGGAGGCAGCGTGAGGACGCGACTCACGACGCTCCAAACCCAGAGAGAGCCATCCAGGTAACTTCCCAGGACGCTCGGAGCAAGGCACCCAGACCCCTTCGCCGCCGGCTCTCGCTGGTTTCGTTCCGCGCCCCTGCAAACGCCCCGCGGGCGGGGTGGCGGGACGCGCTGCTCCCCGCCGGGGCGTCCGGCTGCCGCGGCCGGGGATCCCCGCGCGGGGACGGGCACGGGCGCGGGCGCGGCGGGAGCCGCGAGGGGCGCGGTGCGGGACGGCGCGGCGGGGCTGCGGCGGGCGGAGCGGCCCCGCGCTGTCAGCACCACCGCGCCCGCCGGCCCCGCTGCCCGTCCCCGGAGGGGCGGTAAGAGGGCAAGAGAGGAGGAGGAGGAGGAGGAGGAGGAGGAGGAAGAGGAAGGGAGCGAGTCGGCCGCAAGAGGAGCGGTGCTGCGCCAGGGCGCTGGGCGACCCCCGGTTGCCCCATACCTGCACGGAGGCGAGGAAGGGTCCGCAGCGCGGACCGCAGCGGTCCGTCCACCGGCTATAGATCCCAAGGGGCGATGAAGCCGGGTGGCGGTCGCCTCCCTCTGCCGCTGCCGCTGCTGCTGGTGGCGGTGGTGCGAAGCCTTCGCCGGCTGCAGACGCCCATAGGCGCTCGGTGGGGCCAGCGGTGCGCGGAGAGAGCGAGGCGGCTGTGCCGGTCCCGGCGGCTGCGGGGAGCGCGGCACTGGCTCCGCGCAGTCACTGCCCGAGGAGAGGATCAAGGCCCCGCTTTCGATTGGCTCCGGTGGCCAAACAGCTCACACCGGCCTGCCCGCCCGCCGCCTCCCGACCGCCTCCCCTCCGTCGCCCTACGCGCTCCGCTCCGGGCGGCCCCGCTCCTCCCTGCCGCCCGACGGCTTCCCAACCTGGGAAGCATACCCGTTCTTTTCCTCCCCCCCCCTCCCCTCTGCCCCGCTTCCCTAAGACGACGTCCAATCCAGGGCCCTTTGTTTATGTAGGGGCATTCTCACCCTGGATCTCGCAAAACACACTCCTTCCCTTCGCATCTTCCTCCTTGGGCTGAAGGACCTCCAACTTTAAGCGTTTGTGACATTTTGTGTCATGCTCAATATTCAGACACGTTTGTTCTCTGACCATTTAAAAAAATATCCCGAGCTGGTAAAATTAAAAGCATGCAGCGCCTTATCACCTGAGGGCTAAGTCTGAGGTAGGACAAAGCATTCTTTGCCTGAGTTGAGTTTGCTTTTCTTACCTTGTTTGGGTTCCTAGACCCAGATGGGTTAACTACACGTCAAATCTTGGCATGCACAGAAAATAGAATCAGGATGCTAAGCCTCCTCTTCCTGAATCTCAGGTTATTGAGTCACAGAGGTTGTGGTTGTCATTCCTTGGTGCATCATTGATGCTGGTATTCCTTTTGCTCAGGATGACTTAAGTGACCTGTTGAAAAGGATTCGACATCTCCTGCAGATGTGCTGTAGTCTTAAGTCAAATCTTAGACCTGTCTTCTGTGCAAAATGGCAAGCCTTTGGTTTCAGTATGACCCTATGTTTAAACAAGATACAGTTGAACCAGATAAATAGGTCCTTTGGGTTTTCTCAGTGCAGGAAGATGTTGTAATATTTCCAGTAAACATGTTGGCAAAATTTCTTATTAAAATTTGGGAGAATAAAATGATAAGCTATAACAGATGCCCTCTTAATGCAATGACCTGCATTTAACTTATGCTGTTAAATTAAGTAGTGTCCATGCCTGTTGGTACATCAGGTGCCATTAAAAGTCAATATTTATCCAAATTTAGCAGATTGTAGCATTTGAAACAGACAATGGAGTTGCAGAGATACCTTTGCATGATAGCAGCATGTACATTTTTAATGATGACCTCCACAGCAGTTTTAATTGATTCTGTATTTAATTAACTTTTTCCCTACAAAGTGGCATGTTATTTTTCATTCTCTAGAAAGCATGCATACTTTTGTCTCTTTGGGGCATACAGAACTAGTTAAGAATGCTTTTGTTTATATTTTGTACAGGCAAAAGTCAGAAAAATAAAAATAGATATATTGAGAAATATATAAACCCAGACATATTTAGAAATACCCATACTTGGAGTATAATCCATTTTTAAAGCTTAATTTCCAAAAACATCCCTCAGTGGATTCAGTGAAGCTACACCTCTGGAACTTTAGTTACTCCCTAAGAATAACTAAAAGGTGCTGTTTCTTTTTCATAATATGTTTTTCCTTCACATATTGCCTGTGTATTTTTCCCTGGGAGAAATGAAATTGCTAGTTTAGAGAACACACTACATTTCTAGCCATGGCCAGCAGACACAGCAGACGCTGCATCTCCATCACTCCCCCAGCACCTCTATTGCAGGCATATCTCTTCCTGCATTCTCCTGATCCAAATTACTGACTGACATAAATATACTGTCTTTCAGTATTTCCTAAATCAGAAGGTGGTGCCTTCCTTCACTCTGACTTTCTCCTGGGAAGAATGTTTCCTCTTGGAACGTACTCCATTTTTAAAGACCTTTTTTCAGCCTTACATTTTTCTCCCTCAGCGGGTGGGTAGTTGTGTCAGAGGAAGGGGTACAGCCCTCCAGCTGAGTGCTTGTTGAAGCAAACACCAAAGCAGGCTGTTCCCTTAGGCCTCCTTCTAGCTACTAGTTTTCAATCATATTATCTTATTATTTCAATGCAAATTTTATCTCCTGCTTTGTATTATTTTGGGAGGAAGGCTCTGAACTCACTACAGAAGTTTTCCTGAATATATTCTTTGTACTCTTCCTTATAGCCCAAGAACTTTCTTTGGTACAGATGACTCAGGACTTCATAAGATTTTGTAGTTCTAGAGTTGTTACTTCCCATTAGCCATTCTCAACACTGTGTTTGTTTCCTTCTGTGTTTGGATTCCTTTACAGCACTGATAAGTTTCCCTCTAGTCTCGTTCAATTTAATAGCTTTTAACCTGTCTGTTTTATTTATGTCTGCTTAAGTGCTTATTTAATCTTTTCCCTTATAGCTATAATGACCTTCCACAGGTTGCTATAATCCTAGAAGGTATGTGGGGAATTTAAAGATTTAAAAGTCGTTTGACTTCATAAATAATTTTTATTTTCTCATTGCATGCTTTATTTTTAAAACAGAAATGTTTCATTTTCTGTTTGGTCAATCATTGTTTTTCACACATATCCCTTCCACCTATATGATACATTTTGGATTCTAAAGAACTTTTTCTTTTTTTTTTTTTTTTTTACAGTTTGGTTAATGAGAACTGCAAACAGTCTTGATCTGACATAGAAAACCATAGCATTTTTATTCTTTGCTCTGGTCTACAACTAGAATTTTATGCCATTAAAATATTTTAGTTAGGTGGGGGGGTTGATTTTTAAAACTGAAATAGTTATATGCTGCACATAGCATTTTTCCAGCCATATCACTGTAAAGTACATTCATATTGATAACTGCTGCATCTTTCCTCCGCTGTGAGTGCCTGACTTCTGTTGTATGCTGTACTTTAACAGACTAACCTTTCCATGTCCCCTGGCAAGTACAGAGCCAATAATTCAACAAGATGTTGAAGAATATACCTACTTTTAATCTACAGATTTAATGACTACATGCTACTTCTGATGTGGCCACACTTCAGGACTGACTGTAATCCATGTCTTTTGTCTCATACTGAGACAAAACACAAACAACTGGTGCCCATCTCCTTCACAGCAAGGACTGTATGTTTGTCACCGCCACTATAGAAACTGTGTTCTGCTTTGCAGCCCTGAACACAGAGCTTGTCTTGATCTGTGAACACATCTGGCAGGAGTGCCTGGAGAGCATGAAGGGCTGTAGCACAGCCCTGGAGCCAAAGGAGGCTTGAGAGATGGTACAGTCAGTCACATACCCCAGCCTCATTCCTGTCCATAGAGTTACATAAGATAGAAAAGAAGAAACCTGAGAGATCTGGTGATTCCGGTGGGTGATTATACGAATTTTACCTGTTTGTAAATTGCCATATCTTCATTGAATGAGCAAACTGATTATTTGTGTGATTTTCCTCTCTCCAGTCCTGAGTAAGCAGTCAAGCTCTCTAGCTAGGAGCTGGGCTCAATACTCTCCTGGGAGTTTGGTGTCCTGAGAAGCCTGACTGTCCAAGGGATGGCATATGTTTCTGATTCAGGCACAGTCCCACAAACTGCTTTTACTGCCTTACAATACCCCTTTCTTTCTGCATGATTCCTGCTTCTCTACTAACCTGCATTGTCTTGTTCTAGACCTAGCTCACCTTTATCCACAACTTTCAGTGAAAGCTCTTTGATTTCCTGACTTTACTCTTCATTTGCTCTTTGGTTTGGGGTAGCCTGCATTTCTCAGTTTTCCTGAGTGTGCTTTCCATCTGGAGCTTTCAGCTGGTCTGTCCTTAGCAACTGACTCCTGGTCTTGAGTTTCCTCAGTCTCAGTAGCTGGACTCACCCCAGCTACATTTACTTAGCGCAAGTATTCCACTTGTGACTCCTTAATAACTTCCGTTCAAAGCCACCTTTCTGAATGGGAATTATAAAACATGATATCCTACTGCTGACGCAGAACGTTTGGCACACAGCTTATCTGGATGATAATTCAGCCGCCTGTGGAATAGGTCCTATGGGCAATATTGGGTCGTGGCTTAGGAGAAGATGCAAGAATGCAGGAGAATGTCGTGTCCCCTTAAGATTAATCACACTTGTCAAGATCTTCAACAGCTCATACTGTTTTCACAGACAATTAGGCACCTAAATGCCTTTGGACATAGTGCACCTGTTTTTTAATTTGGAGTTCTTTCTAACATTGTGGACTCAAGCCAGAAAAGCACTCTAAGCAGTGGAAATTTTGATCCCATTTTTTCAGTGCTTTATCTCTGCTATGTGAAAAACAGTTCTAAAATATGTCTCTACCTGAGACAGGGCAACATCCCATCCCAGGACATGAATAAATACTACATCCAACCCCCAATAACGAATTTCATTAACATGAATAAATGTATTCCTGGCAAAAATACCATCTCTGTATTTCCCAGTCATCACGTATGAAAGGTTTTCAGTATTGCCTGATTCTGACTTCAAACTTAAATTACTCTGTGTGCTCCTTAGAAGGAAAAGAAAGTGCTATTACCTTTCTTTACCTTTATTTTCTTTCAATTCATTCCTAGTAAAATTTTATTTGAGCTATCCAGATACCCTGAGTCCAGCAGTATGCTCCAGGAACGTGGGCTTTAGGTAGTTGAAAGTTGCCCCTCCTTTGTATGTTTTCTTAGAGGAAATAATTGCTCCTCACACATCTAGCTTTGAAAACTCTCCAGAAGGCTCACAAATTCAGTTTCATTAATGCCCTTTTAAGACAGAGTGGGTCTGTAAATATTCACTGGTCCTCTCTCACAATATGGTAACCAAAAGTGTGCTTCTCAACGCTAATTTTAAATTTGTGGTTTATTAAGTCATGAACCCTTTACAAAATCCTTCAATTCTTAAAAATAATTTGAGGAACCTAAGCCACACGGAACCTTCAAAAACTGCTCCGCTAGAATGAAAGTGGTGATCTCATATGCCAAAGCATTACACGTGTCCAGGCCTATGTTTTCTGTTTCATACACTCTATGACATAAGTCTAGATTTTTGCTTGGAACAGATTTCAGTGACAAGTAAAAGAAAAAAACTGTTGTTAACCTCTCGGAAGTCTGTCATTCCCCTTCTCTAAACTAACTTTAGGCACTCCTCTTTTACCCTGTTTTGATGATGCTCTAGTGGTTTTAGAGCAGATGATCCTGCCTAAATCTAGGATGAAACAAATGAATGAGAACACCAGTTAACCTCCACTCCATCTCTGTTTTCTCCAATTGGATTGAGAGACTACCTAGACGAAGAAGAGAGATGAGTACCAGAAAGTAGAAGTCCATTTGAGATGTCTTCCTTCTTCATTGTCATGAGAAGCTGTGGGGACATCTGGATCTCTAGGGAATGTCACTAAATAGGACCGGATAACCTTAAAATATTACAGCCAGACGAGCCCTGTCATGTATGATTCACTTGCTGTATAACGCCTAATAAAGGCAATATGTCTGGAACCAGGAAGGCAGCCAATACAGCTTCTTCCAAGAACTGTGAGTAATTAACTGGGTCTCTGGTTAATTTCTTTCATGAAAACGTGTTGAGTGAGATTCTTACAAGCGGTGCTCTTTGTGTGACGTCTCCCTCTACTCTCAGACATCACAAGTTCATGCAACTGGAAAGGAAGAAAAAGTAAAATTCAAAGTTTAAAAATCTTGGGCATATTTTTTCTCCAGCTGCATCACCTAACATTTCCTTGTTCTGCCTTAGTTCCTCATCTACTGATGACTTTCCTCTCAAAACCTGGTGTATAGCCCAGCCACAATTATTGTAGCTTTGTATAACATGCTCTAACTTCTTGCTTTAGTCAAGGGTGTTTCAAGTCTCTGGTGTTTCAGAGGAAAAATCATTCAAAACTTCCCTAAGATGAAAGAAGACTCATTAGTTGCAGCAAGTCCCAAAAGAGAAAAAACTCATTCAAAGCACCATGTTGTCCTTGTTTGTGGACCTCATGTCACAGCAGCTATGAAGAAGAGGAAAAAACAATTCTCAACCTGCCGACACTGTTACACCTTATAAGGAGCAGTCCATCTCTTTAGCTCTGTGTACTTCAGGCTTTCCCCTACTTACTGCTCTTGGGGCATCGCTGTCCATGACTGAGACCATGTTTGAACTTAACAAGCATTTCCTTCCTCACTACAACAGAGGAAGCAGGTTGGGGAAGACGTTTGAGTTACCCAAAGCAAATGAAGTCTACCCCTACCCCAAGCGGCAGAGGATGTTCCAAGCAAGCAAATGAAATGATGAATGGCTCTTTCTGACAGCAGGACAGATTTTAAGTGACAAGAATCCTGCCAGGGATATGTTGAAGATGGAATGCATATGACAACAATTTTATATGTGCATCACACAAGGGAAAAGTTAATATCCCTTGTTATATTAATATCACATGGCACAACTGAATCTGGTATTTTAATTAAACCTAAATATATATCACTGACAGTGATTGCCAGTGGATGTTTTGGGAAATACACAAGCATTTAACTAAAATCATCAGTTTAACGAAAAGGATAGTATCCTCTTTCAATATTTCAAACATATTATGAACATGTCAGCTAAATGTTATGAAGAAATAATATTAATCTGCTACTGAATGAGGTGATGAGGTGACAGAGCACAGAATATCCTATAACGTAACATTTGACACATATGACTGTCCCTGCAAGTCCTCAAAAACATAATGCCTGCTCTAGATCCCTTTATGTTCGACGTCTTTGTTGGTGTCATGGACAATGGGATTCAGTGTCAGCAAGTTTGCTGACAGCATCAAGCTGAGTAGTGCAGTCAATGTACTGGAGGGAAGAGATGCCATCCAGAGGGACCTTGACATGCTTGCGAGGTCGGCTGGTGCAAGTCTCATTAAATTCAACAAAGCAAATGCAAGGTCCTGCATCTGTGTTGTGGCAATCCCAGGCATACCCAAGGCTGGGCAGAGAAGTGATTTAGGGCAATCCTGCGGAAAAAGACTTGGGGGTGATGGCTGATGAAAAACTCAACAAGAGCTGGCAGTGTGTGCTCACAGCCCAGAAAGCCAACTGAATCCCGGACTGCATTAAAAGCAGTGTGGCCAGCAGGTTAAAGGAGGCGATTCTCCCCTCCATACTGCTCTTGTGACACCCCATCTGTAGTACTGCATACAGATCTGTTGTCTGCAATGTAAGAAGGACATGGAACTGTTGGAGCAAGTCCAGAGGAGGGCCATGAAGTTCATAAGAAGACTTGAGTACCTCTCCTATGAAGACAGGCTAAAAAAGTTAGGGCTGTTCAGCCTGGAGAAGAGAAGGTTGCGTGGAGACCTGATAGCAACCTTCCAGTGTCTGAAGGGGGCCTACAGGGAAGCCAGGGAATAACTATTCTTCAGGAATTATAGTGATAGGACAGAGAGTAATGGGTACAAATTGAAAGAGGGGAAATTTGGGTTAGGTATTAGGCAGAAATTCTTTATCATGAGCGTGGTAAGATACTGGAACAGTTTGCCCAGGAAGGTTGTGGATGCCCCAAACCTGGCACGTAAAAGGCCAGGTTGGATAAGGCCGTGGGTAACCTGATCTAGTGGCAGGTGTCCCAGCCCGTTCCAGGTGGGGTTGGGACTAGATGATCCTTAAGGTCCCTTCCAACCCTAAACATTCCATGATCCTATGTTATTTTCTTAAGATGATTTTTTTTATAAACCTAGGTGTGATCAGGGACTAGGAAAACTGAACAACAACAAAATTTGTATCTCTACAAAAGCATTCACATGTATTATGTGAAATAGGACAGGACTGAGATTTGGCCAAAACAAGTGGAATCTATGACTTACTGGGAATCTAGGAATATTTATGTGTTTTTTAAAGTGAAATGTACCAGCTTGAATAGCACCAGTTTGTTTTTATTGCAGGATTTGACTGTGGATTGAATTATTTTTGCCAAGTTTTGCTAATTTCCATGGCCAGTTTTATACAATTTGTTCACATTTAATACTTCATTCATTAACTCCATGTAAATGATGGGGTTATTTTCCTTCTCTATGCTGTTCTGACTAAATTATCCAGCTAAACTTTGATATATATGCGTGTATTAACCAATATAGAATTTTGTTTCTTAATTCCTTCAGTTTCTTCTTTATTTGTTGTTAGTTACTAAGAGATCTTTGTCAGCTGTGGGTGGATTCACTATGAAAAGTCTTCTTTTAAATAAAAACGATCCCAAATACTGTGTGTTATGTAGTAAAACATATATATAGAGAGAATATTTATGGACAGGGAATTTAAGACAAAAATAAATAAAGATTTGTCTTTTCCTCTTCCTGGAGAGACTAAGAATTTCTTGAATTTAGCTGACTGTCCTTTTCCACAAAGGGACGATATCGGGTTCAAACTGATAAAAGAGCAGAACCACCAAACAAGATACATCTCAAGAGTAAATCTGTCAGTTGAACAGCTCTGTCACAAATTCTAGGAGCAAGGCCTGCTGTCTTCCCAGTGCAGCCAGGGGAGCTCAGTAAGTTGCCCCAGTTCTCCTGCCATGACCTCCATGAGGGCTGCTTGCTGCTTACCCAGCTCGCCTGCCTTGTTGTGGGAGGCTAAGCAGGAATCTAAATGAATGCAGATGTCTGTCCATTCTCAAAAATGAACTAGCCTTTATGAATACTCAAGAGAACTATTGAGGGAGTTTGCAGTCTATTGTGTTCTACAGCTTCCTTGCAAGTGGAAGCTGAGGGGCAGGCAGCAATTCCTTCTCTCTGGTGACCAGGGACAGAACACAAGGGAATGGCAAAAAGCCGTGTCAGGGGAGATTTAGATTAGATATTAGAAAAAGATTCTTTACCCAGAGGATGGTTGGGCACTGGAACAGGCGCCTCAGGGAAGTTATCATGGCACCAAGCCTTCCAGAATTCAAGAAATGTTTGGACAATGCTCTCAGGCACAGGCTGTGATTCTTGGGGCTGTCCTGTGCAGGGCCAGGAACCAGACTCAATGATTCTTGTGGGTGCTTTCCAACCCAGAATATTCTATGGCTGTGATGGACTGGGATTTTTGCCAGAATAATAAATATCAAAGGGAGGGGTGCTTCCGGTAGTTATATCTAATACTTATTAATTATTCACTTTATAGATAACGAGATATCTCACTGTTTACATAAATGCATAATCAGTGCATCAGTAAATCCATTTTGATATCAATAATACATAAAATATGCTATATATTTATGTTAAATTATGCAGGGACAAGAAGGGACTCATCCATAGAGAACACAGAGCAGTCCAGGCAGTGCAGGAATGTCTATTATTTTACGGGATCTGGAGATGTCATGAGTGCTTGACACTGCATTTGGAAAACCAGTGTACTTTCTCTAGAAAAAGGTTCTACATTCGGAGGGTTGTTAAGCATTGGAACAGGCTCCCCAGGGAAGTGGTCACAGCACTGAGCCTGTCTGAGTTCAAGAAGTATTTGGATGATACTCTCAGGCCCATGGCATAACTTGGAGATGGTTCTGTGCAGGGCCAGGAGTTGGACTCGATGATCCTTGTGGGTCTCTTCCAACTTGGCATATTCTGTGATTCTCTAAAGGATGTATTTGATTACAACCAAGTATTTATAAAGCCTCCAGCTCTAAAAAATGAAGGGTATTTGAGGATCTTCAGCAAGTTAAAAATGGCAGTACTGCTGTGCGTGCTTATCTCTTTTTTCATGCTATGCTATTTAAGATCTGAAGTATCCACTTTTCTATACATGATGTTAAGCCTGGGTAGGAATAAGGAGAAATTTGCATGCTAATGAAACAAGATTAGACCATCAAAATCACTTCAGTTACAAGAGGTAAGGCCCCTCCATAACTATTTTTCTTCTAATCCTAGTTCTGTACTTTTGTTTAAAAACCTTATGGGTCTTTTTTGTTGAGAAGGGAAGTGTGTGTTGTCCTAGCAAACCAACTTACACAATTAGAAGTAAACAAACTTCTGAATATATAAGCACATCTACAGATCTTCTTTCAAGACCACTTCCATCTGCTTAAACGTTATGTAAGAGGACAGGCTTAGTTCCATTCCACCTAACCACGAGGCAATTCCCAAACAAACTTCTGGGGCTTAGTGTTCAGAGATAAGGGTTAGAACTTCTGCTGCTCCTGAAGTGCAGTGGGTACACATAGTGGAAATAGTGCTTCATGTTATGAAGTACTATGTGTATGAAGTACTATGTGCTTCATTCATGTGCCCTGGACATCTGCAGTGGAAAAATGCACGTCAGATGAACAGAACCTCACAGTGTAGCTACAGGAAGGTGACTTGCACATATGCCCCCAAATTTTCAGAAGTAATAGACTTTTTTGGGGTCTGTGGGAGTGGAATAACCTCCATTTGGAGTGGTCAGGAAGAGAGAAAAAGAGGCATGAGGAAAAGCGTGAGAAAGCTCTGGTGACAGAAAGATTTGACAATTACAAACTTACATAGAAATAAGAGATGGAGCAGCAATAGGTAAAAGGTTCACCATAGCACCTAAAAAAATGATATGTAAAGTAGAAGGGGCCATCACAAGTTTCTGATTCATCAGGCCACTGAAAGTTGGTTGCACTGGTGCAAAGTACTCAGAGAATATTTTAAGGGCTTCAAATAATTTCAGTTTTGCTTATGCACATTTTCATATTCTGGTTAAGTAATGAAATTTTATTCAAGCAAACATCTGTGGAAGTATTGGGATTGTATATGTTAGACCACTCATCCACTCAGGTAGCATAAGCAATACCAGGTAACCATTGCAATAAGAATGTCAAATATAAAAAGTATGGTCTCAAGTAAATTCTTTTAGCAAAACTATAGCTGAGTGGTTCTAAATACTGACCAAATCTGATGAGCTTATGATTTGCAAGTGGACATTGAATACGTATGGAAAGAAGATGTCCTAGAGTAAATTGTTATCTATAGTTGTTCTTTGCAGCATAACTCTTCCCCAACTCTTTAAACATATATAAGTTTGGAACATAACTCACATCTTTACTAGAAAAAAAAGGACATAATATATTTTTTATATCTGTAAGAATCTAAGACCATAGTTTAAAATAACCAAAGATCAGAGTTTATCTAAAGCTTGGCTTGGGTTTTCCTTGGGGTATGAGACTATTCTACCAACTTTTAAGTGCATGCTCAAAAAGAGAAGACACAAGACATAATGCTTGACATTAAGCACCTTACTTCACACTGACTTATTGCTTACCGAGGCCCAAGGGGAATCAGATAAATCTTGCTAGCTCTGGTCTCAAATCCATAGTTTGTCTTAAGCAGAGGTTGATCTTTTTTACAAGATAAACTAGTCTAGATTCAAAAGTTTGCAGTGATGGATAATCTAATAAGTCCTTCCTTGCTTATGCAGTTCTCATAACCTTTATTTTAATCTGAATATTTCAAAACACAGCTTTCTGATACTGGATCTATTAATGCCTTTGTCTGCTGGATTAAAGACGTCTCAAAGCATTTCTGAAGCAGTTTCCTGAACACTTTCCAATTTTTCAAAATCCTTTTGAAGGTGTGGATACTGGGGCTGGACACGGTATTCCAGCTGACAGTTAAGTTTCATTACCTTGAAATAAGGATTAAGTGGGAATTCAAAACTACATAACTTGATGTAGTGACATTTCACCTTTGGTGACCTGGCTTTAAATTTGTGTTTGGTCAGCAAAGGATATTGTTTTTCTAATCTTATCCTAGCCCCCTCTGACGTTTTTCCATATCAAAAAAGAATCACTTTCACTGGCATAATTTTCCTTCATGACTAAGGACAGGCCTAGCACTGGGGAGGCTGAATAACAGGTTTGAATGGCAAGGACACACTGCCAGAGCTGTGTCTGTCCTGGGTGCAGGCTCTTAGCTCCTGTGCTCCCAGGCACAAAGACATTCTGGGCAAACACTGTGTGTACATGAGCTGCAGCTGCTCACTTTCCCCTGCTCTGACCTCCAGCACAGCCAGCACAGCCCCTACCAGGATCCCTTCTCTTTGCTTGGTGGTCCTGCCTGAACAAAAGTGAAGGAAGCAATTTTCTTTACAGCCTTAGAATGAAATGATATTTCACAGCTGCAAAATTATATAGAGACTTGAAGCTGAGCAACAGGAAGCAACCTAATTTTAAATCCACTTTTGCACTATAGAATATTGCCAAACAATATGCAATGAAGAGAGTGAGATGCGTCCAAATGGTTTTTCTTCAATAGATTAGAAAAATGATGACCACATACAAAGTATTTAGGTAGTGATGTCTTCCAGACTGTCGAGAGATAGAAAAGGTAGGTTAAAAAGGAAAGAGACAGAAATAAAACTTATCTTGAAATAAAGGTATTTGTTGGAAATTAGAATAATATACTTGTACCTGTATGGGATTTGAATAAATTAATTAATATTTAAATACACATGCATTTGCATATGCATAGCAATAATTTGATACAGAGCTTTTTGGTTACTGAAACCCCCTTTTTCACAAAAAGATAAAGTTAAGACATAGCTATTTGTATTCATGTGATCCAACTTTACCTTCTAAAGTATTAATTATCAACTTTAAGTTAGTCACCTAGATCCCCTTTTGTGACTGGCAGAGAGAAAAACATATCCCTGGAGCTGGTACCGTAGCCTCATTCTCATGGCTTAAGAAGAAATGATTTGCCCTAGCTTTCTTTATCACCACTGAGTACCAAAAAAGTTAGCGAAGTCCTTTGTATTTGATGTGTAATTTTTAAGAAACTGAAGTTAGGTAGTTGTAGATACCCCCACCCATTCAGATTAGAAATGTATATGGATATTAGTGGCTACACTCAAAGTGTTTAATCAAAGAAACAAATAATCATAAACTCCTTCATAGCACATTTTTAATTCTGTGGTGCCCACTTTTGTGAAGAAAATAGGATGAGAAATAGTTAGAAGACGTACAAGAGCCCTAAAAGAAAGTCTATATTAATTGCAAGAGCTATTTATGTAGATAGTGTTTTTAAGATGTGATACTGAACCAATACTCCAGCAGAGTTGTTGAGGAAAAGGGAGTTAATATAATCAGAAATTTATTAGTGAAGAAGAGTAAAGGTACCCTTAATTTTTTGTGTATCAAAAAGTCCTTTAGCACTTAGGATAGCCTTGCCAAACTCCTATTTGGGAAGTCATCATATGTCAGCTCCGTCCAGCTTAAAGATTTGGTAAGAAAAATAATTTGATTGCTGAGAGGTTCATGTGCTTTGGTAGAAGAAGATATGCACCTCACATAAATACGCTGTAGATTCTGGCATGGTATTCTTGAGCCAAACAAAGTAAACAAATTATTAGTCAAAATCAGAGCTACTGGTAGGCCTGTACAAGTAGCTTCACTAGGGTGCTACCATGGAAGAGAGAGGGGGAAAATCAGGCTGCCTATGCCAGAGGTCTAACCTGGATTTTTCCACTGCTTTGCTGACAAAAGAGCTGGGATGTGGGAGGCTGTCACAGTTCTGGCCTGGAAGCAGTCCAGCTGGTCTTAGTTTCCCTGGCATTCTGGAAGTATCAGGAGCAGCAAGCCTGGACTGCTAATGCTTTTCCTTGGCTTTTTCTTCATCCCTCGTATGTTCCTTCCTACAGTCCTCCTATGTCCTGTCCATGAGGACAATGTCTGGCTCTCACTATGTTCCACTAGTCTTGGAATGGAAAAAATCAGCTTTGCTTGCACAAGTGAGATCTCACAGTCTGTCCCTGATCATTAAATCCTGACAGTCTTGAAGTGTGCATGCACAACATAGAGAGGTGTTTGGCATGGGGAGCTCTGTAGAAGATGTTGGAATACTCACATGCAGAAACACTGGTTTTATTTCAAATTGATGTACTCTACAATGAAATGTCAACTTCTTTTTTTTTTTTGCTGTCCTGTAATTTCCACTAATAATTTTTTAAATCTCAAACAAAATGGTGTTCAGAGTCAAAAGATCAATTAACATAAATTGTATTTCTAATGCCTTGTTCTGTTATAATTAGTAATTTCATTGGTTTCTAAAAAAAATTTGCAAAACTACCATAACAGAACATTTTAAGTAGATAGATCACTGTTTTGAAGTTTCTATTTTTTTCCTAAATCTTTTCAAAACTTCCTAGAGAAAATACAAGATTATTCTTCAAGCAGAAACATTCCTCAACAACATTTTCTTTTAAAAGGCTCTTGATGAGATGTATTTGGATTTCTGACCAGCCATTTCCTTAAATCATTTCATCACTGAGTACAGTAAAAACGAGCCTCACTTGGTAGAAAAGAAAAACATCCAAGCAGCCTCATATGGGAGAGTATTGGTGGTGGCAGAGATCTGCAAGGCTTTCATTCGGTTAGCAGCAGACCTTCAGACCTTCAGAGTTTGTAAGGTTTCCTGCTTCAGAAGGAATAAAGATAAAAAATAGCTTATAATTCAGATTCAAAGAAGAGTATTAATGAATTGCTTACTTTCTTGCCAAATAAGATGTGACAGGAGACAAAGATTCTTAGGACTTTAATACATATAGAGAGGGTGGTCAAACACTGGAATAGGCTTCCTAGAGAAGTGTTTGATGCCCAAAGCCTGTCAGTGTTTGAGGCATTTAGACATGCATTAACTTGGTCAGCCCTTGGTCAGGCAGATGGACTAGAGGATCTTTGTATGTCCCTTCCAACTGAAATAGTCCTATTCTATTAACTAAGCAAAACAGTACATAAAGCACCTTTGGACTTTCAAGGATTTGAGCTGTTACAGGCATATGCAGATTTGGCATAATGAAAAAAATAACAATGTAATGAACTTTATGTAGGTACGCTCACCATTCAAACTGCACTGTACTTTTCAAAATACACATCTGTATATACTAGATTTTCAGAAACCATAACTGTCTTATTGTCACTTGCCATTTAAAGCAACAACAAAACTCTCCTAGTTGGAAACAGAACTAAGGCAATGCTGAGCACATCTGGAAATGCCAACTGTGCTGTGAAAACAGAGCAAGTGATAATATGCTGCACACCAAGAAGAAATATTTTGTGATTTCCCCATGTATTATGAGTATGTAATTAGTTGAGCAGGGGATGGGACTTCAGATGCTCACATGGACAAGTGCAAAAGGGATCCTAACAAGGTGAAAGAGAAAAAAGGGTAGATGGATTATTGTTAAACGCTTTCAAGAATATCGGCACAACCAGATATTAATGATCTACCTTAGATGCTTAAAAATAGAACCTGTGTACCTGTGCAGTCACAGCATGAGGACCCTCTCCATAGTTCACACTCCTTATTTGCTCATCTGAATTGGATGCTAGAAGACTAAGAAGGTAACCAGTCTTTCAATGTACAGACTGGAAAGTCTGCATGCCATGAATCCTTTGAGTGAACCCTAGTTACTAACATAAACAGGGCTCTTTCACTCCAGAGTCAGACAGGCTTGGTTTTCAGCTTAATAGACTTAGTTAAACAACAACAACAACAAAATAGAAAAGAAAAGAAAATACGTATATAGGAAAAGGATGTGTTTCCATCACAAGACTAATAAAATGTACAGTTTTGGCTTCACTCCATCTAGTGGCAATCAGGCAGAAATCCTCCCTCCTCCTTCCATGCCGAAGCAGCAGTGGTAAACTATGGCTGGAAGTTCGTGTTGGATGAGTTTGGCATGGTTTGGGCTTGTTTATGGTCACTGAAGTGCAGGAGTCATCCATGAATGGGCTTTGATGTGTTCACTGTCAGAATATGGTTCCCATTGTACCACACTGCTTTTGGAGTAGGAGTCTGGAATAGGAACTGCTAAAAAGGAGGCAGGAAAAGAAAGGGCCCAATGTGGATGGAAGCAAAGATCTGCTGAATACCTGTAAACAAGGGTTGTTATGGTAGAAAGCTTTGAGAAAAATGCATTTGTAACTTCTGATAAGGATTTCTTAAGCAATAGAAATGCAACAGAGAAAAGGCAGATTCATTCATCCTCAAATGTGTCCTAGAGTCCTCAGTAAAAAATTTTGGCTCAAGTCTTGTTTTCCTGGTGTACTGGAAGCAGATTAGTTCTGTACAAAGTCTTCTAGGTATTCATGTGTCAGTCCTTGCTTTAAGTTATTTTTTCTCATATACTTTATCTGAGCTTGCAACCCTTGTATTTCCATGTGAGTTTCCAAACAGAATAAAATTCACAGGAAGGTAAGGCACATCTGTATCTGCCTTCAGGTTCATGCTCAGAAGCAAAGGATTCTCTCTGGGCATATTAGTTCTCACATTAATTTTCCCTAATGCAGGATTGGATTTTGTGTTGGATTTAGATACGTTGAATGGCCTGTGAAAACCTATCCAAGTCCAAAGCAAATGCAACACCCAAATTTTAGGAATGTTCAAATACCATTGAGATCTGTAAGCTTTAATTAAAGTATAAAAATTAATTATCTAAGTGTGGGCATACACAGACACACACACACATATATAGATGTTCTGTATTTTACTACCTGTATACATATACATGTGACCAGTTTTTAGAGAACTTAGCAAAGTTCTAGGAACTTAGCAAAGGACTTAGGTCTCATTGTCCTGTATTTTGTATAAAGGACAGTTTAAAAGAAATCCTTCTGAGATTCTGTGTGAAGACAGATAAAGAAAGTCATCTTATATGGCCCCTCTATCAATCAGGATAAGAAGAGAAACAAATATAGTGAGATAATTTCTATAAAGCATCACTGAATCATCCCTCTGTTTTCATTCAAATCATATAGCAATTAGTAAGTGATGATCTGGTTTAGAAGAAGGAACACATTGTTTTCATACACTGTGCTTTGTGTACTGTTTGGGCTAAATTAAGACAAATAACCAAGACAATATTTTGCTTTGATATCAGTAAATATTGGCATCAAGAATTCATTGCCCCATTATTTTTAATGGGAAGAATTCAGTCTAAACCTTTTTTTCATCAAGTTAAGGAGGTGATGTCATATGGTAAAGGCTGGATATTCCAAATAAATCACTAACAAGTCATTTTGGCCGAGCAATATGTGTATCAGATATGCAATTGAACATGTCTGGAAGAAAATGCATTATTGTCATAAGACTTAGGAGTCAGAGCCTGATGAGTTTGTATATCTTGCGAACAGTTACACAAGTAACCAGACATTTCCTGCACAATTCAACATTTTTAAGGGAATATCCTAGACTTTATAGCAAATAACCTTGGATTACAAGCTCAGACCCTGATTCAGCAACCACTTCTGAGTGTTTCACTCCATCTAGAGCCCCGCACGACATGCATGTCAAGTGTGTGTTGTAAAATCCATTGCAATATTCAAAGGGTGCCAGTGACTGAGCTTTATGCATTAGTGTGTTCCAGAGCTGCATTTCCCAAGACACGGCAACAGCTAATAATTACAGGCCTTCTTCTCTACTGTTTTCAGTTTTGATCCTGAGTGTCCCAAATGATTTAGAGTCCAGGGAACTGGACCCACCGTCTTGGCACCCAGAAGCTGCTCCTGTCCCCTGTGCTTGTTCCTCCCATGGCAGATGCCTGCCTCATGAGGGATTGCTCCAGCTCCATACCCATGGTTACCAGCAGTGCAAGGGAGATACTGTTTTGTCCACTGCTGTGCTTCAGTCTACACACAGCAGGCCATAGATATATAGGTGTCTGGCTATGGTGTCTAGTTCTGAGACAGATATCCTAGAGGATGAGTTAAGCTCCCCATGGGGAGCATGCGGTAGATTTTAAATGCCTCAGAGGCAGTGTGTGATATCCAAAAGTTATGAGGGTATTTACTAAAGCTCCTGCTAAAATGATGTGCCGTAAATCCTAAAAGGTTTTATCAACAGGAGGTATCCAAAAATAAGCTTGTTACTCTTTGTCACAAATCACCTATGATTTTTTCCTTGATTTCACTACCTTGCTTTATGAATTGACAGAAAACAGAGTATCAGTGGACAAATTAGACCTTTTGCTGATGACAACATAGCAGACCTTCCTCCAGAAGAGGAGCTATATCAGTATAAGCTTGGTTTATGTAAGACTCAATTTTTGCAGTAGGGTTACTGTGGATCTACCCTGCAGAAAATCAGAGCGGATGTGTAGTGCCTGTGTGGAAATAGGAGCCTTCCTTTCTAGTCGATCTCCAGTGATACCTCAGGCATGGATTAGATCCCAGACAGGGCATTTCTCATGCTATAAAATCTGGAGGTGGGTGAATATTTTCACAATCAAAGTGAGGTTGGGGCAAAAAAAAATGAATAAAAAGAAAAAGCTGGCGTGTCTCCAGGAAGTTCTGTTTTTCATTTCACCTGAACTGTTTAGAATTTTTACAACTGAAAATTGCTTCTTTCCATCTGTGAAGCATTTGCTTCTTGGAAAAGATGCACAAAGCCAAGACATGAAAGACATTTGAAATAAATAAATAAACTAATGCATTCTTTGGAGAATCCATGCTGTTTCCCTACTGCTCCCCATTTTCTTATGAAGTCCTCTCCACAGATGGAGGGCAGCCGTGGTCTCCTCAGCAGTAACAAGGGATGGAAAAGAATTCCAGTAAGTAAATTACAGTAGCTCATATGGCTGCAGTCTTAATAGAGTTTGTTTCAAAAGCATAGGCCACAAACAAGTTTAGTGAGGGGAGGGTATCTTTCAAATACATATATTCAAAAATGTTGTGATTTCCAAAGAATAGTTTACCTAATATAATTAGCTGTGGGTAGTACTGCCTGAAATAAACATTTTATGCAAGAATGGCATGGAGGATGTCAAGAGAAGCACCCACCTCAGAGATGACTCAGGGCTGTGCTCCTGTTGACACTATGGTAGCTAAAGGAATATTTTCTATATCTTGGTGGAGATAGAGATAAAACAATACATTTCACTGGTCTCTATACATCCTCCCAAAGTTTACAAGTACCCATTAACAAGAATAAAATGGCAAATAACAAAAATTAAATTATAGTCAGATTCAGACCTCCTCCCGTTGCTCTATGAAAGGCATCACACAAAAACTTACCCAGAATTTCTGAACTAAAACTATACCAGGTAATTGAGGAATTTTCCTCTGCCCTTTAATCTGAAATTATTGCACTAAAGCAGAGAGAAGGATTTGCAAGCAAGGACAGCACTAAGGGCAGATACTGACTCAGAAAGAATTGAAGCCTTTCCATTGACTTCAATTGAACAATACTGGCTCAGGCCAGCTGCAAGTTTTATCCTAAATTTTTCTTCCTGGAAAGGAGTTGCCAAGTGTCCTTCTGCATGCTCCTCATAGTGACAAAGGTCAGTCAGGGACTGCTATCAAATTCTGTCTGCCCAGATGCAGGGATCTGTGTGGGTTAAGGGTTTGGCTGGATTTGGAATCAGAAAGCAAATGTTTCATTAGCAGTCAGTACTAAAAGTTATTGGGCCATCCTCTCTCGTAGTGATTAATTATTCAATGTGACTAAAGCGATTAATTATTTAATGGAACTTTCCTTAATTGTTGCTTAACAGTTCTGAAATAGTGGAAGGAGTTATTGTGGAAAATTGTGTACCATTCTGCTATCTGTCAGGTATTGTTATTTTGCAGCTAGATGGTGGCACCAGCTTCCACGGTCGACCAAAGTGGAGACCACATTTTCCTTCATGATTTGTATTGCTGGAGCTACAGCTGGATTGTATTTGAAGAATGCAGGAGAGAAGCCAGGTCTGGTAAGGACCTGAGGAATCCTTTTGTTATGCAGATTGAAAGCTTGGCTGGTTATGTAGAGCACACAGAAGATCTGCTCCCTCCTCTGTAACTACCCTGGAGAACTGAAAGCATGGATGTGATCTCCTTTTGTAGCTCATACATTGCTGCTAAAATAGACTTAATCTGTTCTTCTAAAAACTTTTCCTCAGCTCACAGTGATTTTGGATACACAGAATATCAAGTTTTGAAGAAAAGAAAAGAAGACAAAAATTATAAAGGCCATGCATTTGATCCCAGGCCCAGCAAGGCATTGTGCTGTAGATGAATTTGCAAACCTCAGTTCTATCATTCTGCTATAGTCAGAGCTATCAGGCTCTCCTTAATGTGTTACACAAAAGGGCCGCAGCACACAAAGCCTGGAACACATCAGTTTATAGATCCCGAGAGGGTCCTGTGGAGTCTATTACTTTGATGAAGTGGTATTTAAAATTGCAATACCCAGCAGTTGTTTAACCCTCCAGATGTTGCCCCTGTGGAGTGTTTAATACGACGTGAAGTGCTGGTAGGCTAGGCCATAACCTCCTGTCATCTTTTCAGCAGGTCACATCAGGTCTTACTATCTTCTACTAAATCAATACAGGATGACCTGGCATAGCAGTTTTCCTTCTCCGCTGTTGTTTTGTTGTTTGGTTGGTTTTTTTTGTTGTTGTTGTTGTTGTTGTTTTTTTTTAAATAGTGAGTAGGAAAATCAGAAGAAAAAAAATCAAAAGAATAGGAGAAAGGAAGGAGATCTGAAAGCAAGCTGAGAAACTTTTGTTCATCTCGATTCGTGTTTTCCCCCCGTTTGCGCTGACAGCCCAGATCCAGCAGCTTGGTGCTGCCATCTGCTGTTACTCCTGCTGCTGGCGCTGCCCAAGTTTTTGAACAAATCAGCAAAGAGCAACTGAAAAGACATCAGCATCATGAATAAATAAACAGTAATTTAGAATGAAATGGATAAAGAGCCTCTAATAGAAAAATCCCACTTAATTTCTAATTTTTTGAAGCAATTTTGAATCTTTGTATGACATGACATGCTAACAGTAATTCCTATGGTCATCAAAAAGATGAGGCACGTCCATGAGTTCAATTGACTTTCTTTTCTTATGAACAAGTCAGCTTTTAGAAATATTTAGTCAGAAATATCATGGCTTAGAGGTCAAGAACCTGATGCTTCACAGTGTTTTTCATGGCTTAGATATTTGATGCCACAGGTATCTCTCTTACAGGGCTGGCTTCCAAAGTCAATTAAAACCAAGCGACAAACTTGCTTTGAGTAGTGCAGGGCACTTATTAGATCACCTCTGCAAAGAGGAAACTTTCTTTCTGAAGGATAGATGCTCTCTGGGGCATCAGCAGCCTTTTAGAATGTGAACCAAAACCCTGCATTCACCAGAAGGAATTCAGTTGGCATATGACTCGCTCCATCACCCCTCATTATGCCACCTGGTATCTAGCTGGGCTGTGGTTCTGCCAGCATCTAGATTAAAACACGATCCTGACAGGATTTACATTTTGGAGGGAGAGATGGAAATGGGGAGTGAATTTTTTTTGCGGGGGTTCCTTGTAGCACAAAATAATTTGAACTTTTTATAGAGTAAGGGCATTGACATCCAGGGTGTTGAAAAACAAAAACATTTTGCTATTATTACACAGAACTCTATTTTTCCTCTCCTACTTTTATTTTTGTGCGAAGACCTATTTTCACTTCTCAGCCAAATCTTAACCACATATTTCCAAAGGGCCAAGATTTCAACCCTTATTGGACAGTGTTACCACAAATGTGATGGCTGTTACTATGATTACATCTATGGAGAACTGGTACTTAGAGAAAATAACAGCTTACTGGCATCCTTCTAGTGAAGTTTTTGAGATTCAAGTATGAAGAACGTAGACATGTATTGAACTCACTGTGCCAGCACAAATAATCTCTTGACACATGACTGCAGCCACAAAAATCAATGCCAGCAGTGCTCTCAAATTTGAAAGGATTGACCACTTCCTCTCACTGTTACTAAACCCTGTGTAGGAATATAAAACAGGTACTATAGCACATGACAACTCAGGAATGGATGTCTGTCACAGCAAACTCTTGACAAATGTGTTTTCCATCATCTGGCTTCACCTTCTGTTATTCTAATAGTGTCCTATGGAGTGATATCATTGCCTTGCAAGTACTCGTAGAATCTCCTTGCCTTACACTGATAGCAGCAGTAAAGCAGCATTTAGTGTGACAAGAGGTTCTCTACTGTAATCCCTAAAACTGGAGCTTGGAATCTTAATAAGAGTTGTGCTGTAACTTCTAACTCTAAGGAATGCTCCTTCTTACCTTTTCAGGTCCATCTCCTCCGCCACTTACCTCTTCTAAAAATGCAGGGCATCGGAAGCACAGGCATCTTTGCATCCTCTCAGGGTGGAGGAGCTAAACCCAAAAGAAGCATTTTCTCTGTGTGTGCACAGAGACTCAAAGTGAAAAGACTCAAGCAAGGTCAGCGAGCAGCCCCCTGCTTGCAGAGCAGCAGACCTCATGCTGCAGGTGTGGTTAGTGCCAGTTTCCATCCTGGGAACTGCCCAATCTTGATGGGCAACCACCGCTCCGGTTCTGAGACTGCAAATGTGCTGTCAAAGATTCAGTAGACCCAGACCCAAGTTTAGGAATGCTACTAATACACTTACAAGCTTTAATCCCTCTCCTCACTTCCCTCCTGTTCCTGTTGAGCCCAAATATCAACAATTAATGTAGGCACTTGATATGATGCAAAATGTAAAGTGAATCGACAATAGCATAAATCTGACATGAAGATATGTGAAGACACATTTAGAGAGAGAAAAGTTCTTCAGTATATTTGAGTTGCAACTGGTACAAGACTGCATGTGGAAAAAAATAGTATTTTCAACTCATCTTACCAGACCGCCAGTCCTGGAGCCAGCTGTGCCAGCAACAGGGCAGTAGCTGTCAGCCTGGGCCTGGAGGTTGTGTTCATCTCTCTTGGACCAATCAGGAAATGCAAATCACCATTTTTGTGCTGGTGTAGATGTAATTCGTGTGTACTTGATCAGTACTTTGCAGGGGAGTCAGAGGGAGCACACGCAGGGAGCAGGTAATCGTAGGGTATATGGCAACCATAGGCCAAATAGTGTTTGCCTTTTTCAGGCCAGGCATAGTCTTTTAACCAAAGTAACCAGAAACAGTTGACCTGACCTTTAAAAATCCATAGTATCACTGTTCCTGTGTCTTCCAGGGTACAAAGAACATTTATAAAGACAAGGTTTACTGGATCATATTGCACAGTTCAGTTTACCTTTTAGTATCAAGATCTTATTTAAATGGTGCATATATATATATTTATATACAGATGTAGCAATACCAATTAAAGAGAATTCAATCATTACCAAATTTTAGTCTCACCTGACTTGATAATTCCCATCTAATACCTGTATTTTCTACATAATTCTTGTCAGAGTGTTATTTCCTGAACATAAAAGCTTCAAAGGATTTAAACTGCTATTGCATCTGTCCTGTATACAATGGAAGAAATACATTGTCATTCCAGAGGTAAATTACTTGTTTCATGCTTCTCACAAAGTATCTTTATTTAACATTCGGACAGATATGCACCTATTTATTATATAAATAATCTATGGCTTCTTAGTTTGCAAATGCTGGTTGAAAGTTCATGAGAGCAGGCTTTTCTGTGAACTTTCTGTATTTATAATTTCAGTCATTGCAATAAATCCTGAGCCTACCACCTGCTTAGCAGCATTTTACACTCTACCCCAATGGCTAAAGCTGGAAGCTCTGCATCTGAATATTTCAAAACCTCTGAACAGCTTGATTGGAGTTTGATTTTCTTCTTAAATAGTGCAAGTTGTTCTGGAAAAAACATATAATCACAATTAACTGATAGTCAAATCCTTGGTCTCTAACATACAAAGCTCCACCACAACTAATAGAGTGGTTTCATTTATAGAGGTTTCATTTGAGCAAAGCTTACTGCAGCATTTTGTAGTTGTTAGAAAAAAAGTGTTCTTTGTGCGTGCTGTAGTTCAGAGCTGTAAGGTCTTTGTGAATGGTTACTCTCAAAGCGCTACAGAAGTTCCCCGGTTCAAGGTGGTTCCTGGCTCCTCGGAAAAATGAATGTGGGGTTCCAGCCTGGGAGGAGAGAAATAAGTGAAAAAGGAGCGTCCTTGGGCTAGGCAGGACAGGTCTGCTTAGTGCAGCTCTGCAGCCAGGACCAGTCAGTGCTAAGCTGGTTCAGAAGGAAGAAAGGTGAGTGTTGATCCCAGTAAACATAAAGAGCATCCATGAATCCAAATCATCAATCACAGTAAAAGCTCCTCCAACCTTATTTGTCAGAGCAAAGGGATTTTCAAATTATAAAACCAGGAGTCACCATATGGTCACCTAACCACATAATTTAGGACACAGAACATCCTTGAATTTGATCCAGTTTAAACTTGAGTACATTTTTTATATTATAAAAACCAAAAACATCTATTCTCGATTTAAAAATTGCTAATGGTAGAAAAGCCACAATAACCTCTTGCAATGCACACCAGTAGCTAAGTATTTCCCTGGTGAAATGTGTAGCCTTTTCATCATGCACATTTGTCCAGCTCCAGCCACCAGATCTTTTTATAGCTTTACTTGCTAAATTGGAAGAGCATTAGTCCTGAAGTAAATACTTACCGTCTATAACCAAAATCCTTTAACTTTTTCTTGTGCTTAAACGATTGTGCACCTACCCCTTCTACCAGAAGATGCTTTCCAGCCTTTAGGTTGGTCTCAGAGCTGTCATCTGCACCCGCTCTGGTTTTCAGGCAGTCTGTAAGAGTGTCTGTGCTTTAGAGCTCAACCTACATACGGGGAAAATAGGGCATCCATGCCAAAAACATGTATTCCCGGGGTCACACCAGTTTCTGACCACTTTTGCTCCTGGAGTTGACACCCACCTAATGCCCTGGACACGAACCAGTGTGTCCTGTTTAAGCCCACTGCTCCCTGGTGGAGGGTGCTCCCTGTAGCACCCACAGACCCTACAACTTGTTTCTCTGAATCTGACTTCACTTTTGCCCACTGGATAAATTACTGTTACTCAGTCATCTACCATAACAAAGCAATTCAAAATTTTGCTTCTAAAGTTCCTTTAATACTCACTAGATATGGTAACTATAATCTTTGTAATCTTTGTAAAGCTTTAAGTGATGATTTTATGCCTCTAAAATAAAATTTGTACCATATTTTTGCAGGACACTGTCAGTAACAAAGCCGCTCACTGCCAAACTGTTCAACTGCAGAAATATTAGCTAGTATCATCATTACCCTGTGTAGCTTCATTTCCCTGGAGTCACACATTATTATTCCCCTAATGTCTAAGGTATTATAGACAGTTACTGTGCTGCATTTTCAGCTCAGAGAGGTCTCTCTCAAATGATGTAAGGAAGGGTAGCAAGTACAAGCGATTTTCTCCATTCCTGTCATGCTTTTCAGGTGAGAGTAGCAGTTATTTCTTAACCAGCTGAATGAACTAATTTAAATAATATATTCTGCATGCACTAATTTACATAACATTATATATGCAGGTAAAATGAAAGCCACAACAAAGATAAATAAAAGTTTCACAAGAATTCAGTCACAGGCCATGAAGAGGACCCTGGGAGAAACAGGGAAACAATTCTCTCATGCCTTGCTTACTTCATAAATTCACTTTCTTTCTGAAATTGGTTGATACTCAGTCTCAGCTCTGCATGTCAAGTTTTTTCCACTTCTTTTTCCTCTTTCAAATGTTGAGCATCTTTTGATATGGTCGATAAGTCTCTATTAATCAATTCCTATCAGAGGGCTCAAAAGACACATGTATCAGGTAGGAAAAAATCTCATAGCTCTGCTTCCACATGGACTTTGACAAAAATAACCAGCTGTAAACAAGCAGGAATGTATATTTTCCATGATTCATGCTGAAGAACCCACCATAGGCCACGGGACTGTTGTACAGAACTTGAGCTTTCACAGAAAAAAAAATGCTACCAGGTGGCCTGATTGTGAGGGAAGCCTTCCCAAACAGGAACCGAACATGAATCAAGTCAGGATGACTCAGATTGTTTTTGTGATTCTGCAGAGAGACAATCCGAGATAATAGCTGGGTTGTGTGAACTATTGCTATAATTTATTACAGTAAAAATTCAAAATACAATGACTTGCGGTTGTGAGTTGGGTTTTTATTTTCTCTATGTATATCAAAACCACTTAGATTTCTAGCCCCTCTGTGTGAATAAACACATAGAAAAACATTTATAAAAGTCCTCTGTATGCCTCATAGGGAATATGCCAAATTTCATCCTAACAAACACAGCAACAAGCCTTTTGTATGCTCCATGAAGTACATTTGATAAGAAGACAGCAGTGTCACAGCATGACTGAGTTATGGTGGTAAGTAACCAGCCTTAGGACATCAAGGAATTTATAATACTATTGTTACATGTTGAAGCTTGAAGCTTATGACAGAATAACAATACCTTTCTAGGTGATGGGAAAAAAAAAAGAAGAATTACTGCTTAAATTCTAAATTAGATTTGTGCTGCTTTTGATTCAAAGAAAGAAAGAAACCCAGTCTCTTTGGGTTTCACAAAACAGAATTGCTGTCTAGGTGTTGTAGCTAGGGTACTGTAGGCAGCACAAAGTATTAGTACAGGTAAAGGACATCTCTGATGTTTGTGTGTTGTACATGCAGGTTAAGTAAATGTTTTTAATCTAAAAAAACAGGTCCCATGACTCAAGGTGAGAAAAATTCTTCTTTAATGCTGTGCTCCATCTTTTGCCAGAAAGCTGTTCCCAATCGAAACTATATTTATCCATTATTTACCAGTTTAGTCAGCTGGGGACAAGTTGTTCTGAAAATGTTTGTTTAAATCAGCCAGCCAGACACCAAGAAGAAAAAGGAAAGGAGAGAGAAAACCGATATGGAAAAATGTCTAAAATTCCAGGGAAAATCTTTCTGTTGATTTTATCAGGATATAGACAAGATCTGCAGTCAACAGATGAGAAGGATGGCTATTAAAATAAGGAAAAGAGACTAGAGACTCTAAAGAAAAAAGAGGCAGAGGTAGGAAAGCAGTGGGAAGTTCCCAAGTTCCCATTAAAAAGGACAAAATGGTGATGCAGCTGCAAACAAGCAATGGAAGGGAATGAAAACTGAGAAAGTAAATTAAAATATCTGTGACCATTGATTTTAACGGGTAGAGATGTCAGGCACCGGCCTTGTCTGCAAATTCTCTTGAATGGGTTGTAGAGGCACAATTCGGTTTCAGTATGGATGGGATATTGAAATAGCTGGAAAATTCAGAAAGGTTATTCATGCCTAAAGCTTTGGGAAGATCTCAGTAGTAGCAAAGGAAAGCTTTATCTTCCCTTTTAAATTAAGTTGTTTGGAAATGATTTGAGAATTTTTGTTACGAAACTATTTTTGGGGTCCTCCCTCTGAGCGAATATTTTAATTTGCAATTCTTACCCTGACAAAACAATTTTAGTAGAGCACAATGAGTGCAATGAGTATGTATTGGTAATGACTGTGAAAGGACAAACACCACATAGTGAGCCTGATAGAATTCAGGAAGGACAGAGTCTAAGTTTAACCACAAAGAAAGCAAAACGTTAAGAAATGTGTCTGAAATGAAATGACTAGTAAATCCTTTAAAAATCAGTCTTTGGAGGGGGAGTAAATGTGGAAGGCATATTGTCTTCTTAATCCACAACAGATTGATGCATCTTTTGAAGAACAAACTGCAATTCTTTCTAAACTATGAAGCCTTGAAGGGAGACCAGGCATGGATTTACCAGCCAGGGAAAAGGTCCTTTAGCTGCTTTCCTCTTGTCCCAGCCAGACCTCCCCGTGTTGTTCCATTGCCTGCTTTTTTAATAGTAACATCGAAATATGTAGCTGCTAGAGAGATGAGTAGATGACCAACAGATGAGTAGTTGGCAGATAGGGGCTGCTTAGTTTGTTTCTCCTACAGTTTTCTGGTTTCTGATTCAGTAGTTTTATTTCCCTTATCACATCTCCCCATCTGTCCTTTTGGAGTTGGCTTCCAGTGCAGTGCATGGTTACCATACATAGGTAATCATAACTGTCCCTGTGGACATGGACAAAGAGCTTCAAGTGTTGACAACCACATTAGAAATGATCGAAGGACATGCTGTCGATAGCCCAGCTAGTAGAAGAACACAGGCCTCAAAACCTTTTCAGAGTTTACTATGACCTTGTTACCCAGTCTACAGACATGAATCAGGACAGAGATGACCCATCACAGTAAATATCTGTTATATGGTCCAGACCTGCTTTTAATGGCCACCATTTTCGTGCAGCACATTCAGATACCAGTGTCCTCATGAGCTGCAGCATCCTCCTCACTTTTGGGTGTTTGCCCATGTTGTAATGTGCCTCCTCCAAGGCCCCAGTGGTGCTACCAGTGCCCTCCTCAGGCTCAGGTCTCTCCAAGCACATGGGTACCATGGTCTGATTCTCCAGGTGAGCAGTGATCTTTCAGTTTCTATGTACATACAAAGGTATTGTTTGAACAAAACCAAAGAATAATCTTTTTCAGAAATCTCCTCCACATTCTTGAGGAATGCAATAGGGAGAACCAAACTGACAAAAGCCACCTTTGATAATGGACAAACTGTCACAAAGTTGTTCCTCTTCCCAGTGTGGAACTGAATTTGCTAGCACACTACAACATTACCTCCCAAGCAGTCAAAGACCCATATAAGATTGCACAAAAAGCCACATAAAGCCTTACTACCAAGAGGAAGGAGCAGTTGGCAGCAATCTCCCAAATAATTGCACTTCAAAAGCACCAGCCTGTAGGAGTTCAAAACTCTAGCAGCTCTCTTGACATCATCAGATCTTCCCTTCTCCACCAGCAATTGAGCCAGGTTTTGAGCCAGCAATGTTTCCACACAAATAAGTAGTAGTAGAAATAATAATAGTACTAATGCCTGCCCCTCCTCATCAATGCTCCTCATGAAAGGATTTGGAAAACAATCTTCCAGCAGAGCTCTGCCAGTTGCACACACACAGCGGGCAGATGAGAGAACATGTTTCAAAGGATGTGCCATCAGCAGTGCAGGCACTGTGATATCAAAGGCCAGCATACAGAAAGGCAACAGCAAACTTTCTGTAGGATCCTGTGGGGTGAGAACATTGTCCCTCCTGTGACCAGAGATAGGATTGTTCAGCCCTTTTCACAGCAGTAAGCAACATGCATCCTCCATCCTGGCGTTCCTGTTTGCTGCTCCACATATGCTGCACCACACAACCATGCTCATTCACCTCTACAAATATAAGGTTGCCAGTGACTAATGTGAGCTTTTTTAATCTTGTTGATGAATGGTTTTACATTCCCAAAGAGGAATGCTGCGTTCCACTGCACATTTTCAGCTGTCTTGTATGTTTCTATAAAGCTGGGAGGATGGAATAACAAAAATCCCCTGGGATGATGAAAGGGTTGGACTATGGGTTCCCGAAACTCAGCTTAGAACTAGCTACTAGTGCCCAAACAGGTGCCTATAAAAGCCAGGTAGGAGCAAACCAGAAGCAGGGGAGTTTCCCTGCTCTGAGTGGTGCCCTCCCGTCTCCCAGCTGAACACAGCACAGTCTAGAGCACCACCAGCTCAGTGAGGACACAGCCCCAGATGAAGTGGTGGTGTGGCTGACAGCAGGGCATGGTCATGTTTCAAAGCCCCAGATGCATCACTCAAGCCGGAGCCCAGCAGCCAGCTCAGCTCAGAGCTATGCTGCACTGTGAGAGCCTTCCTAGGTCCCTGGGGAAGGCAGCTCTGCTCCAAGCTGTGGGAAAACCACAACCAGACTCCATGTTTTAGGTTTTTACTGCCTGCCCAGCCACATCATCAGACTATCTCATTTTTAGCAAATGATCTAGACATCAGTGAATTCTTCAGATATTAAAAGACTATCCTTCAGCCTGCTACGCCACCTCTGAACGTGACCCCCCACCTAGACTGCAGCCCTTTAAGTTATCCTTCATTTGTTTGTTGGTGTGCTCCCTTAGATCTGCAGATCGCTTTGATTATTTGAACATCTGGAAGTTGTCACATGCCTTTTTTGACCGTGACCATCTGAAATATTACCCAGCAGGACTTGAGGGGAGACACAGTAAGGAAACAAAAACATCCTACGCATGAGAACATGTGGCAGGAATTATCAAATGACACCATCCCAAAGGGTAGTGCTATATATCCAAGCAAAGGTGAACTTTCTCTCCATTCCCTAAAGCCAGGACAATTGTTTTCCATAATATTCACTCAGACATAAAACAGCATTGCACAAAAATCCCTAATATATTTTTCACTAAACATTATATTATCAAAGTTAGTTGTCTGTTACTAATGGAGAAAAAGCATTTCTTTCATCCTCTGGTTTTTAGCTGAAGAGTAGATCCCCTTGTACACAATTCTTCACAGAAAAACTTCCCCAAAATAGTTCAGCGCCTGAGTTTGTTAGGGTGCTTATTCCAGGTTAGCCTAATGTCCTCACGGACAGAGTGTGGGTCCTTTGGTAAAGCTAGAATGGAAAATATAAAACTATGAAATAAAAAAGGTTGAAATATAGAGTCAGAGTTTATCAGCAATCCTGTCACAGCGACTAGAGGCTCTGGAAAAGAGGGGAAATGCAGACCAAAATCAATACAGATGTGGAGGTGGGAGCCCAGAAAAATCAGCCACAGTTTTTAGATTTGGTTTATCATTCTTATCGAGATACAGATAACAAATGAAGCATGTAGACACATACAAACTGTACTGCTGCAGTCTGGCAGCTGTTAAGCAGTTATATTTTGGCCTTCACCAAGAGGTTGTCCCTAAAACCAGTAGTTGATGGCAATGGATTTCCTTCTGACCAGCCTCTTTGCTTACAGATCATGGGACCAAAATCTCATTGTCCTGGAAGAAAACAGGAACAACCAGGATGAGCACTCCCATGCATGACTTCCAATCCCCCTTCCCTGGGGGCTGTCAGCTGGAAGGGTGGTCTCTGCTGAGGTTTCCTCCCAGGGACATGATACTAGTAGAAGCAGAAGTAGAACTAGTTATTCCATCAGCCCTCAGCCTCTGCATGTCTCCAAAGTCAAATCAGACCTTGATGTACTGGCTTTGCTCTGTGGCTGCCACTGTTCCTTCTTCCTCTGGGGCTATTTTTATATTTGGTGGTGCAGTGCTCTGATTTTTCTTTCTTTAAAACAGTGCCCATGGTTACTGAAGTCAGTTCCTGACAAGCCAAATATATTTTGATAAGACCCCAGCGTCCTAGAAGGAATTCCTTGTTGTGCAGCAGCTTTGGTTCCCAGGAATCGTCTTTAAAAGGACTCTCGTCCTCAGGCATAACCTAACAAAAATATTCCATGGTCTTTGTGTTGGGATATGACGGAAGCTGGTTCGTTTGTCCCCTGACAGAGGACGCGGACAGGGAGTGTTCGTGTGAGCGAGGGCAGGATCCAGACTTAGGCGGTGGCATAGGGGCGCTGCCCACTCGCCACACGTGGGCTCCTGCCCTGCCCCGGCCGAAATAATATCCTTGGGCCGCGGGAGCAGCGCGGGCGCCGTCCGGCCGTGGTTCCTGCGCGCACCCACGAGGTGTCACTGCTGCCCCGCCGCCCGCGCCGCGGGAGCGCCCGGCCCCGGCCCCCGCACCCGAGCGGCGGTGAGTGAGGGGCGTTTGTGCTGCGTGCACCTGGCACATTCTTTAGTTGCTGATGCTGGGAGGAGAATTCGCAACTGATTGCTGCCCAGCGACTTCCAATATCACCGCAGCGGAGGAACATAATATTGGGGTTATTTGTTTCAGATGAATACCGATGGGTTCTCAGCACATACATCAGCAGGACTCCGCACGGAAGAAAACCAAGACCATCAAATAGAAAGAAGAGGCATACGGTCACTTCAGAACAATTGGGGAGAAAAAAGGAAAAAAAAATAAAAATCACCAGGTTTTTAAGAACACCAAACTAGTTTGCTCTACTATGGTAAAGGAAATTGCTTTGTCTTCCTTCCTTTGTTTCTGATTTTATGCTCTATTTAGATTTCTCAAAGAATGAACTATAATGAATACTAAAAAAGTCCAGTAAGTTTCTATAATAAATATTTTTCATAGTCAACATTACACAATTCAAAGTAGTACCATTCAGATTACACATTTTTTTCCATAGCAGAATTAAAACTGCAGCAGTAGTGTAGATCAGTGCTGATACACTGGCAATGCTGATCCTACCGTGTCAGTACCAATAAAACAGAAAGTAAGAGCATCCAGGGGAGTGACCTGTTAAAAGAAACCATTTCTGCATTACATGAACGATTGATGCTGACTGCTGCAGACAGATTTTCTCTGCAGAGCAAGAAATAGGAGGCAGCTGCTGCTGCTGCATGCACAAGATGGCGAGGCCTCAATAATGAGGAGTAATGAGCTCCATCCTGGTGCAGGAGCTTTCAGGAACTGAAAAGGATGCAGCTGATTCTACAGGCAACATCAGAATTCTTCACTATGTGGGGCATGGATAGGCTTTTTCTTCTCCAGCATCTCCTTTTTTTTTAGCACAATGCAGTTAGGGTAGCATATTCAAAATCTTTATTTAGATGTAAAATAAAAGCAGCAGTGGTTTTTTATATATATTTTTTATCACTCCTTCCTCTCTCTCTCATATTCCTCTAGGTCTTCTGGCCTGCAAACACTTGCTTTTTTCCTTCTCATTAAAAGACACTCCACCTAGTCCATACTGTTGGTGGAAAGAGGTTGTCTTCAAAATCTTTCTAGAAACAAAGGTGTATTCCCGGCACATGCTGTGGTCTGGGGTGGGAGAAATAGCAGGAGAAATCCAAATCATCTTTCAAAAAAACCCCAAGCCCACTCTACTGCATCAAAGAGATTCCACCACTGATATCCAGCTAGCAAGCACAATGGTACCTCTGACTAAAAAGGTAACTACATTTTAAATCCAGTCTTACCGGTTTCACATCTCTGATTTCAGTGGAAATATGCTGGGAGTTTGGGGCAGGTAACAGTGAGAGATGCCAACTGAGGCAATGAAAGGTCTGCAGATGCTCAGCACTCCTGTCAGATAGGAATCCCAAAGTGCAACAATCCCAAGTTTTAACACAGCAATGGAGTTCAAGCAGGTTTCAAATAGAAAACAATTTTTCTGTTGTTACACTCTGTTCTGACCAACAGCAGAAGAAATATCTAAAATTCTTATCTTTCCTGGTTGGCTTTTTGTTTGGTTGGGGGGGGGGGTGTAATTTTTTTTTTTCCCATAAAATATCTGAGTGTTGATAATACACAAGTATACAGAAAAAGTAGGTGATATGAGTCTGTATGGCTGGAAGTACATTGAGAAGAAGCCCTTTAGAGCAAAATAAAAGTATGATATTTCAATTTTTGATTATAGTAAGAAAATAAAGGTAGAAGTGAAAATTCTCCCCTGTACACAAATGCACTGGTGGGAGAGCAGCTGCAGCTACTCCCTTATGCCGGGGTTTCCAACACTGACAGACAAGGAGGAGGAAGACAGTTGAGAAGGAAATCAAGGAAAGAGAGATAAGGCAAAACCTTACTAGTCAAGGACCCAGAAAGGTGGCTAAACTACTTCAAGAGGGTTGGAGGAAGGAGAAATGGAGTAAACCAAAATCACTAAGGAATTACAAACTTATTAGTTCCCTGAAACCAACTTTCTGGAAACCAATTCCCTCATTATTTGAGCATGTCTAACTGTCTGAACTGTATCTTCAGCAGTTTACTCTATCCATTGATGAAATTCCACATTTGTGCCTCCTCCCCAAAAAATTTTACCTGTGATTTAGGCACATCAGTTTCTTTAGGCATGTTCATTGGCTTCCCTGGAGCTAACCTCCCAGACTAGTATGGACCAGGACTTAAAGTATTTCCTAGTCATGGGCTTTAATCTTCCTTCCTTCCATAGACATTTTCTTTGATAAGAGACAGACACACTGGATCACTCTGTGGACATCCTCACATCAGTCTTCCCATGAAAGAAACTTAAGCTCCTGATTTATTTCAAATTCCAGTGATGGAAGTGAATGACCCAAGTACCTGTCCCCTTCCTTCCCTCAGTCCTGGGCACCAGAGGAGTCACACACCCAGGCTTCCTTTTGCCTGTCTCCATTCAATGCACCTAAGCAAAGGAGTAACTCACCTCCTTCATATCTCCTGAGGTTCCCAGTGATGCCTCCCCACCAGGTGAGGAAGGATGTCCCTACTATGTAACAACACCCCCGCACAGGCACCCTGCCCCCCAGGACATTGCCCATGTCCCTTCTCCATCAGCTTGGGAGAGCAGTGGCCTGGAGGAGGAGGAGTGAGCTGATGAGAACAGGATGGGGAACGAGAGAGGCAGACTTCTGAGAGCAGGATGGTCCCCTGAGATCTGTCCACAGTCAGAAGCAGTTTCTGCATCTGCATCAGCCCCTGCCCTACCACTGGTCTGCCTTTCCTTTAATAATTTCTGGTTTGTTTTGTTTGTTGTTTTTTTTTTTTTTATTCTAATTTCTTTCAATTCCAAGAAGGAACAGAGAAGGTAAATATAAAGAGCATTAGTGGGCACCATAAGACCATGAGGGAGGGATCAATGGAGCAAAGATCAGAGGAACAAAGGAAAAGAACCATAAAAGACAGAGAATCTTAAAAAAGATGTTCCTGAGGGGGAGGGGGAGAGAAGAAAGAGAATCTAAAAGAAAACTTCTATAAAGAACATCAAAAGAGATTAACTGAAAAAAGGTCATAGATTTCAGGTTACACATTCCTCTCAGCGAAAAGGTAGAAAAGTAAGTTACATTAAATATGCCATTTCCACTCATCTTTTAAGGGAAAGGGGAAAAGGAATAAAAAGATGGATAGACAAGATAAATGCATAATGAAATGCCTCATTTATGTGATATGCGTGCTGAAGGAGCAGCTGCAAGGTTAAGAGGAAGGGTGGGAAATAGTACCCCTTTTGAAAGCTGACAGCTGTGATGAATCTAACAAGAGATTTCAAAATCTAGTCAAATCAAAAAGAGAGCCAATGAAGGTGAGTGCAGCAAAATATATTTTTGGAGCAAAGAAAAAATACAATAAAAATTGTGCAAATGCCACTAACAAGGTAACATTTACAATCGTGTCTTAATATTGTTTGATATTTACTGTCCATGTTCACACTTGTAAATAAGGACTATCATCTAGCATTTGAGCAGGTTCTCAGAGTTTATTATAAGGACAATTTTTCTTTACAATTTACACATACAGATCCCTTACAGCAAATAGTGATGATGGTACTCACTCTCATTCAAGTGTTTGTGTTAAAGAATCAGGCCAGCAGATTCCTCACTCTCACCCACACATAAAGATACCTGTATATAAAAGGACTGCAAGTATTGTACAGATAGAATGAAAAAAAAAATTACCTTTGGAAAAGATAAAGATGGTCTGAAAAATGAGGATGATAACTAATGGACTGACCCAAGAAGAGTCAGCTATACACAAAGGGGAATGATCATCTACATTAGATTGCAAGGGATCTGGGCACCATCCTCCAAGAAAGCTGGAGCGATGAAGTCACTCAGCACTTCAGAAAACACCAGTAAGAAAACCAAAGGAGACTGTAATGTTAAAATGTCCATTTATGTTGGGAACATATTATAATAGTGACTGTAGCAGCCTGGTCAAAAATAAAGGGATAAATCAAAGAAAAGATTTAGTTTAGATATTAGAAAAAAAAACTTCGTAGTTTTCTTTGTAGAGATAATGACTGTCTGGAGAGACTCTGCAGCCCTCCAGTCGATGTCTATAAAAACAAAACCCATTTAGTTGTACACATGTCATTTGAAGACTCCACAGTCTGAAACATCATGAGGAGGGGGAATCCAGTCTCAGAGAAATCATCTTCTCTTCCACTTCACCTCTTTAATATTGGGACTTCTGCCTATTTTCAACTCACAGGAGACAAAAGCAGTCTGTTCAGCAGTGAGATCAAACAGCAGACTGGTGTGAGTCACAACCACTTAGCAACTTGCTTAAATGAATTGTGGACACAGAATGCGTTCAACGAATTTGTTGATAATTTCCCTTGAACTTGTCGGGATTAAAGCCTTATTTTATTTAAGTCCCTGTAGCTATTAAATTTTCTTTAGTAAAATTCCTGTGTTTTATGCACCTATGTTAATAAGACCAGTGTTAGTTCCATGCACAAAATCTTCAGCTAGAAGGGATATAAAAATATGACAATTTAAAAATATAAATTCAAACAGCTGTTATTCACTATGCATAAAAATAAATAATTGGAAGAGCCACAAATAAATCACTGGCTTTCCCAACTCCTAATTCCAGTTACCTATAGAAAACAGCCTTCTCTCCCTTTGCTGGTCTACTTTGGCTTAAATTTTTTTTTTTAATAATTTTTTTTTAATAAATAAACATCTTAAATGCATTCCTCACATAGGCCTTGTTTCTGGTGCTGGTTGTTACGCTCCTATTTGTTGTTTCTTAGGGGATTATTTGGCATTTATGTCTCATGATTTCAGACAATATTAGAGGTGCAATTTAAAAAAGGTAACTCCAGAAATTTGGTATTATTGCTTGTACATTATTGCTTTTTAGCTGAAAAAAAAAATGTAGTTGTGTTTTAAAGGACCAGTCACAGCTGATCTTGCCTGATTTCCCGGGTTTTAATTCCAACTCACTATGGCTGTGGCCAACAGGCTGGCAATCCACCAGCTTCATTCTGCCTCTCTTGCTCCTAATTACTCAGCTCTCCGGTACTCCTCCCTTGTTGGTTCTGTTCTGGTCACCACAATTAATTCCCATTTCTTAGTCTTGTATTCACCTTCAGCTCATTAACTTTTGGCCAGTCTCCACTACTGTTTCAGCTTAGTATTTCACAATTTATCACTGTTTTAAGACCTTTTTCGTCCGTCTTTGGTTTTGTAGGCTTGAAGAACAGTTTCTAATCGCACCTTACAGAAGAATAGGCAAATATTCTGCTGTTGTCAGTTAGGTGCCAGGATAGCTTCTCCCTCTCCCACCAGCCATTTTTCTTCACAGGTTGGTCTGGGAGCACAAAACCATCTGAAGTGTACAGCAGCACCATCAAACACTTCTTTCCCCTGTAGGCTTAAGAGCTGTTTTGTGAGCAAGGATACATGAGAAGAGAGACTGTCTAATGAAGCCCAAGTCTCAGATGGAAGTTCTGAGCTCCAAGGGGTTATTTTAAGGAATATTGCAATTAGTATCTCACATGAGAGGGTGTTTTCAGCTTCCTGGGCAGAGTCAGGAGGCACTGTCTGATGGCTCTTCCCTAGAAGACAAGAAATATGGTCTCTTCATATGGATTTTCTCTCTTGGTCCTTTGTTTCTCTGCAGATTTGTGGCCTCACTGAAATCCCTAATGGTAAATTGTTGTGTAACCAGTCATACTTCAGCTATTTGGTCATTGTACAAGCATGCCTTAATCTGAGTTAATCTTAATTCTTTGAAGTGGATCTTTGGGAAATTTGGAAACAAACATTTAGGTTTTCTCTGTGGGTAAGTAAAAGGAAGTTTGTGCCACTTGGAGTTTCCAGTTCAAGTCTATTCTAATGGCGGATGACAGTGAACAGATAAAGCATCATAACATTGCAGATAAACCTTTTAAAAATCATCTAGTTGTAGGATTTATCTTGTTTGGGCCAAATTCATTCATGTGTGATGGTGGAGTTGTATCACTTGGAACTAAGCTCAAATGAAACCTTAATACTGCTCCCTGACTACTTTGAAATCCTTATTACTAGTGCCTGGTTTTACTTTACAATCATCATGTTAAATCCTGGACAAAACAGGGAAAGACAACCATTCAATACAGACTTCATATTTATTGAAAAAAAATGTCCTGGCTTTGGCTGGGATAGATTTCACTTTCTTCCTAGTAGCTGGTGCAGTGCTGTGGTTTGGATTTAGTATGAGAATAATGTTGATAACACACTGATGCTTTCGCTGTTGTGGAGCAGAGATTACCCTAAGTGAAGGCTTTTTCAGTTTCCCATGCTCTGCCAGGGAGCAGGTGCACAGGAAGCTGGGAGAGAGAAGGGTCAGGACAGCTGACCCCAGCTGGTGAAAGGGATATTCCATACCACAGAACATCATGCTCAGTATATAAACTGGGTACAGTTGGCCAGGAGGGCATGATCGCTGCTCAGGAACAGGCTTGTCATCAGTCAGTGGGTGGTGAGAAATTGCATTGTGCATCACTTATCTGTCTTGGCTTTTATTCCTCCCTCTCTTTCTCATTTTCATTATGATTACTATTATTATTATAAATTAATTCAATTATTAAACTGTTCTTATCTTAACCAATGAGTTTTACCTTTTTCCTCTTCTCCTCCCAATTCCATTGGAGGTACAAGGGCGTGAATAAGCAGCTGTGTTGTACTTAGTTGCTAGCTGGAGCTAAACCATGACAGGAAAGAACTAGAATAAATACAGAATGGGTTCAGGAATACAAATGCTCCACGTCTTTTTATCAACCAGTTGGTGTTGCAAAGTGATTTAAAAAAAAAATTCTTAGGATGAAGTTGCATGAAATGCCTAATGCTTGAATTTGAAATGTTAGCTATTTCAAGGAAGTTTTGAAGCAGACACTGGTATCTAATCACAACTGTGAAGGCAAAGCAGGCAATATACCAGTTGATGCAATTGGTGGCAGTGGGAGTTTGGAAATAAATATCTCTATTTGGCACTGAGAAGTGAAACAGAGCTCAAATTTCTGTGGATGGCCTGGCCCCAAGTTCATTGCCTCAGAGCTCACATTTCTGTGGTAAAATTAAATCTCAAAGTTTAAGATCTGGGATTCAGTGTGGCTGTTTATTAAAATTCATCTGACCTCCCTAGGTTGTGAACATTTTGAGTTGACCTAGATGGAGCTCTTGATAAAATCAAACTCTGATGGGGCATTTCCATAAAAGCTTAGTAGAATTGTGCTAACAAAAATGGAGACACTTTAAAGCAGTGATTGTCATCCTATCTAGAAACCAGAAACACAGTGGCATGTGAAAACAAAGAACAAACAGAAATCCCAAACCTCAAGAAACCTCATCTGAGCAGAACATGGAGAAAAGCCATTCATGGTGATTTATAATGCCTTTTGTACTGGCTTCACTCAGACTGCCTCTTTAAAGATGCTGCATTCATGGCTACGGCTGCACGAGGCTACTGACAGAGCCAGCGGAGAAGTGAGGCAGAAGGCAGCTCAACTCCCTTCTGCCCATTGCTGGTCTGTGCAGGAGTCCTGTCCTTAGTGGCAACAATGCAGACGGGTATCGGATGTTAAATGAGATTACTCTGGTATTAATGCATTCAAACTGATTGTGTGCTTGTATCTATGACTGTCCCACTGTGTGTGTGTGTGCACATTTTTAGGGTCGGTAGTCCCTTCGAAACAAGATTGCATTTCTCAATATCAAACCAAAGTCAGCATGACAGATGGTACTAGAGTTGGCTTTCCTGAGTCTATTCTGTGCATTGCTAAAAAGGCTTGTTTGTCCTGTGCACCCTATGATGCCCTGGAGGTATCAGCATTTTATCATTTGACTTAGTTCCCATCTTTGCTTTTCTACTCAGAGTTTCTGACCACTATCCTTATGCCACCTCTATCAGTTGAAAGTGTTGTTTTTTAGGCTGAGCAGAGATTTCTGGTTCCAGCTCAGATTAGCTTCAGAAGCTCCATATCTGCTGTCTCATGGGCAACATCTGCATGTGCTCATAAACCTGTCAACAGAACTCTCCGTGAGTAACCTCAGCAGTGGACGTGAGTAACCTCAGCAGTGGACGTACAACAGCACACCCAAACAGAGCCCCTGAATTAAAATGATAGCCTCCTGCATTACTACTGGAAGTTTACACTACAGACTGTATACTTAGCACTACCTTTTCAGCTTAAAATGTTGCTTTGTATCACAGGTGACAGCAAGAAGAAAGAAACACTGCCCTTCCTATTCAGCAAGTATACTCTTGTGTTCTTGGGCAGAATTGTTCATGTCTGTTCCTAAGGAAATGCAGTTCAGTTCATCTGGTCTGGGGTAGTGACTGAATTGCTGCGCAGACTGTACTATTATAGAACGGATCTAGCTTAAAGAAAGGTTTGTTTATGAGATGATGAGCAAGCTGGAAAATCTCTCTGCTGCTAGCTTGATAAAGAGAAAAGAAAAAGTAAATGATTAGCAATAAAGTGTGCTTGATTAGGTGTCACTGAGAGAAAGAAAATGCCATATCATGTCACCTTTTTAGAAAGCACAAGGTGTGTAACTTTTGGGGATCATTTTGCTCTTGACTAATCTTCAGATTCAATATTAAAATCTCAAACTTCCCAAAGGAAAGAGATTCTGCATCTTTTAATGAAAGATAAAACAACAATATAAACATACACAAATTTACAGAGAAAGGATCAACTTTAATACATCTGGAGTAAAAGGTGTTATTTTTTAAATATGGTATAAAAATAAATGCAAGAAACATTAACAGAGAATATACAGACAACAGACAAAGACACAGGCTTTCTTTCTCAATGTGAATACATCAGTGAAATGAAACCTTCTGTGCTAATTTATTGTGCAATAAATGTGATGCCATATGTATATTTATTAATATATGCATTTTTTACATTTCTTCCAGTTTTTGATTGACGTATTTTTTTAAATAAACTGTGCCTAGCAGAAGCTTTTTTTTCACTGTACTTGAGCTTGCAGAAAATAAAAAGACATAGATCCAGCTTGATATGAAGGAGGAAGTGAGCAGACAGTTTTCGAAATGGAGGCATCGAAAGGCTAGAGAGTCCCTCGGAGTCTGTAATGCCTTAGTATACACAAAAGAAAACAAGTCAGGTCCTTGCTCATGCAACATCTTGTTCTACTGTCCTCTGAGTCAGGCAATCAGTGAGCTACAAAGTATGTATAATGATTTGAGTCTGCTTCCATGCTACAAGGTGATCCTTTTAGTAGGACTGCACTAGACTGGTTAACCTCTTTGATGTGAGCGATTTCCCCTGAGGAAAAGATAAAAACAAAAAACAAAAACAGAAAACAGAGGCATGATCACTGCAAACCTGTTCATCAGCAACCACTCAGTGTTGCCACATCACCCTCAAGTAACTAGGGGCACCAACTGGAGCCTGTGAAATCTTAAACCACAGGAAGTCCTCACGCTTAAACACCTGCACTGCCAGCCGGCCAGATTGTTTCACAGAACAAGCCAGCAAATTTAAAGACCATTTTTGAATGAGATTGGTTTTGGCTGATGAGAAACTGATGCTGAGGTTTTTGCTGTCAATCGTACCCAGAATGTGAAGAAGGCTACTGCAAGCAAGAGTGCCTTGTGCTTCAAAGATGAATGTGCAAACTGCAGTAGCTCTGTCAAAGAAGACAAAAAGCTACTTTCAAGTTAAGGTAAGAAAGTAAGAGGCAAATTGCATATAGGCAGGAAAGCAGGTTTTTCATGAACACAGCTATAGGCTTGTTGAGACCACATTTACTATTTATAAGAAACATTGGTCAGGTATATTACATGTGACTGCATAACGCTTCTTTGAAGATGTTCAGATTTCCATATTATTGTTTTCCTCATAATTTCTCCTGTTGCAAGGATGTGGTTTCAATTTTTTAGCAAGTTCTTTTAATAAGGTGTAATGACTGTCCCACAAGAGCTAGGTCTACAGTGTGAAGAGGATGATATGTCACCATGGTATATTTCAAGCAGATTTGAGCTTTATCTGAGCCAGACAGGAACCACAGAACAGGAATTAGCTCTCCTACGGCCACACAGAAGGAGTTAGCTCTCCGAGGGCCATCCTACCGTGGCTCTGATCCAACAGAGGCAGAGCTGGCACAGCAAGCTGACATCATTCCTCAAAATATCACAGGCATACCCTGATAATGTAACACAAATATATCATAAAAAATTAAATAGAAAATGGCTCTAACTTGCCAGTTAGATATTTAATACTTACATTTATTGTATTGTTCATTTTAAGTGCCCAACTCCGAAATATCAAACTGATTTCAAGAAGAATACATTAGGAAATACTGCAACTATGGAGAGATACTTCATTTTCTGCAGTAAATGCTAAATGAACTTCTTTTGCTATATCAATAAATTGTTGCCATCTGCAGTATTATAACTCAGTGAAATTACACAATGTAATATCTATTGTCATTATCAATTAAATTTATGCTCACAGGGATCTGTAAGTTGGTTTTGAGCATTTGCTCAGATGCATTGTATCACAGTGGTCTTCATAAAAGGAAGAATAACTATTTTATTCTTTGTGCTCTGAAATACAAGTTGAACAAATTAGGATGGATACTTCCCCTACAATATAACTTGGAAAGGAACTCATGTTTGCAATGTTGGGTTAGGCTGCTCATCCATCAGGTTCACCATATCAGCTGACAGTATTAATACTTGCTTTGTCAAAAGATGGAAAGTGTCCTTCCTGGCACACTGTATTCCCTGTATCTGTCTCTTTCTACCTGTATTAAATTCACAGCTTCTTGATACTTGTTAACCCTTAAATTATGTTTTGCTCTAATGCAACAGGAAAGTTGTTGCAATAAGACATCTTTTCTTTTTAAATAGTCAAAAAAGCCTCAACAGCAATGTAGCACTGGAATACAATTTAAAAGAGTATGTCCAAAATTAAGTGTTTTGTTAGACAATTCATGACTGGCAGTCTCAGATATAATCTCAGAAAATATTGAACATATGCTTATCTTTGCCTTTCATTAAGTTATGTGCATTTAATTTTACAGGTCTACAGGTCTGGCTACCTTCTGTAAATATGTATGGGTTCCCTTTAATACTTAACTGCATAACCCACTTAATTAAAATAAGAAAACTAGGAGTTCTCTATTAGCTATTAAAACAACTTTCTCAATACCACACTGGAAAGCTGCATAAGCTCTTGTTGTGGTATAAAATCTGTGAAATAATTTTTTATTATTATTTGCAACAATTATTTAGGAGTTTTAAAATTGATGGTATTTTTAAATGAACCATAATTCTAACATCTCAGGAATTAATTATGTTATCAAATAAACTAGGAAGTTTTGACCTACAGTCAGGAAAAAAAGTAGTTATTAGTTGATCTGATTTGTATAATCTTTTTCTACATGTTGTTTGAATTGTCTCCTAGAGACACAGTGAGTTGTTATGACAAATTTTTTCTGCATTCCACACCATTTGCTCCCAGGATATTGCTAGCTTTTGGATACTTTTTCTCCTAATCCCTACAGTGATCAGGAATTCTCTGGGTGGTCCTCTCCTTCATGTTCCCTCTCTGCCTCAGAGAATATTACAGTTCTTATAGATACAAACTCTCCATCTGAACAACAACAACAACAACATGTGGTCTTTTTCAAGGCATTAATAGTTCTAATTTATCTTATAGCTGGAAAAGTGACAAGTTAGAAGATACACCCTCCTTAAGAGATCCTCTCCAATGTTTATACTGAATCGTACTAAGTTCTCTGATTAGGAAAATAAACTTTTAATACACAGAACCCACAGCAGCCCCAAATACAGAATTATCACATCTTCTTATTAGAGCTGCAGGGACTTGTTATTTTCTACATTACAGAATATTTCAAGTATACTTTTATTTTACCTCTCTAAGCTACTGTTTCATAATTATCACTTCAAGGAGATTTCCAGATTTACTCAATTTACAGTCTAATGTAAGGATCATCTGTTGGGACTCATAATTTAAGAACTGAGCTTAAATGTTTCTTTGAGATACAATATTAACAGCATTTCCATAAGCCAAATTTTGATTTGGGAACCTGTATCTAACGGTCCGGTTTTCAGAGGTGTAGGATATGAGTCATCATGCATAGGAAGATGTTTCCTGTGCTAATGAGATTAAAGAACAACTGGAGAAAAAAAGTCAGAAGAAGCAGTAGGTGTTTATCTGAATAACGAAAAGGAGAACCTTAATATTTTCAATATATTCTTGCCTTCAATATTTAGAAGTAAATGGCCAAATTCTAAACAGGATTAGGTTTTTTTGGCTGTATTAGTGCACTCTGGATATATGAATTGTAACTTTTTAAGAATTTTACTAATAATACACAATCCAAAATGAAACCCTGCACACATAACCTGACAAGGGAGTCAGAGTACAAGGAGGCAGCACAGCAGCTGAAGTGAACAAGTGAAAAAGTACATCTAAGAGTACTTAAAAAGTACCTTAAAAAAGTACTTTAAAAGAGTACTAAAAGTACTTCAATTGGCCTCAGTGTTCAGTCCCGTGTATTAACTGTTTAAAATAGAGCTGTACCTCCAACTTTATCACTACAGAATTTAGGGGGAAAACTACAAAGCCATATGCAGGTTTATGAGTGGCTAAATACAATTGTGCTGACTGACCCATTTACGCAGTATGACATTAACTCCTCAACCTGGCAAACAAATCAGCAACAACCTCAGTACATATCTGACTTATAAGAAAATGATATGAAATGTATATAGGGGCTGGAGTGCCTATATTTGATATAGATATATAGATAGAAGAAGAGCAAGTCTTTTCGTTTTAGAAGATTAATTATCTTCCTTTCTGTTAAGCAATCTCAGTGGTTACTTTTTCATGTTTCTTTATTGCCAGTGCAGATGCTACTCCCCAGGACCGATACTGGTAGAGCTAAAAATGAAAACTCCATGTAATCTGATGGGGAAAGGGAAGAGGAGAGTGAACCCCACTGTGAGCACAATGAAATGTGGAGCAAGAATTGACCCTCCTTGCTTTCACAGTTCGCCATCTGCTTGTGTGAAACACCTGCAGCACACTGGCAGCTCATCCAGCATCAGTGGGGAAAGCTTCCAAGTGACATTGCAGTGCACTACACACAGAGCTGGTGTATAAACTGCCCCTGACAGGAGCACAGCTGGAGAGACATGGGAACAGAAGAGGTAAGTCCTTTTCCAAATTTAGGCAGCCCTTGCTTCACTAGCACAGGGGAACTGCCTTAGCACTGCTCAGGGGATCAGAATTCTGCTTCAGTTTCCACAGGAGCACAGGATGCTGCTCTCAGCCACCTGTGCAGGTGTATTTTTCTTTCATATGTGAGGAAGGGAGGAGGTTAATATTTACTGAATTTGGGGCATGAGCTGTCAGCACAGCTGCAGCATTAAGTGATTGCATGTGCAGGGAAATCCTTCCTCCTCTGGCTGGGTTTTGCAGCTCTCTCTTCCCTACTCATTAGGGCCATACTCTTTCCTGCAATGATCTGAAGACAGGAGGCAGAAACTGAAAAACAGCTGTCCTGTTTTGGCTCATTCTAAATCCAGTGACACTCTCCACTTCTTTCTCCTTTTACACTTATCTTTACATTTACTGACCAGTTGTTCTCACTTGTGATTGACCTACAAACTCTTGCCAAATGGGGTAGTTTGAACTTGAAGTGTGGGTTTCCAAGGGACTAATGCTTAAGACAAATATTTTTAGTATGTTTGTCCTGGGTCCAACCCCTCAGGTTTCCTTATCTCTCTGCAGTTCTCACTCCTGCAAACAGCTTAAGAATCAGGTAAGTGTTTGTCAGCTGGAAAATGGCAGACACTGGCCTGATACCTGACCAGTCCTTGCTGGCCCCTTACTTAGATGAACCTGGCTGTGCAAGTGCTACTCCTCAAGCTCCTCTCTTCCAGCACAACACTCAGCTCCAGTCACAGCAGAACAGCAAAAGGAGGCGAGTCCTTACTGGCATGTCCCTCATGATTTTCCACCCTGGGCATCATTCCTAAAAAAAACCTAAAACTACAGGTTTTTTGAGTAGTTAGTAGTTCAAACTAAAAATTTCAATTATTTTATTTGTCCTTTTTAGTCAAATATCAATAAGATATCTCTTTCCTGAAATGGAAAAAGCCTTCATTTCTACACATAGTTATTGTTTTCATTCTTGGTTTGTATTGGTCAAATAAGTAGCTTTGTGATTTATTTTTCTTCTCACTAGATTTTTTTTTGTTGTTTAAATTTTGGGAATAACATGTAAGTAAATTCAAAATGAGATCCTTTAGCTGATACTGCATTGAAGTTCTTGGGCAATGCTATGCTTGAGAAAAATCTAGCCCTTGGCAGAATTTCAGGACTAGATGGACTTTTGGTCTGGAACAGTAGGGCCTTGTGTACATAAATTTTATCTGTTCATAGAAAAATTTCTTGATTAACAGATGAAATTCATATATTATCTGCCTTGTTTCTCAATAAACGGACAGATTTTAACACAACAAGAGATTATACTCATTTAAGCATCTCGAAAGTCTATGATCCACTGATAATAACAGGGGAAGCTATTTTTATGAGTTGTAACTTCCATTTCTAGGCCATAATTCACTGTGTCATGTTAAGTGACATTGGACTCTGTGAAAATGTCAATGTGCTCTGTTCAAGGGACTTGGCATTTTGCATCACATGCATTAAATAGTCTGTTGTTACTTGTTTGGAGGAGGAAAAAATTAAAGGACTCTGGTCAGCAAGTTCTTCCAGGTAAGTGGAAGAAGACAGCTGGAAAGGGTATGTGTAATGTAAGATATAATGGGTTTAAAGTCAGAATTATTAAATGGGGCCTTGTTTATGAGGTTATGAGTGGAGATATCTATAGTTCAGTGGGTCTCTAGTTTAATATATGAACTAAGTTTGGTCTGTTTTGTATCTCCCCCCAGGCAGCTCTAAGGAGAGAGGCTACACCTTCTCGCCCCATTAACTTTGTTCCTGGTGGGACAATAAAATTTGGATGGAGTGGAAATTAAATTAGCCCACTCTCCTGTAAATCAGATCCCTTTGTTTCAAGGGTTCCAGACAGATAATCAGAGCTAAGCACCAGGCTAGGGCTCACAAAGGTGTCCTGCTCAGTCTGGCTCTGTCACAAATCTTGCACACATGAGAAATTGTTCACAAAATTGTTCCTTAATTGTTCCTTAAAAGACCTCTTTGTTCCCATCAACATTGCCAGTGTATATTCCCCTGTAATGCAGATATTAGTACTTGAGGTAGAGCAAGTTTGCCAGGCTTTTTAATTTCTTTTTTTTATATATATATTTTTTCTCCATGTGAATTCCTTGAAAGAGTTTCAGTTTTTAAACACCATAGAAACAGTTGATTTCTGTCTCTCTACTGATGTAGCATGTGATGAGACCCTCCTGCTCCCTGACATAGACCTTTAGCTTCTCTTGGGGAACTGCGGGTGACTGGACCTTTATTATTCTCAAAGAGGAAGCTGAGGGGCTGATCTGGGGGGGGGGGGAAGCACAGTGCACACTGTCACTGATCTCTGTGCCTCAGACTCAGAGCTGTGACAGCTGTGGTTGCCAGTGTTACTCCAAGGCAATGCACTTATCTAACAGCTTCATTCCAGTAGTGCTGAAGTGTATATGTTCTATATTTTCACACAATACCCAGGAGCGTGAGTAAATGAGGCAAACCAAGAACAGCTGGGGTTACTACTCGGATGCAAAATATAAAGTGTTCGGTAGTAAAAATTACATATTGCAAATGCCAGTTTGCTATTGCTTCTGTATATTTATGTGAATGCAGTCCTGTTTCTAACACCATTCATACTGTTTGTTGCACTATGCTGAAGGCACTAGCAATTTTGCACGATAAAATCCACAGAGCAAGATAGTGTTTTTAAGCTGAGCATTTAGGGCTTTCATGAAGTGCCCCAACTTATTGAAAGTTTTCTGGAAAAAAAAACTCTTTAATGTCAAAGAGATACAGAGCTGAGCCTAGTGTTTTTGTTTATATAGATCCACTTCTATTTTTTCCCCATCAGACTAGAATAATGACTCATTATAATAGGTTATTTCCACATAATTAATGAAATAGTACAGTGTAATTGCCCTTACAAAGTTTCTAGTTTAACAAATTCTTTCTGTAGCAAGTATAACCCAATTTCAATTAACATTGATTTACCTCTTAGAGTTACCATCTTAACAAATCAGGTTATGAATTACAAGGCCATCTTCTCAGATTGAGTCCCTAGACACAACCAAGGTTACTGGGGTTTTTTAAACATTTCAGATGGAAAAAACTGAGGTCTAATTTAGTTCAATCCAAATCCACTTTGATATAAGTGACAAAAAATCCAGTGAAAATTAATCTAAATATTGTAAACCATCAGAGGAGAAGAGAAACTGTAAATTTCATCTCACTAAATCATTCAGAGATGACAGTATTTATCCAGGTTGTAGAAGACCTATTTCACACTATGTTCTGTAGAACAGATCTATTCTACAGTCAGTCCCTCGCTTCACAGTTGAGCAAGTTAATCAGCACACTGTAGGATATTCTGAGAAATGTTTCCCTCATCCCTGCTAGTTGGAACCAGTGTACCAACGTAGATAATTACATATTATAAACTCATCACAGCCAAGAACAAGAGTGGAAGAACAAGGATGCCTTGTGGCAAGGGGTCCTGAGGAAGTGGGTAACATGAATTCAGTCATCTGAATAGATCCAACAGAGACATGTTTTTCTTTCATACCTGACCTGACTTGACAGACTAAAAGGCAGCAAAACCACAAATTTTATTTTACAGAGTGCTCTGTGGAAAAAAAAAATCTCCCTTTTCTACTGAAATACTAATGCTTCTTGTCCAGAAATCCTCATTCTCATTTGTAGTTCACAGCTGGTTTACTGGGCCTGCTTTGCATTTCTGGCATCCTGCTATTCTGGTACTTCTGCCCTGAGATTAGCACAACGAAAATTGGGCATGGATGCAGGGCACAATGCTCCCATGTTTGTGCCCAGAACTGCACAACAGTGCTCTGGGAGTGATTTCAGTGTGTCTCCAGTCTGTCTTCACTTTTCCCTCTTTGTGCTGTATTCTCCTTCCATCTATCTGCAGCTTGCCATTTCTCTCCTCATAGCCACCTGTTCACATAATCTTTACCATAGCCAATTCCTGACCTGTGGGCTGTTCAAAATGCCGTGAATAAATGTAGCATTGCAGCTTGCCAGGCACCATGACTGGGAAAAAGTCTGGCTCTCAGAGATCCTGGATGTATTACCCACTCTCTGCACTCTCTTTTATAGACTTTTTATTAATATGGAACTTCCTACGGAATTATAGTGGAATTATGGATAAAGTTATCATGTACAATCTTGTTTTATAGATCCAACCTGCTGAGACAACACACAAATCACACTGCAACATGCTATGGCAACACCACCATGCAAAACATAGGGGTTTTTGTTTCAAACACTGGGATAGTTTCCTTTGTGGCTGTTTATTTACTTTTAGTGTCCTTTACTGATTTTGTTCCATTGAATCCAAATTTCTTCCTGATTACAGTGGATTCAAAGCATATTACAGGAGGCCTTTACCTATAAGAAAGTAGTTAAAGAATTACTGTTTTGTTTTAAAATGTGAGATATTCCCACAGCCTCACAAAACTTTGCTCTTTCACTGTGTTTGTTTCTTTTTTTTGGTTACTGGAAAGTATTTATGTATTTTTTTAAATACTTGAGGCAATACTCTTGAGCCCCATTACATAGGAGGCGGTTTTTGAGAACTGCTTCTTCTTCCTTAGAAACTAAAAAACAAAAACCATGATCTTTGCTGAAAGCTCTCATAATTTTCATTTCAGTGCACACAGCTCCATTTACCAGGTCACAGAAAAAGCCACAGACACACACACACACACACACAGCAGCGTCACCTACACAATTCAACAGACAATGCAGACAAACTTGAGTATAATCCAAGATCTTTCTACCTCTTTTCATAACAGGTTAGTGCTCGCCCTCAGTGTTGGTGTACAGTTTTTATGGCATGGGAAAATTGGGATGTTTCTGCCCTACAAAAATAAATGCGTTGAATTCTTTAGTTTGAACTTTCACAGTGCAAAAAAAAAATAATTCCAAAGAAACTGGATAAGTAAAAAGAATCCCAAATAACAGGAAATCAGTGTATCCTTTGGCAGGTGGCAAAAGAATGCCCATACCAAACCTACCAGCCTCCTTTTTTTTTTTTTTTTACGGTCAATAAATAGCTTAAAAAAATTATATATTGAAAAGAAAAAATCAGTTCTTTTAATCCATTATGAAAATTAATCCAAATCAAACCCTTGCACATCAACAGCATGAATTCTTTGGTCCTGCAGAAGCTGTGTTAGACTTTAAGGAACATGGGGAAATTATTATTGTTTATTTTTCCCTGTGCCCAATCAGAAAAAAAAGGACGAAGTATTTTTTAGTAAAATAAAAAGAAGACAGGATGGAAATCCAATGTATTCAACTGTTTTAGAGTCAGTATTTTGGGAGGCACCAGAAAAAGAAACAACATCAAGCAGGTTTTCACAGATTCTTTACTAAAATTAAAGCAAAAAAAAAAAAAAAGTGACTAATTTCATGCTTCCTAATGCAAAAAGCATGGCTCCCAAAGGTCCATTCCTCCATGTGTGACTATTGAGATCATTGGGAAAGGGACTAGGAGGAGGAGTTGTAATGAAAGCACATTATAAAGCTGTCATTCCCAGGAAAATCCAAAACAGTGATGAATGCACTTTTAACTGTCAGGTTAGAGAAGCAAAAAGGGAAAGTAGGGATCAGTGAGGGGAAGGGGAGAAGGATGTCCCATCAGGCTTACTAGTCTTCCGAGGCAACAAACTTACCACATTGCGTGTGAATTTCTCAAAAGATGTTCGACGATCCAGAGTGTTTTCCAACTTAAATTTAAAATAAATAAAACAAAAGAAACAAAAAGGAGGGGAAAAAGAAAAGCGAGAAAATGGAGTAGAAAAGAAGGATTGATGAAACAATGGACTGCAAAACAAAGTCTGTATAAATCAGGAAGCAAACACAGATATGAGGCGGTAATGGGACTTGGTAAAACAGGGGATGGGCAAAGCAGATACAGTAGTAGACAAAAATAATTTTTCAAGGGGATCAAACTTCATGGTTTGAATTTAAAGAAAAACTGAAAATAAAAAGAAATAATGAAGTGCACATCTTGTGTTAATGAACTGACATTCACAAACTTAAGGACTTCACACGGACAGTTGAAGCTTTCTGGTTTTTTCAACATCTCTCTCTATATTGGATCTTCAGAAATCAATGTTTGAACAAAAAACAAAATCACACAATACTTTCATATAATTTTAGGTTGTCATTGTAAACAATAGAATCCCATGGTATTAATAACTACCTTGTTCCGGTAACAATCAGGGCCCTGATTTTGCAAGGCACAGGGCTCCCAGCTGATTCTAGGAGATTACTATTTAAAGCCCACTGATAAAATTATTTATCATTATAGAAATCTGCAATGCACAAGCTGCTCCATATACTCTGGGCTGTGGCTATTCAGAACTCATTCCATAATCTGAACTTTTCTAAGTAAATATTACATACCAAGACATGAGCTTCTGTTTGCCGAAGTGTGACATGATCAGTCTTTCAAGTCAGATTCCTAGCCTACTCAAAACTATTCATGTAATAATAGGGAAAGAAACAAAATTAAGAAGCCCCTATATTTATAGTTGAAATTAGAAGTAATCCATAAGAATAAGATTGTTTCTAAACACATTCTGTAGCTTTTATAGATGGAATAAAGAGAACAACAACTATTACATAAGCAAACTTGCAAACATGAAAGACTATTCTTCTGGGATTTTATTTTATTTTTTTTAATGTATTTGTAAAGCACTTTGCAATTAAGGTGCTTCATAACAGAGAAAACAGTACAATATGGGATGTAAAAATAAAAATAAGTTTTGCTAGATTAACTTATTGAAACATGCCCGCATGCAGGATATATACACATATATGTATATTGAACTCCTGTGTGTATGTGACCCTCCAAACACGCCAAGCTGGTCACCTACCAGATATCCAGTTGCACTGGCACAGGGGAGAGAAGACTGAGTATTGTTGCAAACATAACCACTGCTTTGCACAGTGGCAAGACAAAGGCAAGATGGACCAATACCTTTTTCTTGGCCTGTAGCAGCTCCTGGTAGGCACTGGATCGTATAAAACGAGGATAAGAATCACTTTTCATCAGTTTGTAAATGTGCTCCTGAAAAGGAAAGGAGGAGCTGTTATTCCCATGAAAGAAGACGTATAAAATGGGAGACAGTCGTACATTTTGGTTGTGGAATGTATACCAGCTAGCATTATTATGAATAGGAAGAATTATGGGACATCAGGTTTCAGTTCTGAAGCTAAGGCTGAATTGCTTTCTATTCTGAAAGCAGAAATTCCTCCCATTTGTTATGTATAAATTACACAGCACATCTTTCTTTAATTTATAGACCTAATTTCCACTACAAAATTATTTTATAAGAATTTACAACCGAGCCCTAACTTAAGGCCCAATTTCAAACCTTCCTTACATTAGTCAGTTTAGCTAACTGACTAAATTAGGAGCTGTGGATCCTTCCTCATCAGATTTTCTGAATTAGTTTGTGGACATTCTCTTGTGACTTCACAGGCAGGACGAGAAACTCAATTCAGCATCATAATTAAGTGCTTAAGTTAGCGAGGATATCCCCTGGCTACTCTTGAAAACATCCTTTGACAGACATTTAGTCTGCTTTCCAGATAACAATATAAAAAGGAAAATACATATGTAAATTAAAAAACAGTTCGAGGCTAATCTATTTTTCAAGATGTTCGTTCTTCAGAGGGGTGTGAAAATTTTAAAATCTTTATTCAGAAAACAAATGACAGAGGTAGCTTATAGTTTTTCATTTTGAAGCATTCTCATTTCTGAAGAAGATTAAAACCAAAAAATCTATGATGTAGGATGCTTGATAATTCTAGTTCTAGTATATATTAGGAAAAGACTTGTAGAAAAGCAATCAGAATAGGAAGTGCTCTCAAAATAATTTTTAAAAATCCACTGAATTGTGCTGGCTATTTTTGTGGAGCTTTTCTTTTACTTAAACTCTATTTTTTTACTGTAGAAAACCCGTAGCACAGCAATTGGGAAACAGCAAAGAAAATGTAAAGTAAATATTATTTCTAGGCTTGGTAGTGCATAAAATTAGTGAATACAAAAAAAACCCAAACCCAACCAAACAAACAAAAAAAACCCAAACCAAAACAAAAACCAACATAAAAAAATCCAAAAAATCCCAAAACCAACCAACCAACCAAACCTCCCACCTTCTTTGAAAATTACTTTTTGCTGTATTAGAAACTCTAGAAATTATTCTAAGTGTCTTTCATTGGATTTCTTACACTAAGCGGAGAAATTCTGGTATATATTTACAACTTAGGCTGGTTTATTTAGGGAGTTTTTATTCCACTTCCTATGGAAGCACACAGTGCATGCAACAGAGAGCAGAAAGTGGTGATAAGCATTAAAATGTTATTTCTGTACAAGAAACAGCCCTGTAAAAGCAAGAATAGATTAGGCTTAATATTGTTAGTGGACACCTTAGTCAGGAATTGAGGCTGCTTGTTCTTTAACACAATCAGACTATTTTTACTTATGTATCCCTCTCATTTGACAGGGAGCTTTATTGTTCCATATTTCAAGTCCAGAAATGCTTTTCATACATTTTTAACCACAATTAAGTGACCTTCTGGCTGCCAGAATGATATACAAGTGGTCTCTTTCCCAGCTGGCAGGCCACAAAGAGCCTGTTGCAGAGGCAGAGCCCTACCCTGACAAAACCCTGCCATCTCAGGTGGGACACTCTGTAGAGGTCCTAAAGCTTCAATGAGAACATGACAGGTGCAGCCTGCCCCCTTTTCCAAGATAAATGGCTTCCAGGTTCAAGTTTTGTTTGCTGAACTGGAGGAACTAAGCAGAGATCTGACAGGAGGAAAGGTCCTGCTTACATAAAGACTGGATACTTCACAGCTTTCATAAATGAAGGAAAAAATTATAAGAAGAGAGATCTGGAAGTTGGTGCTGAAATTTTACACCTATTAAAAAAAATAAACTGGATACTGGAAAGGAATTTAATTGTCCTTTAGTGATTCAGCTGCAAAGACTTTTTTTAAGCCTTTAATCTTGCTAGATTATTTGTGTAATTTATGTCTTCTCTATATGCTGCATTCTTAAATGTCCAGGGGTTCACAGATGCAAGCAACAATTGTTTGTTTGGTTTAATGCACAATACTTCAAAACAGTGGGTATGACACAGGGTCTAATGAAAATTTTATTGTTTCTTCATAGGTTGCTATCCTCATAATGGAAAAGTGAAAATGTCGTAGAATTATTCTCCCTCTATTTAGGGCAGAGGCATGCTCCTGAAAAGTAGAAAGCCTCAATTTAATTCCCTTCCCTCCTTTGTGAGGCCTGTAGCAGCATCTCCTGACTCCCAAGAGGATGACCTAATAATCAAGCTGTAGGAAATTCTGCAGGGATGTGATTTCAATCTCTCCTTTTGACACCGTTTCACTTTGCATTAATAATTAAATTTTCATCACTGAACTGCTGATGAAAATGGAGGGTGATCCCAGTTCTGCTACTTTTACTGTGAATCCAATTCTTTTCTATTGCTTTTCTCAGAAGTCTGCAAAGATGAAATATTAAGTTATAAGTTCACATGAAGCATTGCATTTAATACAGAAGTACTTCATTTTTTCTTCACTATATGTTTCGCTCTATTTGAAGTCCATTTGAAGACTTTATATCAAGCACAGAAGTTTCACGAAGAACTTCATACGCCTCATGAAAGAAAGAATGTTACCCATTTGCATCGCCAAAATGACACCGTAGGAAATAGGATGTTATCATTTAATTCCAAATATATCTCTTTTTCTTAATATAGAAATACTTCACTAGCCAATGTTCTATTTCAAATGTCCCTAAACAGGATTGCAAACTGACCTGAGCATCCTCAAATGTGTATCTTCCAGGGTCCTTCACATTCTGAGTGGTTTTGTCATAACTTTTTGAATCTAGATTGATAGCGCTGGGTGCACCCGGAGCAAGAAATTCTTGCCAGATTTCTTGGACACGAGCAGGGACTTCACGGATAGGCCTCTTCTTCAGGTCTTCTACTGCTAACCAGAACCTATGGCACAATACAACATCTTCACTTCCATTTCAGGAAAATCATTAATGAAGTGCTCACATTCTTCCTTGCTCTTAAAAAAGGAAATTAAGTAACTGAAGTTTTAATCTAAAACATGCTAAACCAAGAAAAAGCTGTGTTTTTGTGTTGGGATCAGCATTCTGTCTCAAGGCAACCAATCCACCTCAGCAAGCAATTATTAGAAGACTCTTCGTGAGATGGATAGGAAATCCTTTATTACTTACGTATGGGTAACTTGCTTACAAGAAGATTTCCATTTAGCTGGAATTAAACTGAGACTTCATTTTGGCTGAACCACAAGGGCTTATACTGCTTATAAACTGACTGCTTTTTGACATTCCTTCAAAAACTAACTTATATTCTTGATATCTACATGAATCTCTGAGTCCTACTAAATTCTAAACCGTACAACTAATTTTGTTACCCACAAATCATGCACGAACTGGAAAAGCATTTGTTTTGCTCATTATAATTTAATTTCTTTCCTTAGCATTGCATTTCTATGCACATTTTCGCTAAAAATGCTGAATGGAAGCACATATTCTCTTTTCTTTTCTGCTGCTGAGTAAACCAACATTGGGACACTACATACGGTGCCGGCCGATTTGTTGTGTCCTTCTCATTCAGTCTGGAGAAGGAAACTAAAAAGGTCTTGAGCACTTTGTGATCACAGCTAGCTAGGTATAACCTTTATTTCATTATTTCTTCTATGGGTGTTCAGGCTCTCTCACTTCACGAAATAATTCTAAATGCATTCAGTATCCCATGCTTAGGCATGGTGCAGACCGGTTAGTTCTCCCCCAAAGCTAAGAGCTCAATGAAATTGTGACTTTGTTAAACATGCAGTATATACCATGACAACTTCTCATAATTGTTCTGACACAGTTGATCCTATGAAACAGATAAGCTGAACCTTGAAGTGATTTATCTGTGAAATCAGTTGGATTTTACGGGGCTTACAAATAAATTGGGTTTCACCCAATAAATGTGGTTTCACCCTGCTCACACAGTGAGATCAAACTGAGCTCCTTCAGCTGAGTTCAACAGGGATGGGACAGGAGAGAGGAATAATGAAACTGTACTCAGACCCCACAAGGAAGCAAAATTATACCACCCTCAATCCAAATTCTAATACAGTTATTTCAACGACTCTGAAAAGAGGATATAAAGTGTAGAAAATATTACAGTATTCCTACCATAAGACATTCTTCAATTGAGATAATTTGAAACATCTTTGTAGCACAGGTGGAAGGAGCTCTTCCTTATTTCTCACAAGGCATTATGGTCAGCTTTACTCTACCAAGATGACTATTTCAGGTATTTCTATACCCTTCAATTTTTCCATCTAAGACTCTCCGAGAGAGAGAAGCAATATTGTCCCAGTTTTGCAAATATATTAATAATGTAATAATATAAAGTGGTTTCTCTAAGGTCACAAAGGGAGTCTTCTGCCAATAAAAGAACTCCAGTTTCAAAAATTCTGTGTAGCTTCACTTATATATGTGAACTGCAATGTGAATTGACCACAGTCCGCATAGAGCCTGGGGATGTACCATGAGAATCTCATGGCAATGCAGTAAGAATAGAGGCCTCATAACTCAAGTTTAAAAACTGCATAGCTCACAAACTCTAATTCAGTTCACTCTGTCAAATTTGGGCAACCTACTTTGGCTTCCTTAAGCTGCTTTCGATATTTGCATTTAAAAGCATATATCCTGCAGTACTAACCCCTTCAAGTGCATCTTCTGGGACTGACTGATTACTTATGTGTCTTGAAGTCAGGTAAAAAACAGAAAAATGAAAGGGAAGGATGCTTTTTGTAAATACACATTTTCTACTACCCTGCAGACATCCTGAGGATCTAGCTCAAAGATGTCACTTTCTTGTTTGTTCCATTGCATCAATGTCAATACTTCTGGAAGTCACCATAAACATGCCTTAGAATGCTATTTTTCTTTGCAAGTAAGCTGTTTCCATATAGTGGGTTATACTCAATTATGGGGAAACAGTTGGGAGATAAATTTAAATAAATTTAACTTCTTTGCTTCCAGCATAGAATAGGCAGGTTGTATAGACATACACTTAGAGGGTGAACACCGGTTCTTTGATAGATTAATTTTATTTTACCCTTTTAACAAGGGCATTCAAAGACCCTATTAAAAATGTTAATTTTTAATTAACCTCTCTAAAAGTGGGAAGAAAATGCTGATTTCTCTGTTGTGTTATGTCTAGGGTGCTTACTTCACAGTCAACACACATTTTAAGATTTTAATCTACTTACTGATCTTTTAAGAAAAGATGCCTTCCTTCCTCCCAAAGAGAGTTTAATTCAACTATTCAAAGTTAGAAGATGTCAAAAATAAGGTTGTCCCCTCTTACATTTTCAAAAATAACTTTTCCAAATATCCCATGGCCTTCACAGATGAAGTTGACACGGAGTCCACAAAACCTTAGTTCAGGGCCTCAAACCAAAAGAGCTCCCTTGTCCCTTTTTATAGCTCACAGCCTCATGAGCTGTGACCAGAGCAAGGGATGACTCCTGTAGCAAACAGCACACAGTCTACAACAATAAATACGTGTGAGGGCAGGACACAGCAGAGGGAAAACTGCATTTTCTGCACAATAACTTGGTGCTACTTTGTGAAAGGAACTAGAGTTCAGTATGGCCGCCCTCAGATGAAACTGTATCTCCTGTTGGTGGAGCTTTCCTTTTGCCGTGGAGACTTTCTACAGAAGATGCTCAGTACTGTTGGAACAGAGACCTGACCAGCTGGGTGTAAACCTCGCTCCTGTTTTCTATCCCAGCATTTGGGCTGCCACACACTGGGGCACAAACCAGACATACAGCTAAATGAGAACGTATAGTATATGGTAGTAGTAGATCCAGCCATATGAACTGGTAAGACACATGTTGCGCGGTATCTGGGGATTACGTCCTCCAGCTGGATTACTTTTAAAGTGACAGTGGCCTTGCAGGTAAATTGCACAGCTACAACACCACTTCTGTCCCATTAACTGACCTAAATGTCAGGTGCAGCCAACATCAGATCCCAGATCAAACCAATCAGTTAAATTTAGCATGTAGGGACACAGAGTGAGAGAAAGGCTACAGTGATTCTCCATGAAATGTGTGAGATATAGTCAGACTGTGGTAACAGCAAAGTGGGAATTACATGGTCTTTGTACCCAGTGCGTGTGACACAACAGGTCGGAGGACAGATGCTTCAGCATTTTCAGCAAAAGAAAAAGAAAATAAAACCTTAAAAAGCTCTATGAAGAAAATCACCTAATATTTTTCCAGGGGCAAGAAACACTACTCTCTAATTCCTAGAGTCCACCTTCTTGCCAAGTACAACTTCAAGCTTCAAGACATAGTAGAGCTGAAGGACTTCAAGAAAATGACACAGAATAATCATTAAATCTTGCAACTAGTTCCTTCTCATCTAATCTGCAGAAATGGCAACATTGTTGGTACTTGGCATTTAAGCTTGAGTCTGAATGAGAAATAACACACAGGCAATTTCAGCTTTGAAACAGAGCCTCGTAATCACCAGTGTGAAAGATAAAAATCACCAGTGCCCATACTATGTGTGAAAGTATCACCAGCACTTCTGTTCAGACTTGCAGGACAGACATCAAGGACAGTTAATCAATTTTCATTCATACTTTGTAACATGCAGAACTCACTCCTCCACCATCAGTGGAGAGAAATTTGCACTTGAAGTCATAAAGAGCGGTGATCAGTAGTAAAGAGCAAAAAAAATGAAACAGATTGGCTTAAAAAGACTTAACCTCTTGCAGCATTCTCCCTTTTCCCTAGTAAAAGTACTGTAATGGTATGTTAAAAGAACAACCAGAACCACTGCAGTAAGTGAAAATAAAGCCCTACAACCGGAACAGTTTTTAGGCAACACTGCAAATTTTTAGTAGTGTATGTGTGGGTTTTTATTTATTTCTTCTATAGAACATAACTGAACCCCCTATCTCCAGTACAGAACATTTCTACAACAAGTTAATTGGATGAGTCCAAAATAAACATCTCACAAAATCTCAGCTTGCAAGGGGATGGTTAGAGAAAATTTATTGAGGGAAAACATCTAAATCTAGCTAACTCTTCAGTCCTCTCTTTTTTTTCTGGACAATGAGAATGCAAAGTCTCTTTTCCCTATTTAGTCACACATTATGGCAGCTAATAAATGAGGATCAAAGGAAGGGGCAAGGAGTCTGGTGGCTTTTCCTTCTGTGCATCGTGGAAGATATCTTGTCACCACTCTCCCTTCACTAACCTAGGAGGTTTTTGCAGTCTTAGTGCTGCTTTGAGATTACATCTCCAAGCGCTACAAAATGATTTGGACAGGTTGGCAGGCCTGAAACAATTTAGACTGTTTGAGTTTTTTTTTTAAAAAGGCTGTATTTTTTTACAAAATAACCACTTGTAAGCAAATGTACAGTCAGTATACAAATATTAAATTTCCAAAGAATTCTGCTGCATTATAGGCAAAGGAAGGATAAGGAGAGGAATACAATTTCCCACAGGGATGAAAGAAATTAGGTCTCCAGGTGCCATGTTGCAGAAAAATTGATTTCAGTACCTCACTCTGTTTGGAAGTCTTTTTCTTAGTACTCAGACAGCCCTGTGACCCATGATCCAGTAGTACTGGATCATGCTCAAACTTTAGTCTTTTGAATTTTAAACAATGGTCACCATTTTTGTAATAGGCAGTGAGAATTTCATAAATCTATTATCCATATGTTATCCATATATCCATATATCCATATATTATCTATATGTTACTTTAACTATTTGTGCTGTGTATAGAGCAGCACACAAAGCAATTCTTCAAAAAAATCTGCATAGTAACGAGAAATCACAAGCCACAGCCTGCAGAATCCAATCTGGGTGTTAGCAAACTACAGTCTGTATTGAAGTTACTGCACTGACAGAACTGCTTACACAGTTGCTATGCTTTACAACACTCCTTTAGAGAGCAAAATACTGTTAATCCCAATTTACAAAGAAAAAAGCACAGAGATACAAAATAAAGTGAAACCTGGCTGCATTCCTAATCATTGCACAATTCGTAGTTTTAATTCACAGCTCAGGTTTTTTTCATCCCTGTTCTGTTTCTTAAGATAGGATCTATATCCATCAAGAACAATATTCTCAGGCAGTTTAGACACTCTCAGATCAAGTTAATGAATCAGTAACACTGGGACTTTCAGCTATCTAAGACAATCACGCTTGAATGGAAATGGTGTATCTGGTAGACCTATCACTTCACATTTTTTGTATTTATTTCAGCAAAATGAGGTATAAGACTACTATCTACTAATAATGAAGCTCCTGTTGTGTCTGCAGTCCCCACTGTATCCTGTGTACTGTGCTCAGAAGCTTGAATCCAGGGTCCCAGCTGTCTATCCTACTGTAGGTTTGACACTGTTTGTTGTAAATTTTATCATGATCAGATCTGTAAAAGGACAAGAGCCAGCCACTGATTTCAGCACTGATTAGTTGCAGTGGGAAGACGTAGGTGGAAATAAATATTTTTCTCAAGGTGGCTGTCAAAAAAATAATTAGAATTAAAAAAATACCACTCAAAAAAACCCCAAATTGCCATGATAGAGTTAACAGGAGAGCAAGGAAAGTGGTGGTATTTTAAAGTTTATTCAGTGTAATGCTTGAAACCATCAAGCTTTTAATTTCTGTTATTGAGATCTAAAACATTTTGACAGCCAGTACACAAGTTTTAAAAACACAACTTGACTATGTGAGCCTGATGGTGGATTGATTTTACAACAGTTTGAGAACTTACAAACATAATTCTGAGCTTGTGAGACAGTTTTTCTTCAGGTAATTGTCACGGAAAGCACCTTTTCAGAGCAAATTTTAGCCCCTGTTTGGCCTTTAAGCTCGCCATTACTCTGATATTATATTTTAGAATTCCAACATAAGAATCTAGAGGGAGAGACAGAAGAGTAGATGGCATGTCAAAGAATCAGCTCTGAACAAATTTCTTGAAGGATTTTTTCTGGATCAGTCACTTGCAGTTTGCCTGTGGTTAGTGTTGTAAATAGGATTAGACGAAAGAGTTAGGGATTATGTGGGTAAAAGTCTAGTTGGCAGAGAGACAAATTAATCACAGAAAAGCACCAGAAACTGTAGCATACACTGGGCTCAATAGGTTCATGTTTGAACAGCTGCTCTGCATAACAAATTAACAGGATACTCTTTAAATAAAAAAAAAAAAAATTACCTTTCGTTTTCTTGGTATTATTCTGACTTTTAAAAAATCATTTTACGTGCTGGACTTTTTATTAAAAAAAATAAATCTGTGTATCTGTGACTAATGAAGTCATCAACATACACATACAGGTCAGGCCATATTTGTGATGCAAAATTAATGTTTGAATACGAACATGGTCAGCAACTTAGAGAACTCCATCTTTAATTATTCTGCTGACAAATTTAAATTAACAACAAGGAGATCTGTGCAAATACTCAGCATTTACAAATCAACACCAGAAATGTTAAATGCCTCCTTGTAAGATGCTACAAAGGTGTAATTCTAGTATGAATGGCTATGCTGTACCACTTTGGAGTGAGAACTGGCAAAGAAAAAATGTAGGTTAGGATTCTTCAGAGTTCTAGAATGTAAATGCAAAGAAGATTTTATACTGCTTATGTTATTGGTCAATGGAAATGAAACTACATCTGACTAGAAGGTGGAATAAAGAGAAAAATATGTACTATGTATAGCTTCTTATCTATAGAAAGGCAGTTATTAATCCTTCTGAAATAACTCCTACTGAAATATGACTTTCTTAGAACTGTGACAACAAAACATGCTATTAGCAAATGGATGAACCATTGCATTTTAAAATCAAATAATTATTCTTCTCACTTAAAAGTAAATCTGTAAATATACTTTTTAAAAAATACACTATAAACTTTATACACCAAGAACACGTTTCCACTTTGCAATTAATGAGGAATTTGAGAGCTAGATGTCACCCTACTTCTATTGTGTCAGATCCACAAGTACTAGAATCTTGGTGGAGATTTTCAAAACGATCCCCAGGAACCTCACCAAAAGCAAAAGTCTGAATTCTTTATTTATGTTTTAACTTTTTTCTTTTCACTTTACTCTTCTCATAATATTTGACAATTGTGGTGGGTCTGGCTGAGCCAGAATTTATTTCCCCATAGTAGTCCTCACAGTGCTGTGCTCTGCATTGGTAGAGTGCAACACTCCTCTGCATAGAGGAGTGTTGATAACACACCCATGTTTTGGCTACTGCTGAGCACAGCACTGTAACATTCCTTCTTCAATCAAGGGGAAGATCCTGGGAGGGGACACAAGCAGGCCAGCTGACCCACGCTGACCAAGGGGATATTCCAGACCATATGACGTCAACCCAGATATAAAAGCTGAGGCAAGGAGCAGGACCGGAGGCACTCATTGTCTCTGATGGCTGCCTGCTGAGAACTGTTAGGTGTGCTGGAGCCCTGCTTCTCAGAGGAGTGGCCGACCATGGCTGCTTGTGGGAAGCAGAGATTAACTGCTGGCTTCTGCTTTGTGCGCGCGCACCCTTTCTTTTTTGCACAAATATAAACTGCCTTATCGCAACCCACGATTTGTGTTGTTTTCTTTTCCCACCTTACTCTCTCCCCTGTCCGGCTGGGAAGGGGAGGGATAGAGCAGGTGGGTGGGCACCTGGCATTCAGCCAAGGTGAACCCACCACACAATAAAAGATGCTGAACAGGCTTTGAATGGGTCAATGTTTTAAAACTGTTTAATAAGACGAGCTGAGAGAAAACCTCTTCCATGGGGAGTTTGACCAAATGTTGGGCAGGAATGGAAAAGTATATTTCATGTGTCTCAGTTAACTATATGAATATTTTCCTCAGCCTGTATATGAAAGCAATTTGTATGAGTGGATTCTGAATGGTAAGGCACAGGAAAATTTTTGAAGGCACAGAAAAATTTCATTTAAAAAATAAAGAGAAAGGTATCGGGAAAAAAAGAAACAAACAACAAGCAACAACAACAACAACAACAATATATCTTACAAACTATTTAAAAAAAAAGTGCCTCTCACTTACCTTAAATTTTCTGAACTGAATTCTGACTCCAAGAATTTCAGAAACTGCTCTCTTCCCACAGCGTCTTTCAAAGCTTCATCCATGCCAAACCCCCATCGTTTCACCCTCTGCTGTCCTGGCTCTTTGCTACAGAGGATAAAAACCAACAGAACCCAAAGTGAGCAATATTTCAGTATTCTAATATTCTGTGTTCATAATTTAGACTAAATACTAAAGTTCAACCACAGGTTTCTCACCTTCTAGGTTGCTAATATCTGTGAAATGTTCAGAGATAACAGGCTGCTAGTACTTACACAGGATGAAGGTAATACATGTCTTTACACAGAAGAGTAAAGACTTCCACCTAGAAATGTTATCGGATTTTAAAAGGTGTCCTTTTTTTCACCATACTAGAATCCTGTAAACTGGTTAATGTAACATTTTACACAGATTTATTAATCCAAAGCACTTCCCATCTTACAAAACTGTAAAGCTGGAAAGAGCAAGAAGATACTGCATTGCCCTTCTACCTCAGTATTTTTCTGCAATATCTGTCTGCAATCTTCACATTTCCAGTAAGCATGTTACACCCCCTTACTGCTAAAGAAGAAATGAAATTATATACCTTGCCTCCAGTTCCCAGAAAGTGGTGTCATCTGATATCCAAGGGTTTGATGGATCAGGGGGCACAAGAAAAGGATCATATTCCAAATACTGCTCTGTATAAGCTAATAGACTAGGAAAACAAAAGCATCAAACATTGTCATGTCAGGAGCTGTAGTAACCTGATCAAGCTACCCCAGTTAACAAGTTACCTTGCATCAGCTGAACCATGGTAACCGTGTGTGCAACACTCAGAAGTTAGCTACAGGCTCAGGGTAAAATAGTTTTGCTAAAGTCTTTTAAAAGTGGAGCTCTGAAGAAGGAGGGGTGGCTCAGGTCTATTAAGAGTTGAAATAAAATAAACTTCCCTAATACTTTCATGTAGCTCCTTTTAGGGAGTTAATTAGGCACTAACAAATTAAGTCAAGCAACCTCTTCCATGCAGATTTGTTTTCATAAATGAACATGTTTTATACCCCTATGGTTTTAATTATCAGTTCCTTTAAAATCTGTTCTAAAACACTGCATGCCATGTAGGTCATATTTACGGGCCCTATACCTGCTAGGACTCCTTTTATCCTCTCTTAAAAACAATTAATATTTTTATTATTTCCTAATCCAATGGCACCTCTCCCAAGTTTATTGTTTTCCAAAATAAACAGAATCTTTTTCTGAAATAATTTGGTATTCATTGATGGGTCTGACTCTATTAAACACACTAAAAACTTTGCTTGTATTCTCATAATTTACATCTCCTATGTCCTTATTCCTGTTTTCTGTTTCCTTTGGCCTCGTAACTTTTGACAGGTGAGGACAACTATTCTTTCTTTTCATTTCAATTTCTATTATATTAGTCAGCATTCTATTTTTATGGCTCAACAAACAAAAATACTTAACCTGCCCTCTTTATAAATATATATGTGTATGTATGCATACATATATTTAAGTAGACATACATGCACAAACGTATATGAGAGAATGAAGAACAATTTGTATTTGGCTTAGTTTCCTTTACTAAGCCTTAGGCAGCTGAATTTTCTGCAATTTTTGCTATCTGTGTATTTGATGTGTAAGATAGAACATTTGTTTTCTTCACTTCTTCTCTACATAAGCTGTAGTTAGTCTTCCCAAGGGACTTTTATTTGCCAAATTAAATTTGCCAAATTTTGGTCCTATCTGGACAAAGATTCCTACTACTATAGGAATCCTCTGACCCAAAGTAAGCTCAGGCTCATTTTTTTCAAATTCTAATACAAACTCTAAGCTCTACACCAATCAGTTCCTTGCTTTATCAGTGATTGCCCTTTTGAAATAGCAAAACAATAACCCCAGACCTATTTCCATTTAGCCTCCCTGTCAATGCAAGATGAAACTTGTGATCACTTGGTCCGAGGCTCTTTCAGTTACTACTGGGTTTATCAGAAATGTATCATGGAATATCCGGGCCAACTTTTATTAGTAAAAGAACTTCATACCTCCCCACTTAAAGTAAATTCTCATCAGTTATTTCTATGATGTCTGAGCTCCCATGTCTCTTTTTGAAGAGCTATTTGCTCTGAAAAGCTCTTTGAAGCTATTTCATACTGACATTTTCCCAATGGTTATCAGTCTAATTGAAAAACCAGAAAATGTGACAATATACGTACCTCTCTGCAACTTTTGACATTTTTAATCTATGTCTGTCTAATTGCATTTGCCAGTGCTTAATCTGCAAGAAAGGAAGGCAAAGAGTTTTATGAGTAATTTATTGCTTGAATCTATTTCTATCACTTTTTTTATTAGGGCTATAATTGAACCTTAATTTATCCTAGGGCACAGAAGAGAAATATATCAGAATTAAAACAACATTTCAAGAGTGTAGTTCTAGAATAAATGGAATGTTCCATTAAAGAGAAAAGACAAAAAATGTGACCAATATAAAATTTTCCCTAAAGGTTCATCAACAGAAATCCAATTAGCCTTTTTCCTTTTTGATATTTGAAGAGAGCTACTTATTCATCAGCCATTTACCTTCTCTGAATTCTAACATCTCGGGAAAGATTCACAAAGCTTGAACAGTAGATAAATGTGTGAACCTATATATGCATACATGTAGTGGTAAGTATACCCCCAAACCTCAAATTAGTGTCAAAAGGAAGAGCAAGCTGTCTGCTGCTAAAGGGGCTAATGGGCTTAGCTATACAAAGAACCCACTCACTGGCCTGCTGCTCACTGCCTTTAGATGCTTAATGCAAGATATAAAACATGTCAAATTTTGTCTCATTAGTTTTAATGAAGTTACGTGCCTAAATCCATATATCTTGAAACAAAGAAAAGGTTTGTTAAATGTTTTCTAGAGCTGTTTTGAACAACTTCCCAGTTAAAATAATTTTTGGTTTAATACCTACTTTCCTAGAAAGTTCATTTAAAAGTACAAGTTTGTAGTTATGTTTCAAACCTCTTGGTGTAGTTCATCTTCTGTGGGTGGCTTAGTCTCTGGTACTGGCGTGTGGGTAGGGCTGTGACTTCGAATGTCATTTTGTAAGCCATAGACAGACTATGCAAAAAATATGGAACAATGATAGTTGCTTTCAGACAATGCTTTCTACAAATATTCATAGTAGCTGTGATGCTTTAGTAAATTGTGCTCAAGATGTTAGCCAATATCATCTTTTTTTAAAGAAATTGCAATAAACCATGCCCTCAGATAAAATTGTGCATCTATAGTTAGGTGTAAAACAAATACTCCCAAATTCCCACAATTTCAAAATGCCATAGAACAAAGGATCTACTTTTATTATATCTCTATATTAACAGCATAGTAAGCATGAGGGGTGACATTGAGAGATGCTATTACAGTAAGTGGAGATGACTCGTAGTAGGAGTACCCTGAAAGGTAGACTATTGCACAGACTATTTGGATGACTCTCAAATTTGCAATTACTGTCTGGTAAATACAATAATCTGGACCTTTCACCACCATAAATAAGGCAAACTAAAACTTTCTCTAAATCCACTTTCCTTTTTAAAACAGACTTTTCTATGGGTCAACATGAAAATATACCTCAAAGGAAGTACTTTCAAATGGGAGTCAATCTATATTACTATGGAGCAAAGGATTTAAAACGAAAGTTTTGACACAATTCATCTATACATCCCTAAAAAAGTTATACTGATCGTGTCTGGATCCTAATTTAGATGAAACTAATTTCCTCCACTATTTCTGGTCAACCATTTTGGGCATAATTGTCAAAGAGAGACACCCTTTTCATTAAGAGTAGGACAAGAACTATTATGCTGAATTTTTAATTTATTTTTCCTTAATTTCTGACAGAAACATTTTAACATGCTTTATTCAATGTGCTAAACAACATGAATGAAGCATGCAAAAATGAATTTTATTTTCGAAATCTTTGTATATTTCTCCAAAGTCTTACGTGATAGCATTTGCTTAGAATTAACAAATTTGTTAATACTAACACAACTAAGAGCTTATGAAATGTTAACATACGTTCATGCATTTGCTCCTTGCAGCTGTAAGAAAAAAAATGCTTTAAGAAACTATGGAACTTCATGCTATAGATTTCCTCCACCTCCTGCTTTTGATATAATAACAGTACTTACCTTTCTTGTTTTATGTGGATTTCTCATTCTTGAAGATTTTTTTATATCCACTTCAGTAGTGTTTACACATCCAGGCTATTAAAAGAAAAAGAAAGGAAAGCAGAAGACTAAACCTGTGAAGGAATTCCATAAAATTTTCATTGAGATACTCCTCTTCAGTGTGTAAGACTAAAAAATAAATAAACAGAGATGTATAATAACTTGATGTCCTTTTGCAGTGGTCCCTGTAGAGTCCCTATGGAATGAGGCACTGAAGACCACATGCTTAGAATGTATGACAACGCGAATTTGAAACAAAATAAATTCTCAAGAGAAGTCAATCACATGTTTCTGCTTTGGTTTTGCCAAGGAAGCCATGCATTGCATTACAGATATCCCTCTAAGTAGCACAGTTGACCTAATTAGACAAAATAAACAGAATTCTGCAATACTCACCTCAGCTGTGAACCTAAGGCTCCCTTCAGGAGCACCTGATTTTGGGTCAATTTTTAAAGATGATTTCTTTTAAAAGAAAACGGGGAAAAAAGTACCAAAATGGGATTTGTTTCTTCAAAAAAGAAAGAGAAAAATCCAAACCAAAGCAACAAAACAGGCTTCTGCAGCCTAACGAGAAGTCTAAACAAAATGACTCTCATCACATCTGATTTGGCTTTCAGTGATTGAAAACTCTGTAGCATCCCAAAGTACACAAGTCCCCTGGTTTCTCCTAATTCATCTTCCTTTCACACTTCCCCCAAGTGTATAAATCTGTGCATAAATCTATTCTTCATGCATTGCTGGAAACAACTAATAATGAGTTTTTCCTATTGATTTTAGAGGGATTAAATTTGAGACTTAGAGCTGAAAGTACAGGTTTTTAGTGAAAGTAGGTTGTTGGGTTTTTTTAATGGAAGTACCTAGATATCAAATTTACTTGCTCAACAACCTAGCTAGACTTATTATCACACTAATGATACAACCTCTTTCTTCTTATCATCATGTAAAATGCTTGATGTGGCTGTAAATCTTCACAGACAAAATTTTAAAAATTTCTTATATAAATAGAGCCAAGAAACAAATAGATTTCATTAAACTGAGCAATGGTACTTTGCCTTTGGAAAATACTCTAGATAGATTGAGTTTTGAATTTTTTTAACCAAGTATTTTTTTAAAATCAATAAGTTTTTATTTTAAAGTAATAAATTAATGTGCATTCGATTATATTTAATTTGCAGTATAAACAGTTCCTCATGGCTAAAATTAAAAATAGGTGCTTAGATAATATTCTCAAGACTGCATCTGACACTCCTATTGAGCTACATTTGTGAAGGTATCCTTTGTGCTTCTGAATGAAAATGGGAGTCTTTAAACTCAGAGTAACTTGCAACTCTCAAAGAAAAAGACAGGCTGAAAAATAGAAAATTCTGCATGATGGTCAATTTAAAGGCAGAAAGCAATTTCCCAGGACAGTATACTGAGATATAAAGTTTTTAAAAAAACCAAGCGCATCTACTTTAGGATTACAGCAGCAGCTGGCAGTGAAGAAGAAGGGTTTAACAACATCTACAGCCTTTGAATGTAACAACTTGAATAGCAGGCACACTTACATAAGGCACAAACTGTTATTTGTTCAGTTTTCAGTTACGGTTTGTTAAAAGCATGTCCTAAAAACGGAGAGGGGAAAAAAAACCCCAAACAAAAAACCAACAAACAACAAACAAACCTCATCTGAAGCCTCTTATTTTTAAAGATTTCGAGCCTACCAGCAGTAAATAGGTACAGACAGACCTTGCACCCTGCCTAGGTAACTTACATGCCAGAATTTTGCAGGTTGATGCAAAGAACACATGAAATTCTGGCAGATTTTTAGAAATTAAATAAGGGCAAAGTTTTTATTGGTTGCAAGGAAACCCAACCCAGTACTGACCTACTACAGCACCTAGTGAATTCTTACTGAAACCTGGCTGTTTATTACCTCTCAGAAGTAAAGCTGATATGGCATACTTCAGCAGGGGCACTCAGGAGAGGCTCTAAGGGCAGAAGCTTGACCAAGGTGTGACCAAGGAGAACCTGACAGGAGAGCACCAGCAGGAAGGTAGAGGCCAGGAAGTATCAGGAAGCTTTAGGGCAAAAGGGAAGGCAGCTAAAGGGACTATCAGCTACTCTGACAGCCTCAGGTAACGATAGTAGTTTAGGACATATATCACTGCCTCTATACAATACCACTCTCATAATTTGATTTATACTATATAACTGAAAGTACCTAATGTAACTGGGGCCACAATTTATGTTTTCTTCTCAACTGAAGTATTTTATTACAATTATTCTTAATATGAGATGGAATTTATTGCTTCTCTGGAGCTGCCACACTTCATCTGTCAATATTTAGGAATAAATTATAAAGATCTTTTCAATTAAAATAAACACAAAAGCTTGCATTATTTGAACATTTTGCTAAAATAACTCAGAGTCTTTGTGGGAAAACCCTTGCTGGACAACACTTCATTTTATTTGTATGCCCCCATTAACATAATAAGTATGTGTTTGGATACAATTATATCCAGCTGTGTTTTGTTTTTGTGTTGTTTTTTTAACTGGACTACCATAGTTCAAATAGTGAGATGCCTGTCAGAATGCTATGCTGCAAGATTCCCATTTAGTGTGTAGTATATAATTTGCATACTAATACTGTAAATAGTTTTCAAACAGATTTCCTGGAAGACTTGAAATTCTTCTATATGTGTAAATAGAATGCTTATTTCTTTCAGGATTAATATTCTGTATGAGAACAGTTTGCCCTCCACACACGCAGAGGAAAGTCTTGTGACCTCGTTGAAATTATCATACAGCAAGATCATAATTAGGGTAAAATTTGGCCCTCATCTGTTTTTAAATGTCTGGGTGAAAAACTGTCATACATTTAAAGGAAACTTAGTTTTTTTCATCTATCTATTAGCATGTCCTTATCTGAAAGAACAAATGCCACTGTATTAATTTACATCAAATGATATGTCAGTCCAGTCATGATAAATTCACTGCTGAGATAAATAGATGATGGTAAGTAATATGAAAAACCCACATATAGAAGATTTTTTGATCCCTACTTCAATTACTGGATAACAATGTCAGTATGAATCCCAAGCAGCACAGCTTTCTATTGATGCTGTCTAGGAGGCTGCATAATAGGATTCAGACAAGAAACATAATAGAAGGAGGAAGTCTGGTATATAAGCAGAGGAGATACAAGAATGTACATGCTTGGATCTGGCTATCGCCAACATTTGAAAACAACCACATGAGATTATGTTTAGTAAAAAAAATATCCAGCTGATATTCATATTCTTTTCCTGATAACTGTGGTGACAGTAAATTAATTAATTAAGCCCTTGTAATAGTGCTACAGTGAATTAATTTTATGGCACCTGTAGAACTCTTGGGAAGGATTAATTATTTACATAAAATGGCATACTTTAGCCACGGTACATTTCCATCTGCATGGTGCATATTTCTAAGTATTTATAGTCTGTTTGCTGTACAAAGCTGCACACTCCAAGGGCCCTTTTTATTGCAGGGCTACATAGCCTAAATCAAGTGTTATGAAGGCCTTTTTGTGCAAAAATATCTTTGCTATGATGTAATTATAATAAGCATGAAATGCTCAATAGAAAGTAAATTTATATTTATAATGACATCAGTTTAAGTTTTGATGGCTTTTTTTCTTTCTCAAAGATGGAAATTTAACTGTGAATCTACTTAAGCCAAAATAACCAGAAGTTTTCTTGTATCTGAGACAAATATACCCCTGTATGTGGGAGGGAATAAGCTCATGCATTCCAATAGGCTGGGAACTGTCTTTCTGTATTGCTGCTCACTAGGAAATGATCTGAAGCTGAACATGAGTCAGCAGTATCTCCTTGCAGCAATGCAGACAAACCACATACGCAGCTGCATTAGTAATAGCTTAGCCAGAAGGCAAAGGAAGTGCTTATTTTTTTTCTGCTCAGCATCACGAGGAAATATCTGGAATGACAAAACTACTTTTGAGCCCCACAAACCACTCAAGAAATATATTCAAAATGGGAAAGTCCACTAGAGGAACAGACTTTATTGTGCTTGCAAAAGGGGAGGGCTAACTCTTGTCTTCTGTGCCTAACTGTGCCTTGCAGAGCTAGACCTCTTCTGGAGGTGCACTGTAAAAGAACAGGGGATAGTAGCCTGAAATTGCAGTAAAGGAACTTCTGGTCAGCTATAAAGAAATATACTTCATAATAAAAGTGAAAGAGGCTGTGGAATGTCCATCTCTGGTGATTTTCAATGTTTTTTTTAACCAAGTGGCTGGATAATCTTATTCAGCTTAGAAGTTAGCACTGGTTTGAGCAGGAGGTTGGACTAGAAGACCTCCAGAGGTCTCTCTCAGTCTACATTTCCATGGTACAGCCTACTCTTCACAAGCTGCAGGGAGTGAAATTCAAATAATCCACATTACAAAACAAGTATTCACATTGGTGTGAAATTCATCTCCCTGCCTTCCCCACCCCACAACTGCAGAACGGAAAGACAAGATTGGCATTTGCTTCTTTACTGCTGCCTCTGCCCTCTGGCAGCCTGTGGTGTGCACTCAACCCATACAAAAACAAACATGGGGTTGATTTAAGGAAATGCAATTTCACAGTCTCTTTAGCTAAAAACACGTAGGTGCTATTTAAAATAATTACCTCATTTCAATATGCACACCCATAAATTCAGAGTTCATTAAAACAGTAAATATTTATGCAGATTGATTCGCACACCTTATGCAATTTCATTGCATTTCAGTGTCAATGCACTATGAAATAGATGTTTTTACTTGTTTTGCAGACATTGGCTAACTTGTTAAGTTTCATTGCAAAATACTAAATTTCAATATTCCAGGCTTTCAAAATTTAAAGACTATAAATTTAAATTACGGACATGGATACAAACATGACAGATCTTCTCTTCCACTGGAAAAGATAAGGTCAGACACACAAACATAAACACGAGGCAGAAACTGAAAGCTGTCTTTTACATTATGTGTAACAGAAGACTATCACAAAAAAGTAAGCTTAAAATTTGAAATTTCCTGAGTGTAAATAATTAGTTTTGCCTTCTGAAACAATCTATTCTGATGTTTCTGTCATTGCTGCTATTCCTATCATTTTTCTAGGAGTCTTACAGTCACTGTTCATATCAGTCACTTCTAGAGTAGAGAAAGGAAGATAATCAGACAGTGAGTGATAAGGAGAATACCACAGTTCACTTTTATTTGTAGTTTTTATATTCCGGTTTACTTGTGCAACTATCTGAAGAGTGCATAGTTAAAAATCAAGGAGAGATAACTACAAAAAAAGAAATGGAAGATTACAAAAAAAAAAAAAAAAAAGAAAAGAAATTATGCAAAAAAAATTAAATACCAATAGTACTCAGCTGGAAAAAAAACAAAGGAGTTACTAGCTGGAAAAATACCCAGTTTGATTTTGGTTACGTGGGAAGGATTGTTTTTTTCTCATACATAGTCTAACATTAAAGGACACATTAAAATCCTATATTGAGTAAGCTGTCAGTAATGGAGGCTCTCACAAAGAAAAACATAGGCTACATTCTCCTGCAATGCACCAATTTTTCATTTCCCAGAGATGGAAGTTATTGGAGTGTGCAGAATCTGCTAAGGCATACAAGGAAAGGTTGAGGTTTAAGTATAGATTATCTAGGTATTTGAGGGGTTTACCTCATTTTACACACTTAGGGATTGACGAATAAAGAGGCTCTTGCAGCAGTAGAGCTGCACTATTAATAAGTTTGCTGGTGCAATAAAAAGTCTCGGAGGAACATTTCAAACATACCGAGTACAAGTGGTCAGCTCTTTTAACAGGATTTGGAAAACCAGCTGCTATCTTAAGGTCCAGTCAAAGGACAGCAACATTTCAAATTCAAGTACAAATTTCAGAAAACATGGTGGATATCCGATAGGACTTGAAAGCTCTCTAAAATGTAGCTCACTTTATAGATCTACGAACCTCAATTAAGAGATGAAAAAATAAACCCAGAAGCCATAGTTGCCAAACCTGCAAATATGTAGGACTATTCATTGATAGTACTGCTAGGGGAGATCTCACCAGCCTCTGTTACACCACCCAAGGCAGCAAAGATAAACCAGTGATTACAGGGACTGGGCTACAGGAACCATTTCCTTTTAGTTAGAAAAAGATACTGCTACTTACAACTGAAGCACTTAATCATGGGTTTAATTTACAATCGACTAGGTGTGCCTAATCTTAAACACTCCTGTGAACTTTATTAGCCTCTCTTAAAGTGTATGGTTTAATTACAATTTCCATTTGGTTCTTTGAAAATAACTCTGAGAAATCAAGTGTGTGAGCACTGGGACTTGACAACACCTCTAGTCACAAGATCCTCGGTAAATTAGCAGATGTCTGAAGAAAGAGGAAGAATATTATGTTGATTTTAAGTATTAGGATAAAAGTGATGGACTTCTATTATTATTGTTATTATTATTATTATTATTTAGCATAATCGAATAACTACAAACTCTAAACTAAGTTGAATGGATATCCCAACTGTAGGCTCTAGCTATTTAATATAGTATATAATATGATACTACTTATAGTGTCATACAAACTTATAGTACTATATATATGTCATATATATATATATTATCATATGTTACTTATAGTAGTACTATATTCCCAGCTTCTGCACAGTTAATTTTAGCACAACTACCTCTTTGGAAGCATGCCTTTTTGATTTAGTTGTGTGACTTTCAAACCAGAACTGTGACTGGAGTTTCAATACCTGCTGTTAGGTTACAATGCTTTTTTTGGAGGTCCTGCTTGCATTATACTTCTAATAAGAAGCAAACACAGAGAGGTAAAGATTTGGGTTACGGTCCAATGGCCTTGGTAACCACATATATAAATTGTAATAAGCAAGTTTGATGACTACTTTGTAAAGAGCTCCTATCAAGTTTCCACCTCCCAACAATTCTAGACCAAACCTCTAAAATTAGCTCACAGCGTTTCTGGGTTTTCCTATGGACTCTCTCTTTTGTCAGAAATTACCTCATGTGAGAATTACAGCTATACCTTTCAATGACCACCTATAAAACATACTTAATTTTTAGGAAGCAAATCCCAAGATTGTTTTCAAGTATAAATTCGGTAGAAGCATGCTTCATTTTTCATTCCCAGAGGCCTCATAAATTTTGCAGATAATCATGGAAAAATTATTAAAACCTGCTTGTTCTACTGAATCATTAGATATTTTGAACAATTTCTACAATGTTTTCATCATGTATTTTATAATGGATATGTTATGCTTCCAAATACTATCTTTATGGAGTACAAGATAGCATAAATAATTGCAATGTATGGATTCAGTGTGATACTGAAATAAGTAAATACAGCTTAGAGCTGGACTTGCATACAACAGCCTCATATTTGTTTGTATTTCTTAATATGAATCTTTTTTTAAAACAAGTGATACACCTGATGATATGCTGCAAATATACCTGTAAATAGTGATCTATGGTAACGAAGTATAATGGAAACAAATAACTTGTACACAGCTTAACTGCTAAAACCAGCTATCAGCTGATACTGGCTTTTAATTAAGTAAATATAGCTTTTCGTTTTTTCTCATTCATTTACTGAAATGATATTTCAGACCACAGAATGTTCAGTGTCAAATCTTACTGAACTGCTTCCTTCAAAGGAAGGGAATGTCTTAATTCGTAATAATTAATCAAAACTTTGTTAGGATTAAGTGTTCTCTTCTGTTGAAGGCTTTACTAGTGAATTATGCAGATAATTCATAAAATGAATTTAAATCCTCAATACGTGTCCTCGATAGTTAATTTCATTTTGACTTATTAAAGAACAGAGATAAATAATAAGAAGTTACAGACTTATTTATTTAATTAAAATGAATGAGCCATAAACCTGATTGTGTCATACACTAGGAATATATTGACGCAGAAATAATGAATTCTGCATTTCAGCATAAGTTAAACCGAATATAGAGAGCCCCACATGAAGGACAGAAAACCTGCCATTGGATGAATTGGTAAAATCAATACATGCTTTATTCAAGGATTTATTAGAAGATCACTGACTACTATCAAAATAACAGTAGTTCCACTGCTGTTCTTCCGTGGACCGGATCAAAACATGGACAGGTGTGCAATTAATGGATAAAAGTTTAACTATGAGTTGTTTCTCTTGTTTGGACAAGACAAATGAGGTTCAAAGACCATGAGACAAAGGAGAGACATTAGATCAATTAGTTTGATCAAACTTTAATTATGTTTGCAGCAAGTAAAACTCAGATGATTTTCAGGGGTGGGAAATCTCACTTAGCATAGAATGTAGGATCACTTAAAATTCCAAGGATTTTTAGCATCTTTCCCAAAAAAGAAGCCTACACTCTACCAATTTCCTTTTTCTTATTTACCTTCTCAAACTGGAGTTCATCTCTTTTCCTTGAGTAGTATCAGACTTACAAGGAATTCCACTGGCTATGCAAACCAAGGATTTACTTGAAACATGAGAAAAAGAGACACAGAGAAATTTTCCAGAAATATAATACTAATAAATGAAACCATAAAATTAATCCAAAGGAGATAAACCATCTTGAATTTTGACAGGGATTCTCATGTTCTCACATATTTGCTTGTTTAAGGACAGGTCTTATTCAAAGCTGGGCTTTCATCTTAAGGAAATAGGATTTTGTATTTGTTTTCTTAAAAAGGTATTTTAGCATTCTGTGTGTCAGAGAATCACACAATATGCAAAACACTTATGAAAAGGATGTTAAAATTTAATTTTTGAGACAAGTTAAATGAAACATAACAAGAAGCTGTACCAAAGAATATACTACTGCATTGAAGTTATATTCTGAATTCCTTTTGAAAGTTAATTTAATTTCTAATTACTCTTAATTTATGATATATCATTTCAGGTTTGTAGTAACTGTTTTTCAGAACCAGAAATTGTTGGACAGCAAATAGATCCCTTGTGTTTATTCCAGTGGTTCTTTAGTAGTATCAGTTTTATTTAAGGCTGTATTAATGTGATTTTTGTGTATATGAAGGTTCCAGTATTCACAACACTTTTGCAGACGGAAACTTGTTAAATTTATCTTGTTTGTTGCCCCTATTCTAAATGCTCACATTCATTATTGCTTTCTCTCTTTTTTTTTTTTTATCCCAAAAGGCAGGAAACTGCTGTTTTACAGATTCTATACAGAAGAATCAGGTTATTCACTTGAAAAGAAGTGACAACAGGAAAGTCTGACACACATCTCTGAAAATGTTGATGGCAAATATAGGTGAAATTTATAAATTGATTATATTCCTTTTGACTTATAAAAAAGTCCTTGACAAAATGCTTTGGATTAAAGCAGCAGATGTAATCCACACAGATACAAAAATCAATGTATAAACATATATGCACTTATTAAAAAAATTCTTTATCCTTACTACATCAGGTTATTTTCCTAGTTGATTACAGAACATTTGCTTCCTGAAGATGTTTAAAAAATTTTGGAAAATATTATGATAAAGCAGAGAGAAGTGTTCTCTGGCTATTCAAATGACTGATCCAGAAAAGTCTAGCACATAGAGTGTGAAAGGCAGGATGCACCACCTTAACCAAGTTAAATTCAATGTTTTGCTGAGTCTCTGAGGCTTTGAAGGAGAGGATGGAAAAATCATTAAAAAATAAAAGCATCCACTGCCTGGCCCTGAACACCTGATAATATTACTTACTGGCTCAGATGCTGAGGGTCATGTTCAGATCACATAAAATACAATTTAAAAATATGAACAGAGAAAATTAAATTAATGGAGATAGAATCTGATAAAAAGGAGAAGCAAAAAGTGTGGGATGTGTGACAAAGTCTAAAATATTTGAAGATACTGTTTTCCTAGTTTACTGCTAAGAAACAATGGCAAGAAGCATCCAAATACAGAAACCGTTCATATTTCTGAATTACTTCATCACTGAGTTATCTTAAACCCACCCTCACTCTTAACATTGTTGCTGTCCTCACCAGATATACACACCCTAGATACTTTGTCTTCCTCTATGAAATCACACAAATATTGCTGTTGTTTTTCATAGAACCATTTAGGTTGGAAAAGACCCTTAAGAGAGAGTATAAGCCTTATCAATATTTGCTATCCATTTTTTTCACAAAACAAAATAATCATCATCATTCAGCAAACCCATGGTAACAATAGGAATACAAATCTTGTGGATTGGAAAGCTAATGGCAGAATAGAACTGGATCACGTCTTGACTGATGTTCATACTTTATTAAATCACAATTAAACTAAACCACAGCCAGTGTTTAAACTTTGGAGAGGAACACACATCAGTGCAGTTTTCTAGCACATCTGCTATGTATTTCCCATCATCCTTTTAAAACAACTGCACACAAATCTGCTAAATGTGACTGCGATACAACCAACATTCTGACTGATAACAAAGGTCAGAGGCATTGGAGAAAATGAGAAGTTTTTTCAACTTACGATTATGAAGTATACAGATGACTTTCAGGAGACAAGGATACTTCCCCCACTATCTTCTGAATTAATCTGAATATCAAAAAAGTACCCAAAAGGCCTTTTTTATTGTATGAATGTATAACTCACGAAGAAATGTGAATCATTTGTAGCAGCAAGACATCAGCTGTCTTGTTTGTTACCTAAAAGAATTAAATTTACAGCAAGCCACAGCTACTCTGCTCCAAATGTATTTCATGTGGGTTTGAGAACGTTTCAGGGGATTTACTGCTTTAGTACCTGTTTGTCCCTTTTTAATGAGTATAAGGTCACAGAGTTTAAAAAGAGAGAATAATACAGGAAAGCTATAAGTTCTCTTATAAAGACTTTAATCAGGAGCATGATATTTCTTTTTGAACAAAAGCAGCTTCTCAATTTCTTTCTCCTGGAAGAAACTCACTTCTACTATTTAGCTTGATTTGTTACTGTTTTTTTACTAACTCCCTAATCCTCATAACCAATTTTTGTTTATTTCCACAGTCTGTTATTGATAGAAGTTTCAAAATTATGAAAATAGTACATATTCTAGCCAGGTGGAAAGAAGATAAACACTTTTCAGATAGATTTATTCAGCCATCAAAAGAGAAATTCATCACTCTGTGTGAATAATATTAATCTCAGTCATATGTTAGGCAATGGCTCTACCTTAGAAATAACAGCATGGACTTTATCCTAGGTCTGCTGCTCAGGATCACAAAGGAGTTTGTACAGCTCTCCCTGACACAAATTTCCATGGTTTTGCTATGATTGGTATCTGAACTAGTAAGATTAAAACTTGTTCAGGAATGTCTCTGTGTGCTGCAGTACCTACAGCTGAAGTTCTGTCATGCTCTTTCTAACTGCAAGCTAAGATCTTTCTACATAAAGCTACAGAAATGACAAAGATTGCACTCCACACACGCATAATCCACTCCAAGAAAAAAAAAAACAAACAACTAAAAATCCCAAAAACCAAACAAACTGTAGTGAAACTGCAATTAAATAAATATTGGAATGGAAACTAAACAGTGAGATAACAAAGCTGTTCTCTTAACTGTCTCTCAGAAGAAAATCAAGGAACAGATGACTATTTGAATAAAACTCCTTTCCAAATCCAGTTTCTCTGGTTCATCTCCAAGCATCACCTCAGTCTGAAACCCTAGGAAAAATTATGAGCACTAGCCAGCTAGCTTATAGAATGTAACAGCCATGATGACTTTCAAGTATTTGTCTCTCAGACTATGGCATAAATCTTCTAGGACCTACCTCTGTAATCATCTATAGGGTTGACTTTGGCTTGGGAACTATGAAATAAAGCTGGGTTTTGAGGCAAATGCTCTTTACACATCAAATCTTGGTTCATTTCACTTATTTTAAACTGATCAGTCACAGTGATATTTCTGATACCCAAATCATGCTCTTTTTCTGCATCTACACTCTTCTGATTTCACTATCATACAGCTGTTCTCTTATGTCTTCCATTCCTGCACTGCTGCACTGTCCTTTAGAACTGATAGTTTGCTTCCCTCTTCTGTACTTTTCATCAACTTAAAGTATCTCCCTTTTGAAATACAATGCAAATGTAATACTCATAGATTATATTTTACATGTAAAGGTTTTGAATCAGCACTGTAGCCAGATAGGTAAGAAATAAAGCAACTATAGACCAGGATACCTGCAGAAAATTCAGGAAAAAATATTTATTCACTCACCTAAAAAACCAAACCAAAACAAACAAAAACCCCAACAAAACCCCAAAACAAAACAGAAAAAAGCAAATAATGAAACATCTGGTCCTCAAAATTAATTTTCATTAAAAAAAAATTACATTGGGGTGGATTTTGAACTATGTTGCCACTGCCCCTCATCTCTGAATTTTTATCAAAAAGTGAAAAATGGTAAATAAAAATAAGAACTATACTCAAATCGTCATCCAAATATTGCCTAATTTTTAAAATATTAGCTTTCTAGAGTTGCAGTAGTATTTCTGGGAGTTTTTGAGGGGCTTTTGGGGAACTTGAAAAGCCATTACAAATTGTAATTGGCTTTAACATCACCTTCCTTTTTTAAGTCTGTTCACGTTTTATCTTTTTTTTTTTTAATAGAATCTTCTGGCTTTTACTGTGATAGTAAATTCACAACAGTGTTTTCAAAAATATTATTTCAATGACTCCTGAGAGGAGCAGGTTAGGCAAAGTATGAACCTCTCTGTTCTTCTATTCCTATGAACCTCTCTGTTCTTCTATCTCCTAAAGCCAGGATCCCACATTGGTGACTGTAAGCCAGTCTTTTGCCTCAGATACTTCCTAGGTATGTTTACAGCCAGATTAAAAACATCTGCTGGACCAAGCAGATTTAACACAGTTCAGCCAAAGCTCTTAATCAGATTCAATTTCCTCTTGTCCTGGTTCCTTTAACTGTCTTAAAGCTTCAACAATTCATCTCTTCCAAACCTGAAAACGACATCTCATTCCCAGACTCAAAACCTTCAGATCCATTTCTACAGTAAATATAAAAGCTCTCTGCACCTTCAAATGTCTCAGATCCACATAGAAACTTTGTGTCTATTCTATATGTAGCCCCAATCAACATCAGGTGTCAGACTGCTTTCGGTTCTCCTTCCTTATTTTATGTCAGTGACTACACAATAATGTCCCATTCTTCTTGCACCTATTGCCTGTGGTTTGAATCTTTCACTTCAAATGATTTTGTCTACCTGACATTCTAAATCCTACCTAAAAATCCTTTTTTCCTACCGCTGCTTCAGTTCCACGGTCACAAATATAAGCTGGCCATGTTCAAGTTTATTAATTTTTATTTAAACTTTCTCATTCCGTTCAACTCTTCTTCATCACCTAATTTTACTTCCCCCACTAAAAGTAGCTTTTCCGAGTGTCAGAGTGGAAGATAGTCTATATTTCATTTCATTGGTAGTGGTACCAAACCCTGTACAAAGAAAATGGAAGTTTAACTCTATTTAAGGGAAACAGATATTATTCTGTAGTAAAGGAAAAAAAAATATTATTAATGGGTTCTTACAGTTTATTTGGAATTATCGTGACAATTGACATTCTTTCTCAAAGTTGTAGTTCTTAAAGGTAGTTGACTATATAAGAACCTTTCTTTTTTAAAATTTTGTTTCAGATGGACTTTGACAAAGAACTCAGATAAATCTTGTTTAGACAATGTGTGACTCCCACAGCTCAAAGTCAACAATATCTAACCTTTATGTGCATCAAAAATAGCTTGGAAACATGACCAGAGTGAAGCTGAAAGGCTTAGCAAGCAAAAAAAGCAGAATAAAGAAAAAAAAGTCAGATTTATTTAAAGTTATTTTTAGTTATACTGATAATTCTGGTTGTGTGACTCATACCTTGGGAAACCCTTGAGGTGATAATAATCAAAGATGAGTACCTTCTGATTGAAGAAATCAGACACAACAAATCCATTCACTAAAAACCCAAATTGGATGCACACACATCTGCAGTCTACAATAGCAGAATCATACAAATTTTAGATCCTGAAAACAGGGAGGCAAGTCCCAACCCTTGGCCCCATTGCTTTCTTACTTGTTCCCAGGCTACCTCAATGCTTCACAGAGGCTGACCTTCATCAGTGGCCCTGCTGACAGCCCCAGCAGCCCCACCAGCACTCACCACCGGACGGTGCACATCCCAGAATGCTCGCTCCTGGCTGTCAAGAATCTTCCTCTCTATCTTGTCTCTCTTCTTGTCAACCCTGTCAATGTTATAGGATATTTAAAAGAAACAGTGTTGATGACAGCAATTATAAATGCAAGAAGCATCCCATCACTTTTCCCTCCCTTCTCCCTTCAAAGAGCATGCAAAACGAAAACCCCTCATCTCCAAAGGAACTTACTTTGCTTGTGCTTCAGCTTGCATAAAAATAAACTCCCATTTCCGAGCAAATGCTCGCTGTAGCCTGGCCAAACTCTCCTGAAAATATATCACAATTTTAGTGGGTTAGGTTGCAAGTTATTTGCTCTTAGCTTCTGACTTATCTTTCTCTCTTCCTCCCCACCAAGATGTAATACAAGTCATGATAATTGTCTCAGTGTAAATGTACTTTAGTTACCTGATATAAAGTTTTTGCTTGATACCAAATGAGATGGAATGCTTTTGAATGCCTTGACTGTTTCAGTTTTGAAACTCTGATAAAAAGAGTGGATGCAACTTCCAGCAAAACATGGGATTTCTGAAGCATTTTTATAGAACGGGTGCTGGCTGAGCAATTTTGAAATAATGCAAAGAAATATTCTTGTTTTGAAAGTACCTAATACTGAAAGAGAACAGCTGTAATTTCCATACTGGATTATCCACATAACAATTGTCATCATTCATCTATACAAGCGGTTTCCCTTGAACAATTTTGGCTGCCATTTTTGGTAGTGTAGGAATCTTCCAAACCCCCACAGCGATCCTCATTTAAAAGAATGCAGACTACAGTTCTTCACTACTGTAATCTTAACAAAATTCTTTCCTCCACTGATGTTGGAACATTTTCACTGTCTGTAACAGAGCTTTCCCGATCTCTCCCCAGCTGAAATGGCAACAGTATTCAGTCTGTAACATGGAGGCTGAGATTCTTCTCTTCCACCAAAAAGACCCCAGTTACCTTAATGTACTGCTTTTACTGAGACTAAATTAAAATTGACCGTAAACTTCCTAACAAAAAAATGTATTGCTTTTACAGTAGTTCTGTGCATTGCAAATGCATCTCTATGTAATTCTTACTGAAAATAAAACTGCAGAGAGCGAAGAGGAGACTTTCTTGATCTTGTCGATACCACTAAAGTCTCTCATGGATTATATACTGAAGGGGAATTTTCTAAGGCACATGAGCATAAAATTATGCATACCCTACAGTGCAATACACTGAAGAACAAGTTTGTTCCAGAAGAAGCAATTAAGGGCATCAGCATGGTGCTGTGGCTAGAGTATGTGGTATGTTGAGAGCCCTGGCTGACCATCCTGCTATTGGGTCACAGCAGAACAGCTGGACAGCTTTCAGTGCAGAACCAGGGATGTTTGTGAATTTTATGTAGACATTCTCATAAAAAATTCAGGAACTTTTTGGGGGATAGAGATGGAATTCAAGACATCTCTCTCCTTATCGAATTCCATCCTCATCTGCTAATCAAACTCCCTCTTTTTTAGGCTCTTCCTGGCCCCAATTATCTTACTTTGCCTGTGGCACAGAACAACTGTCAGTGAGTGGGAAGTGCCTCTAGTCTGACCCTCTTTGTCTCTCATCTAGCTGATGGGAAAAGGCTCAAGTGCCAGCATCACTTTATAGAATGAGATTTATATTTCTACATCTATCAAGTGTTTTTGGAAATGTTGTCAGAGATCCTTGTTCTCTACACTTAAATGGTGTAGAGAACAACTGCTTTCAAACACTCATGGTGTATCTGGGATTTGTGAACAGTAATTTGTGATCCTGGCATGGTGATCTGACCAGAGTAATATTAGAGATTAACTGAAATCTCAGCTTTTGCGCACTTAGCATTCACTACAGTCTCTCAAACACCACACTAAGCACTGTTAGACCCACATGCCAGAAAATGTGGATAACTAATAGATTTTCACACTCAACGCCTCTAGTTCTCATGCTTAACATTATTTCACAAGCTCATAAGGCCCAGCAGAGAAATCTACTTTTTGCCAAGTACTTACAGCTTCATAGTCTGCTAGCTCTAGCCTTGCTTTGTTTTGCATTGTCCGCTTGCAGAGGTAAACAGCTGGAACAGAATAAAATAACACAGAATTTGCTACTATCTCACAAACAGCAGATCAGAAATCTAAAGGCTTCATCTCTGCTTTACTGCTAGATTTTTTTTGGTTTGATTTCTCCCTCTACTCGAAAAAGCTTTAAATATGGGATCAATGCTACCAGTATTATAACTGAAATGATGGATCAGATACAAAGGTTCATTAAATAATAATAAAATCTGTTTTATGCAACAGACATCATATGCAAAATGCATGAGATACTCGAGGTCAGGTTTTTTTAATGGCCAGGGAACTAGCACATAAAAGAAAAATAGCAAAAACATTTTACAAACCGTGTATCTATAAATCATAATGCGTAAGAGTTTTAGCAGGAGCTGCTGCTGTATTAGTCAAACAAGTTTTTAAGAACACGAATACATGGTTTTATTTATTTTTATTCTATATTTAGGAATAGCAAACTTTCAGCCTAAGAAGATTTTAGCTAAAAAATAATTCCAGAAAAAATTCATGTCTTATACAGATTAATCTGCTATAACCAATATTTAAAATAGAAAAAAATGAGACCAAAAAATGAAAAAAAGCATATCATCTATTAGACATGAGAAAAAAATATTCTTTCATTTATTTTCTAAATCCAAAAATCCTTCAGCAGACCTGTTCTGCCTCCACTTGATTCAGAGAGAGCAGACTCCTTGCTAATAAAATGTTGAAGTACATTTCCAATAGACTTTATTTAGCAACAAATACTTCACAACAACTCTGAATATTTTACGGCTTCACCCACCAGTAAGACAGTGAGTGCTGCACAACTCCTTATTGTGCAACATTTACCCACTACATTACTTCAGAGCACCTTCTCGTGTGTGAGATGGAGGAATCTTTTATCAGTGTAGGTAAGAAAACCTTAGCATATCTGTTTTCTCTAACTTAGCAAAAAGAGCCCATATTTGCTGCTTATGGTTAGGAACATTCCTGCTTCCTGACTGTCAGCTTGTCCACTACAGGAACAAAGAGAAATAACTTCGCATAGGAACCTAACTCACAATCACTAGGAAGAAGGAAGTGCTTATTTTAGATATAGCTTTGATTATTAAGATAGTCAAACCAATTATAATTTACAATTCCACAGAAATATTTATTTCTGACAAGTCACCTGCAAATGCATGCAAACCCAATGAATGTCCTTTTGGCTGAACTGATTACCAGCACTTCTAAGAGCTTACAGACGTTATTGATGTAAAACAAAGTTATATTTTAATGCAATTTTTGTCTTTTTTTTCCCCTCCTCTTTTTGTGTGTGTTATCTGGTCTGTTTTCTTTCATAATATTTCACTTTCCACTCTCATAAGAAGCCATGGTCTCTTTCTCTATTCCTTGCACTACCATATGCCCTCTGGTTCCAAAGCAGTTTCTGCGTCTGCAAAATCTACAGACAGATACACATCCATGTCACACACCAAGTATAGTAGACAGATAGTTTCTATAACCTCGGTTTCCGTGCATTTTAATATTACTATACAGTACATTAATGCATTAGCATGCATGCTGAAATGTCATAAAAAGATGAGGGGATGAATTTTGGACCTTTTGTATCTAGGTGGCATTCACAATCCGTACAGTGGTGAGATACTCTTGAGGAGAGAGATGATCTTTGTCATTTAGCTGCTTTTACAGTGAAGCATTTTCCCCTCTTCCTTCAAAATTGCTTATTTCATTGAACAAGAAAAAAACCCCTCTAAACACATTAAAAATATTAGCAATAAAATACATACTTAATATAAATGTGTAGGCAATTCTGAGAAATCCAGGGGTCAAATTTTGTCTCGTCCAACCAGTCTAACACCACCTGAGCAGAAATAAAACAAGCTCCCTGCTCCTACACTTGATTAAGCCCCTGCAAACCACATTCTCACAGTCCCAGTACAGGTACTTTTAGTTATCTTAGATCTTTCTTGAGTCCCACTGCAGGCAAATTTTGGGATTAGCATTTCCTGCTACCATCAACAAAAATTGTTGCTGCAAAAGTGGCTGACAGAAAAGCATCTTCAGAAAATGTATTTCAACACTGGCGAAACAACCACTAAGTCACCACGAGCAGGAGAAATGAATTAGCTTGCCACACTATTAATTTGATACAGTGTCTAAGAAATCTCTTCCCTTCACTGTGTAACTCTACCACAGTATTTTCTCTGCAGTGTTCTTTTAATGACTGTCCTTGCTCTCAATCCATAGCAAATAGTCCATATAATAATGTTTGGTTTTCATTATGTGCGTAACTTAGCCAAGACTCAAAAAATCATGATCATCCCTCAGACCTTTTATTTATCTGAAATATTCCAATCCCCTCCCCTTCAGGAGCCTAAAGGTTATAACACCTGTGCCTTGGATTCCTTATCTCAGAAATGTTTCTATGTGCTACCGTGGATAAGGCAGAATATGCCCAAGGAAGATTCAGTATAGTGGGAAGTATGACATATCCACTAGTGTAGAGGAAAATAGTGCTGAAGGACATTCCTACTCTGCCTCAATTTATTGCCATTGTTATGTGCCAACAATTACATCCTTGTAAAAGTGCATGTTTGAGGCTTTATGTAGGAGCTAATTTTAGTGACATGAGAGGCTGGCAGCATCTCAGGAATTTGAGTTCACCAGTTTACACTCTCATTGTTGTATTCTTTGGCTTATCTGTAAAAAATTCACTAGCATGTTGGAAAGCAAGAAAATGTGAAAATCATCCTCATTTTCAGCCAGACCATTTGAAGATACAGACTAATGAGATTTTGTTCTTCTACTTTTAGGGCACCGAGATTTGAAATACGGATACTGTCATCTTTCACAGCTACCACCCCTTTTCTGCACCAAATCATGTGTGAAGTAACTGCTTGTCCAGCAGCCTGACTTTGAGGATGTCAGTCAGTTTCTTTCTCAAAGCAGAGTTAGGAGTCCCCAGAAATTCAGCGAACGACAAGTGTCTGCTTTCCTAATGCCACGTGTTGACAGTGGTTTTACAGCTTCATACAGAAGTACAATATGCAGGAAGGGTCTCCAACTCAAAGCTCCTTTTTTTCTGTATATAGTTCTCTATTTATCTACCCCTCTAAGGTCCTGGTCAGTATACTAATGAGTATGTAATTGCCCTAAGCAGCCCATCCAGGGACTCCACTGGGGTGTCCTGTGCCCAGGAACTGTGCATAAGCCCAGCTACCCCCCCTGGCACAGGCTTGAGCTATATCTTTAACCAGACCTGTAACTTACCAGCCCTGTAATTTGCCCTAGCTTCCCAGCCTGACCTTGGACCTTTCTGGTCAGTTAAGACTTTGTTGGTGAGGACCTTGCACTTGCCTACACTGTTGCCAGCCTCAGTTCTTGCTTACCTTTCCTTGCAGAGCTTCCCGCTCTTTTTGCTCCCTGACAAGGGTGCTGAAAAGTGCTTACCATGGGGATGAATGATATGCAAGGAATGGGGTCTGAATTAATAACCTCAATTTGCTAAATATGGACTACCATATACACTCTTATTTTTAGAGCCAGTGTATTCTGATGGATTTTGCAATCAACATAATTGCCTCTACTGAAGTGAATTATATATTAGATGCTATAGCTTGCGCTTTAGAAGTGACTGATTACCAAGAGAAAACAGATTTGCCAATAATTTTAAAGGTCATATTAATATGCAATATTTCATAATGAACGATGGTCAGTGATGTTTATAAATGGGTATTTGAACAACAAACCAGTATTAAAACACACTTCGGTAGCTGTGCAGTCAATACAGACTACTTGATCTTGAAAATTCTGCTCAGGCATTCACAAAACGTGGGCAACATGAGAGTTTCAAGTGAGACTACAAAGTGTTTTAGTGAGAGTTGCCTGTGTTTTCCCTCCTGCAAGTTTTTAACAGTTAAACCCCAAACCCAACCAATTTTCATGGTTAGCCACCTTTGTTTTCTGTTCTTGACTGTTCACTTGCACTTGAAAGCTCTTAAGAATTACAGAATCATAGAATCAACTGGGTTGGAAAAGACCTCTGAGATCATCAAATCCAACCCTTGATCCAACACTGCCATGGTTACTAGACCATGGCACTAAGTGCCACATCCAGTCTCATCTTAAAAACCTCCAGGGACAGTGAATCCACCACTTCCCTGGGCAGCCCATTCCAATGTCTGATTACTCTCTTTGTAAAAAATTTTTTTCCTAATATTCAACCTAAACCTCCCCTGGCACAGCTTGAGACCATGCCCTCTTGTCCTACTGCTGGTTGCCTAGGAGAAGAGACCGACACCCAGCCAGCTACAACCTCCTTTCAGGGAGTTGTAGAGAGTGATGAGGTCTCCCCTGAGACTCCTCCAGGCTAAACAGCCCCAGCTCCCTCAGCTGCTCCTCATAGGACTTGTGTTCGAGTTCCTTCACCACCCTTGTTGCTCTTCTCTGGACCTGCTCCAGCACCTCAATATCCTTCTTGAACTGAGGGGCCCAGAACTGGACACAGTACTCCAGGTACTCTAGGTTTTTTCTTTCAGTAAGATCCTAGAGATTATGACAGGCTTCATTCTAGACTCCAGAAACTGGACTGAGTACATATTATTTTACACATCCCAGAACTTTCACCCAAGGCTTACACTGGGGAATTTTATCTTGTTGCTAAATGGGCTAAACCTTCCCTCTCACCGCAGCGGAAAAAAGCCACAGCTAAATTCAATGGAAGTACAACTGGGCCGCTGAAGACCACAGATTATTCCACCTACACATCCACCACCACGTACACAAACTTAAACTCCTTACATAATTGTCCCAGTGCCAGTGGTGTTACAGCTTGATTCGCGCCAGATGGTGGGCGTGCTTTCAGTGAACACTCATTGTCTCCACTGAGGCCAGAGTACATTTATATACTCTCTGTGAGTCAAAATTCTGATATCAGAATCAGTGTGTATAACCCTAGCCCATATCTAAAGAGCAAAGAAAATAGGAAAGCGCTGCAAGGTCTAAGGGTTTCAAAGTGCCCTGTTGGCAGACAGTTCTCCCTTTACATGCAAGTACCTGCATCAGATGGAGAATTACAGGACAATCAGCACAAAACATGACTGCATGAAATTAACTAACTTATTTAAACATTGACATTTCCAGGGCTATTTATGCCATCTTTAGGTCACATCTGCTTTTACTCGATAGCAAAAAAAAGTTTTTCTCTTTGCAACAGCTAGTGAGTTTCACTAGCTTAAAAAACCTATGACAATTCTGGGATGGACAAATGAGTCACCAATCAGTGTCATGTATCTATAGAAGATCTACAATCTTTAGTAAATGCTAATAACTTTAAGTTAGAAGGAAGATCATGGTTGCTTATGTGCCCTAAATTGCCAAATGGTCAAAACCATAACTTCTGAAACACTCCTCCCTTCTCTACTTTTTAGTCTTTGACCATACTCTATAACACTTAAGGAAAGCAATTTGATTATAGATTTACATAAGCTTGCTTACATAAACCAAGGGCAAGAAAGAAACCCAATTTCAAACTATAAAAGAGCTTAAGAATTAGAAAAATGCAAATTCATCTTCACCACACAAAAGTTCCCAGATGACAATGGCCTGGGAAAATCCTGTAGGGTGCCAAAAACAGATATGGAAGAAAGGTCACCCAAGCTAGATGAACTCTAGGATCAGATAAAGAATATCCAGTTGTCAAATGTAATTTAAGCTTGCATCCATTGCATTATTTAATGCTTATCGATATTATCATAATGCTTTCAATTTACTGTTAGGGTTACAGTTTTGGAGAGTCAGAAAGCCTACAGCTCCAGGAACACTGGGGCTGGAAAAAGCATGTGAAGTAGAATATGGCAGGGCACCAACATTGCTACCTCCATACCCTTCTAATCTGGGCCACTCATGGTGATGGGATGAGGAGAAACCACATGAGGAAGTGCTGAGGTCACTTGGATGTTCAGCCCGGAGAAGAGGTGGGTGAAGGGGGATGTCATCGTGGTCCACACCTTCCTCATTATGGGAAGCAGAGGGGCAGGCACTGATCTCTCTCTGGTGACCAGTGGCAGGACCCGAGGGAATGGCCTTAAGTTGTGTCATGGGGAGTTTAGATTGGACATCAGGAACAGATTCTACACAAGAGGGTGATTGGGCACTGGAACAAGCTCCACAGGGAAGTGGTCACAGCACCAAGCCTGACAGAGTTAATTCAAGCAGCCTTTGGACAACACTCTCAGGGAGATGGTGTGATTCTTGGAGTGGTCCTGTGCAGGGCCAGGAGCCGGACTTCAATGATTTCTGTGATTCCCTTCCAACTCAGGATATATTATGATATCTATTTAGTTTACTCAGCATGGTAATTTGAAAGTAATTCTGAAAATCCTGAGTTATGTTTATGAATCTCAGAATTCTGATAAGAAATTTTATTTCTGTTTATAGGGGACCTAGATGCAGATTATCAGTGCTTTTAAAATAATGCTGCACAAACATATACTTGGGTCAGTTACCTTTTCACATGTGTGTATACGAATGCATTGGTCAAATGTATTTTCCGTGCTCCACATATTATAGGAATAAGTTATACATTCATGGAAAGAAAAATTCAGGTAAGCACAAAACTGAAGTGGTGAGATGACAGGAAAGCATTTTCAGGATGTCTCCTGGTTACAGAGCCCTCACTGCAGTGGTTTGTCAATGTCAGAATTAACAAGAATCAGAACAAAATTCAGGACATGCTTGTTGAAGTGAGACTTTCATTTTGTCATTTGTATGACAGAAATAACTCCTAATGAGTGAATTATGTATCTCTGTGGAGAAATACAACGGTATACAAATTCAGAGTGGGGAAAAAGTACTGTAGGTGACCTCTTCCATCTTTCTGCCAATGCAAGTATCTTTCCTAAAGCTCATTTGATTCAGATATGCCCAGATCTCAAAACAAAGTCACTCACATAAGGGATCATAACCTAGTCTTAGCAACAACTAACTGACACTATCTTCTTAAATTCCTCCTTATTCTCATGGTATAAATTTTAACAAATAAATTTTTATTTATATAAATCACAATTACATCAAAAAGTGCTACTCTGTTACCAGTTTTACCCCAAGCTATTGACTCATAGTTATGGGTTAATTTCCAGAGATGCTGAGCACTTGCAGTGTTCTAGAAGAGTTCAGGTAAGCAATAGGACTCCATATTTCTCAAATACAAATTGCTTACTAATAACCTATTGCCAAGGAAATCCTCCCCAAGCATTTGGGCAAAGAAAATATGTAATGCATTCTCTGTATAGTTCTCCTTCCAGACAGTTACTCTATGGTATAGGGTACAACAAGACAAAAGAGAGAGAAAATTCCTGGACTAATCAAATTTCCATAGAGGGATTTGAGGCTAGGCATATAAAATAAGTAGACAAAAAACTCTAAAGAGAAAATTATATGAAAATTTTCCATATGTGAAAAACATGATATGTGACTGCAGTTACATTTTGTGCATTAGGTACTTTTCAGCATGACTGCAAGTCTGGGAGAGAAGAGGGACATGAGCCAGGTGTGATGGCTCATGTTTTGAACAGAGCAGCAGAGGTTGAACACAGAGAGGTCTCTGTCAGGTTACTTTTAAGTGATAAGAAGGTATCATTAGGAAGGAAGTCTTGTTCAGACTGACTTGTTAGCTGATTATCAAGTAACTTTAATAAGGAAAGAATTGTTCTTTCATAAAAATGAGACAATAGCTTTGACACAGCAAAAGTAAATGGTTTCTTTATCTTACTGTAGCCCAGACTGGAAAACAAAGTCATGAATGCCTAAAGAACTGCAGGACTTATCCAGACAAATATCTTACATTTTTAAAGGGAGCAATTAAATAAGACTTACCCCATCTCACTCCTGTGATTACTCTAATTCTCTAGGAGAGTGCGTTTATGTTACATGACTTTACCAGAAAGGTTACTGAAAATATGTTACATTTTCAAAACTTGCCTTTCTTCAGAGCAGCAAAATTTGAGAATTTGCTTTGAATATATAGAAAAATAGTCTCATTTAGTATCATTTAAAGATCGTGCGGTCATATGATTTTAAAATCATGTTGCAGTATCAGTTATTTACTGTGTTCTCCATAACTTACCAAGATTCTGCAGTACTTCTCCATTTTTAACTCATATGGGAGAAATGCACACCAGTAAAATTACAAGACTCAAACAACGTCCTGTTGCAAATATATAGATGCAGTGGACTTTTGTCTTCCAGTATGAGACCAAACCTTCTTATGACTGTGACTGTGGAACTTTCTAAATTTAATTCTTTCTCTCCTTTGAACATACTTCTATTTTTTTAATATGCAGTTAACTGTAAGAAAAGATCTATATGCCACAGATACTTTTGAGTCTAACCATCAACAAAAGTTCACTACAGTAAATGAGTAAAAATTACTTATTCTTCATATCTTATTTATCTGAAATTTTTATAAGCGTCTTACATTGTCACAACTTTGTTAAATTGTTTTCTTAGGCTTGAGCTTAAGGAACAAAAAGAAAAAAAACAAAATAATTGATATTTTGTTGTGAATGGAGATTCTCCCTAACCTTTCATATTTTTTACTTATTCAAAAAAAAAAGAGAATAGTAAGGGACTGAAATCTGCAAATTTGCAACAACTTTGAGTCACTAAACCTCCAGAGAACCTGACAGGTCCCATGAGAACTGAGGCTAAAGGCACGTGGAATAATTATTAATTATTTAATTAATTCTTAATTACATGACCTGTTTATAATATGTGAGAAAAAAATAATCTCTCAGTTATGAAACTACATCTGTAAGAAAAGAGAACATAATTATGGGTAGGCCACATGCTCAGCCATTAGCTGTGCCCAATTCTATTTGTCAAAAAACCAAATCATAATTGAGCAACATGACTTAACTCACAGGAAAAACAAAGTGATTTGAACTACACTCACCTTAATAAAAATTGTTATTATTATTATTGTTATTATTACTTATTTTCACTAATAAAATCCAACTGAAGCCAATGGGATTCTACACAGAACAACATGTCCTGCCTGGGTGGACTCCAAGACATATGGCAAGAAAGTGGATATCTTCAACAGATGGAACCTAAGAACCTGCCTTTGCAAAAATTATTTGCAATTTGAGGCATCTCTCAACAACCCTTCAAGCGTGATTTTCAAGAAAAAGGAGAGAGGTTTTCCAGCACTTTATGAAAATTAGAAGTTTTTAGTAACCTCCGAATGATCACACTCAATACTTTAAAAGTTACAATGAAAAGGCTACTTGATTCCATTTTGACATAAAGTAAATTAATCCAAGCCCTCTTTTTTTGCCACGAAGACATAGCATTGCACTACAGCTTTATTATGAGAATAGATCTGCAGTTTTTTGACATTTTGGAAGATTCTGTTTTCATGTATTTTTTACTAATATTTTCTTCAGATAAATATTTCTTTTCAGGAAAATATTTGATATTAAAAGCTCACGCACAACAAATTATATTTTAGAGAAAATATTAATGAATTATACAAAGATATAAAGATTATTTGTTTCTTAGTTAGCTCTGATAGCAAACTAACACACAGTATCTCAATTTCATTTAATTTCTTGTTTAAGATAAATTATTTTCCTGGCAGTATGCTATGTTCTGGACAGTAGCCCAGCTATGAGCGAGTAATGATGAATCGCTGGGATTAATTTTTAAATTAAAATAAAATTCTAGTGTGTTTAGAAAGGCTTTTAAAATTAGGTTAATGCCAAAGAAAGTGGTTTACTTTGCTAAAAACATTGATAAAGGAAAATTACAGAGAAAGTCTACTTTTTGCTGTTGTTGAGAGACTTCTAATGTCTGCCACACTCTTTAGTTTTATAGGGTGCAGTTTCAAGGTTGTTCAGGACAAGTCCATGAAACTGGGAGCACTGCACAGCACTGTAATGCATGATAAGTATGAAATGCATTTGCATAACTGTAATAACATAAATTCTATTTACTATATTTTCTAGGAAGTAGCAATTACTGTGAAAATCTACAGAATATCTTTGAGGTGTGTTTGAGGTGAAATTTATGCTTTACTATTCTCAATTTGTTTCAAACCTACTTTATATTTATTTTGGTTTCTTAAATATTGTCTGATTATCCTGTAATCCTCTGATCACTATTGTTTACAGAGCAAATGATAATTTCTGGGACTGGGAAGATGCTAACCTAATAAAAACACTATTGAAAAGCTTGTTTTCCTGCAAATGCTCTAGCATTATCCAGTTTGGTGACACACAGCCACCTTAGGTAGCTCTAGTGCAATGCTCTGGCCCTGTTGGGTGGGGAAGTTGCAGTGTGTTTCTTAGAGGATTGCACTTTTAGCTCATGACTTGGAGCAATGAGATGGCAGGGTTGGGAATTCCCCTTCCCCTTCTCCTCTCTGCAGCAGAAGATCTTAAATTCATCAACTGGAACGTATTTTAATCTCAAAAGCTCTCAAATGAGTAAATTTACTGTTCAACAAAGGCACCTCCCCGCATGATGAAGAAACTGATTCCAAGTTTAATTCTGTATTCCTGGCATGCCCAAACTGAACAGATTACACAAGATTTCTATTCACTGACTAAGGTACATAATTCATTTACCAATCCACTAATCAGCTGTCACTAGAAAGTGTCTCCTACTTTAGACTAAAGAACATTAATAGAAACTTTCTCATCCTGATCTCAAACCTGTTAAGCATATAATTATATATTAAAATCCCCCTGGTAATGTGATACACATTACTGCTGAACAGCTCAATGACTCTTAAAACCATAGTAAATTACTTGCTGATCTTTGCCGTATTAGGAGACTATATTGAGTAAATCAAGCATTTCTTCTTCAGCGACTCATATGGAGTGGCTAAGTACACAGGTGTGGTATGAATTACTCCTCCTTGGTAGCTTTCAACAACTATCTACTGGACATCTTCAAATATCAGTATTTTTTTAAAAAAATAACATTTTTCTACTTCTATAGGATGAGAAAACTGTCACATTTTCAAACTCTAGCTTGAAGGCACTCAGCTCTGCTGAGAGACTCAGCTTGAAATGGTTTTATTTAGCAATTTATTTGAAATGAGACTGTGTCTGCTCCAAAAAGTAAGGAAACTTCTATTGTAACCATCCATCCCTGAGGTCCTCAGTTCCCAAAGGCTGAGAAAGAATCCATGTTACAAGTGAACACTCATCTAAATTTCTGAAAAACTGTAAAAAGAGACTTTCCAAGTTTGAGGTTTTGAAAACATAAACTACCATGTACATGCTCAGTTACCTAAATAAATGACCTAGATTAGAATTACAGTCTGGATTAGAGTGAACAGGATTCACTTGCTTTAAAAATTAAGCCACTATTTGATGTAGAGAAGCACCTAATTTTGTTATAATTTTTAATGATTTTTTTCTAATACATTACTACTTATTATCTTCGCATTTTTCTGTCAGTAATTACAGTATATAATTTATTAATAAGTCCTCAAGACACAGGCAACAAAACAAGGTATTTTCTAATATAGTTCATATTAGAACCATATTAGTTTTCATAATAATTTTCCACACAGTCTATATCTGAAAGAAGAGTTCTAAACTGTGCATATCTTTGGGTCTGAATCTGAGAATAACCATTGCACAACCGTCAATAAAGTGTATACTGCTTCACTGAGATTTTTGTCACTGTAAATAATTATATTTACTGGAGCAAACAGAATATGTAAATGGTAAGGTAGATTTTGATGAGTTTTGGGTTTAGGTTTGTTTTTTTTTAACTTTTCTCCTCAGATCGACTCCAAAATCTGACTTTGTTAAACTTCTGATAAAATTTCAAACAGGTAATAATACATTCACTTCAATATCAGCAGTTCTTGCACAGGAAGTACATGACATATAATTATGTTTTAAACATTGGGATGTTTAAACAAGACAGACTGCAACGACACGTTCGTTCATATAACACATACATTCCAAAAGAAATAGGAAAGATTTCTACACTGACCATAGTCTGTGTTTTCCGGCTCCCAACAATTTGATGGCCAAAAATAGGGTGTCTGTAGACAAAAAAAAGTAGGTAACTCAAGTTAGACAATGCAAGAATTATACAGTCCTTGGATTGATACTGGTTTTCAGAATCAATTTAGATTTACAGTAGATCTATTACACTGTTGACAATTTTGAAGTAGGCATCAAACCAGAAAATTACTATTGTACACTTGTTTTTTACACTACTATCAGAATGACATTGAAGCAGAAGAACAAAGTATTCTTTTTATTCTCAAAGTTAGAGGAACAAAACCCACAAGGTGAGGTAGCGAGATTACATCTTCCCTAGAAACACACCTCTCACATGTCCTGAAGAATCAGTTTTAGAAGGTGTAAAGACAGAAGATCCTTTGAGGTTCATTCAGTTCTTGATTTTGGAGAGTTTTCATTAGTATGGATTAGTAATGAATACACTTTCCTAAGAATTATTTGTTTAAAAATGCCACTAAAGTTACCACAGTCTAATTTTTTCTAATTGTTTACCAATTATGATTTAAAATTCTTTTTAAGAGAAAGAAAATAGAAGTACCAGCAATTACTGGAACACTATCCTTGTAAAAACTGTGCTAAATACATTGTTAAAATAATTCACTTCTAACAAATGAAAAGTATAAGACTATATAAGCATTTTTCAAACAAATAACTTAATTTTTAAAATGGTAATTTTTTGTTAAAATGAAAATAATTACAGCATTTTTCATAAGACATCATCCCTGTATGGGCTATTCACTTAAAAGTTGGACTCAATGACTCTTGTGGGTCCCTTCCAAGTTGGAATATTCTGTGATGGATTGACTAATCTGTGTATACTTACATAACACATAGATACAGAGAGTTTCATAATATTTCAGCAGTTGAATTAAACTCATTAAATGTGTGGACCGGTTTGAGTGGTATTTAAAAACACAAGTGCTTCTTTAGGAAAAATTTCTGCTTTACTTTCTGTTTCTCATTATTTTTTCTCAAAGAGCTCCCAGCTGCAAAAATGGAAACCCCTCTGCTGCCCACTTCCCTCAAAATTGTTTTAATGCTAATCTGGAAACCAACAGGGTTGAAGTGTGCCACATTCACAACAACTGTCAAATTAAATATATATTGTGAAAAATCTTTCGCTATTGTGACATTGACCCATTAACTTTAATAGAAGCAATTTAGAATGTGCTATTTAGCAAGCAACAGCAATGAGCTGAAGGGTAAAAAAGGAACTGACTTCAAAGGCTGAGACGTGTTTCTTGCAAATTGTTTTGTACTTTGTAAGGAGCAAGAATAAGTAATTCTCTGATAAATGACTCCTTCGCAGGACCACTAAAATCAAAGTGGCCAGTAGAAGCGCGTATAAGCTCAAATGGAAAAAGGGGAGGAACCTCTAAAGAATGACTTGCAGTACTCAGGGAATTTTGAAGCAAGAAGCTATAAAATTAATTTAACACATGTTAATGTGAGCCATATAAAGCAAAAAGTCACCATCATTGAAATATAGAGTTTACAAATTCAGAAAGGGAGAACAGTCCTTCCTTAGTGGCATGAAGTGTATCTTGGGAGAGGCCCAGGAGGCAAAGCACAGCTATATCATTTTTTGGCTAACAGTAACTTTAACCTTTGTTTACAGGTTCAAGATGAGCTTCTGAAAAAAATTATGAAAGGAGGGTTACTAAATACATAGAAACCATATCTGCTCAGGCAGTGTCTCAGCTGAAACTCTTCCAGTTGTGGATATACTTGCTGCAAAATCCATATTAAAACTCCTCGTGCATACTTAGGATTTCTTTTGACAAATTACATATACTCCATCCCAGCTGAGATTAAAAAATAAATTCCATCTTCTGATTTAGAGAAAATCACAAAATTGCTTCCAGCATTCATTTCCCATAAGGCTATGAGGAAACACTATATATCCATGACTACATGTTAATGATGTTAGAGGAAGACTGTTGTTTCATACATAAATGAAAAGTTACACCCAGACAGCGTATTGTTTTCAGTATTTAGTTGAAATTACACATTTAACTTCTATTGGAACTTGCACTTCAGTGGTGAAGGCAGTGTGAGCATTAAACACAATATGGGAAAGGGAACATGATCTTCAGTGTTGTGAAATATTGTCACCTTAGCTCACAAGGAGGCAGAGATGGCCAAGGCTTTTCTGAAGGATAAAAAGAGGTATCCTAATGTTAGAACCTGCTTCTAGCAGAAAGACTCCGTTCAGACCAATGCTGAGAAATGTAAAAATGCACGAAGGACACTTTTTCCTTTCCAAAGGTGAACAAAACTTATGAGGGAACAGACAAAACAGATTTTATTCCATTAGAGAATACCTGACCAAAACTTTGTGGGTGTGTAGTACTTGGAGTGAAAGAGACTGTAGGATGAGACTGGTATTCTGCAAAGACAAGCACAGCAGCATGAGGGCCAGAAGGCTCAGAAAACAGGTAGAGGAGATCTCCTGGGAAAGTAATCAAGGGACAGAGATGGATGGAAGATGGCAGTTTTTGAAAGAGACTGTATGAAATGTCTGAGTATCTCTGGAGAGAAAGTACAGAGACAGGCCAGTGTAACCACATTGGCAATTTCCAATGAACTAAATGTGGAAAAGAGATCATGGAAAAAGCATAAAATAATGCTACTAAGGACGAGTATAAGCCTCCCTGTACCAGGGAGATAAAAGCAGAAAAGTTAAAACAGACCATGAGTTTTAATTAGCAAAGCACATGATAAGCCATATTAAAAGGTTTCAATAACGTGTGATAAGGTAAGCCAAAAAGAAACCCCAGTAAAAGGCAAACATTACAATATGAGAAAGGGGTTCAAATAACAGCGACTACAGATAAGTTCAGAAAATTATTAAATGCCTTCTTTGTTTGAGTCTCCAGAAGGAGGGAGAGACTGTGGTCAGACAAAGGTCTTTGTGCCCGGGGAATGACGTGCAGGCATGAGCTCTCCCTTCTAATGCTCTGAACTGGGCATGCACAAGCTGCCTCTGAACTGCAGGCCATGACCCTGCCTTCCTGGTGCTCGGATGCATTTAATGGGACTTGCTGAGAAGCACAGCTCATCAGCTCGGGCACTGCAACATGGCCAGAGCTGGCCTCCAGCCAGCTGGCTCCCAGAGGGATCAAAGTTCAAATCTGCCTGCAATCAGCTCTGCGAACATGCCCAAAATTAATTTGGACATGAAGATAAAACTACAGGGCAAAGCACAGGGCAAAAAAAAAAACAAAACAGGAAGGGGAATATTTTTATGAGGTCAGACAGTTCAGGTTAGAACGCTGATGAAATTCAGCACAGAATACTTAAGGATTTATTGTGTTTTCATGGGTAAACTGTGTTTATTTGTGAAAAAGCAAAAAAAGGCTGACCAAACTAAAAAACACCTCCTAGTTCCTCAGTACTGTGATTTATATGCATGTGTAAATACTATGACAAAATTCTTGCTCCAATTATTTTCTTCTCTATCTCCAACCCTATAGCAATTGCTATTTAACTGATGAGAATTATCAAAAGTGTTGAATTATCTGCATGATGTTTAAAGGGGCTCAAATTACCTGAAGGGCAAGTTATAAATGGAAAACATATTCCTTTGAGTAACCTTTGAAACATGGGCAGGTTTTTTTAAAACAAACTAAAATCATATAAGGCAGAGGAGCTTCAGAAGACTACAGTAAGGGGAAGAACTACCTATTCCAGAATAGGGGGAAAGATTAAATTTTCTGTTTTATAATCTTTCTAGATCTACTGTCTAGATTGAATAATTGTAATACACTATCTATTTTTAATCTTTAAAAGCTAAAGTTTACTAATACTTGGATTTTTCAGAAAGAGCGTTAAACCCCTACTAGATGACAAATTAACAGTAGATGCTACGTATTTTGACCAAGGCAAAGTCCTACGTTACTTTTTTACCAGCAAGTAAAGATTTATGTTATCACCCTAAGACATGTGCTCAAAAGCAGCTACAGCTGCTGATAAAGTTGTACTCAGAGTAGATATCTATTATTCGCTTTCATAGCAGAAAATGGCATTGATGTGTGCAGAGACAAGGAAAATTCTCCTAAAACCAGGTACAAGAAATAGGGGTAAGGGACAGGATTAAGACTTAAAGTGAAAAAAAGCCAAAGCATCAATAAAAAAAAAAAACTTTAAAAAAACCTAGATACTGAAAAAAAAGCATGATACAAAAATCAGTTTCTGATTAAAGGATTTTTTTTCGATGCTGTGATTGTATAGAAAAAAGCACCAGCAATAAACTTGTATGTACTTAACATGACTGATGTTTTTCCAAAGGAATATTCCACATTTTCTTGCCTAATTGTTTGGTAACAACAGTCATAAAGTTCTAGTCTTAAGCTGAAGTTTACTTTGTCCCTTGTTATAGACCTCAAACAGTTTAAACACATAACATGTGACTATAATGTATGTTCTGTTTCCACTTCTGTTTCAAAAGTCTCCACACAATTTCACACTCCAGATATTTAACAATCCCTTAGAATTTGCTGAAGTCATTCATGAAGAACTGGGGGAGAATGATTTGCCTTGCTCAACACAGAAAGATTAGGAAGATAGAACAGTTTGACGAGAAGATCCCTGGTCTCATGGAATGAGGTCAGAAATAAGAATAGGAGGCATGTGCAAAAGAGAAAGCTGCCTGTTTTCATCTGATCTATTAAAAAAATTCCACAGCAATGCAGAGAGGCTCTGCATAATAAATTACCTTTATCTATAGCTGGACTACGCAAATAAAGCTTGGTTCAATTATTTGTTACAAATCACATATGCCAAGTACACGGTAGAAGAATTAGAACATCCCCTGCAATATCATATATTCCTATGGCACAAATATTACACAATCTGTGGGCCTTGTTTCATGATCTAGAAGTCCATAAGTGAAGATTTTATCCAGGACAGCTATGGATTTGGCATAACATGTTGTACTACAACACCACCACTTTCAAAGAGAAAGTTATGAAATACCAAGGGTGTTGGGGTTTTTTTGTGAAATATAGAAAACCTGAAGGAATTATCATGCTTAAGAATTTTACTTTTCCTCAGAAGGAGGAACACTCCATGACAAAGTATTAAACAGGGAACATTTGTCATTTTGCCATGACATCCCACTTATAGCTGAAGGAAGGTGGGTGGTAGAACGGTTTGGGGAAAGTCAAGTACTGTTTATCAGCCCAGGTAGAAATAATGCTGCCAATTTTTATCAGTACACTTTTGAGGCACTTTGTTTAATTGCAGATGTAATTTGAATCAGCAGTCAGGACAAGTCAGGAGCTAAAGAAATAAGGCTTAACTAGCACTGCAGATGTAATTGTGGAGACATTTAAGCCTTCGGAACAAAATAGGCTGTTACAAGGATCTTTCTGCCATTGACAGAAAACTGATTTTGTACACACAAACGCATACTGGTTCTCTTGCATTATACATTAATATTATTAAGTAAACCTAGCCTTGGAAATCCATAATTCTCCTGTTAATAAAGTCATATGAAACAAAATCTTGTAATATAGCACATATTCCACAATAAACAAATTGGCATGCAGCATGCAGTGGCTGCTAAGCATCATAAGCAATCCTGTGATAAAGCAAATAGATCTGCCTTGGCTCTACCACAAAATTAATCAATAGTAATATCTGAGCTAATGAAACAGCCACTTGTAAAAATCAGTGTTTCCCACAGCTTTTATAAAACATGATTAATTTCTATGCATTAAACTGTATTACAGAAGAGGGAAATCATTAAGCACCTTTCAGCTACCCCTCGTTGATAGTAATAAAAAAAGAGTTGTTGCCTCTGAAGCTGTTCCACTCCATGGAATTTTTTAAAATCCAATTACTTGGATGGGAGAGGAATATTCAAATCACTTATAAACACTTGCATATTACTGCCATTCTTCTCACAGGCACCAGGGAGCCTTTATAAACAGTTGAAATCAAGTCTTTGCTGTAAAGTCGTTATGCACAATCTCAAATGCTTTGCATGATGGATGGCAAAATTCATGGGCATTCTGTTTTAAATTAATTGCAGTTGACAGAAATGATCTCCTGGTAAAGGAAAAGAGTAAGATTGTTAGTCTAGCACTGTCAAGCCCATAGAGGAAGGACGCCAGCAAGTAGTGCTCCTTGGTTAGCTCAAAATCCTTAAAAAAAGAGGTTTTTTTAAGGATTCAGCTTGAGCTGAAGAGAAAATGAATTAGTCATTGCACCTACCATTGCCAAAGAGAATCTGCCAAATGCTGAATAAAATAACCTTTTCCTTTTTTATTTCTAAAATCTGGCTTCCAATAAAATCCTTCCCTCAAGGCACAGTAGGTGATCCAGCAAGGCTCTGGAGAGCGGCTGAAGAGTTGTGATGTTCAGCCACAGAATCAGTACTCAGAATGGCCAGAGGCTGGCTCAGGATTGAGCCAAGAGGTAGCTAGGTGGGTAAGGATGACTCAAAGAGATACGTAAAGCAATGTCATTCCACTTGAAACATGAAGACCCACAACACTTCACACTCTAAGCTATTTTGCAGCAAAGACATTTCAAGATCCTTACAGTAATTGCTATATAATTCTAGCCCCAATTTAGGCACAGGAAAACAAAGCCAGTGAGGTTAAAAGCATTTGTCAAGAGAGTGGTCCCAGTGGTAGAACAGGAAAAGACATCACAGTTCAAATCTTCGTCTCGCCGAGGTCCATGAGTTTTGCTGCTATCTTCATCAGACTCATGCTTTCACAAGAAAGTGTTCCCATTTTCACACTTTTTCTCAGTTATTTGTGCCTTTCATCTTAAAAGTTACAAAACAACAGCAAAACCTAACCCTCATCTCTGAAAATTAATTTACTAAATGGAAGTGTGATTATCACTAATCTCATGTATCCTAGAAGTTTGTTTAAAGCCAAAAGATATTAGGAAGATTATATTTCATTATTAACATTGAGACACTTAGTATGCATTTGGAACTTGTCAAGGAAATCAACATATTTTTCCTGGGATGCTATTGCAGAAGCTTATCAGCTGAGAGGGCAAGTCAGGCATTCCTCACCGTGACGAATATACGTGGACAGAGATGAAATATCTCAATGGGTAATCCCTGGCCCAGGGACAATCTAAGGTGCAGCTTGGTTTTCTTATTTGGGCCCCTCATATCTATTTACTCTCAGGTAGAAGAGGGTGGTTAGAAGGTATTCAGCTCCTTCTTTGGTCCCAGGCTTAAATTAATAGGAAAAGGCAATGCAGCTTTTCTCATTTTCCTTATTGAGACTAATAAAAAAAGTAATCTCTTAATAAGGCAATTAATATTTAGATCCATCTCCTTTGAATTAAATTGATATCACATAAAGTAACCTAATCAACACCTGAGTAGGTCAAAGAATGATCCAGAATTATTTATTTTATTTCATATTATTTAAAAAAGCAGATGTAACTATACTCTTGCCTCCTGATGGCGAGAGTAATAACTGAAAAAGTATAATTTTTGCCTGGAAAAGGGCATTTGCCCAAATGAAGCAAAAAATCTCCACTGCTTTTACCTATTTCTATACAAAAGAAGGTTGTTTAAAACAAACTGAATGTAACACTATCAGGAGGGAATGTGTCACCCTTTGGAAAACAAAACATGAAGTGCATGATGGAGAACATTATTACAGTTAATCTGGTTTTTGCAGGACAGTTCTTTAAATTGCAGAGATTTCTCTGCAGGGATGGCTTCTGAACTTTTCAGTGCTGGCAGGTGCACAGTTTTCTCTTTCTATTAAAATATCAGAAATCTTAGAATCCTGTCCAATACTCAGAGGGTACCATTTCCAAAGCACCTGAACATCTGTTCTACTGCAAAATTCACACATTTGCAGTCAAACTTTCCTCCCCATTGACTATGCTGTCTTCATCTTCCAATTTAACAGCTTCGGTAACAGATTTTATACAGGCTTTACTTTGGTGGGGAACATGGAGTTGTAATCATATGAATTTTGCTGTTATAACTCCAGTTAACAGTATGACACCACTATGAATTTTTTCTCATGCCATACATTGACAGCTAAAGTTGCATTGTTTTATCATTGTTAGCATAGGAATAGCAATGCAAAAGGTACCACAGAACAGCAAACAACACTGCAGACATAGACTGAGCAACACTTGAGGAAAGCCATCTTATTTCATACATGTTTGTCAAACAGGTGCCGAATTCTCAACTTATGTAAATAAACTGATAAAGTTTACAGTTTGGCCCTCACTGAAGCTTCATGTCCAAACATGTAGGCTCTAGATCTCCCTGAGGAAAGCTCACAGTGGTGTAGCTGCAGCAGTCTCAGTGGTTCACAGTGCAGCTAATTCTAGCCTGTACTTTCCTTCAGTCGAACTATCATGTCAGCAGAGGTGCTTATTTCCCATGCTTGAGATAGAAGCAGGCCAGCAGCTGGACAGAATTCAAAGGTTATCACTCCTGTGAGTAAGTACTCTGCAAAATTAAGTCCTTGGATATTTTGTCCTTCTGACCTCTGCTTATGCAGAGACAAGCCAGCAAGTGGAGCCTCAATCACTCCATGATTCCTTTCCATTTACCTCATCAATAAGCCCCTTAAGTCATGGGCCATCTCTCTTCTTTATACTGAATACTGAGAAGAATGAAGCCCCGTGAGCTTAAAATAAACCTTTTCCTTCAAATACTCTCACCAGGATCAAAGGTAGCTGTGGATCTAGGCGAGGAGGCTTGGAATGACAGCTCTTTGTACTACCCATATACACATCTAACTTTCCGTTCTGCTGAAGGTCAAGTTTTTTGCACTGTATGAGTCACAGGATCTAACTATGAAAATATGATAATATTGTTTGCAGGTATGCAATAATAATTCTCTTTCTTGCCAGACTGTGATGTGTGTATTCATGCAAAGATTCTGGTTTAAAGAAATATTACGAGTCATTCTCTTCCCTTATGTGGATCTATAGAACTTAAGCCAAAATATTGATGAAAGTATTGTGCAGTGATTAATATAATACAATGTTTGAGACTATGATTGGCCTCCAGTGTATCACAGCTCTCTTCTGAATTTTAAAGACCACAGTCTTAGTTTTATTTTATTCCTGATGGCTCCTTATTTAAACAATCTTTAAGACACAGTTTATTGTCTTGAAGACAATAGATTTTGCTCTATCAGATATTACTATTCTGTATTTAACACAGTTAGAAGTAACAAAGCAGAATTACCAAACTCAATTTCATAGTGATAATCGTCATACCATTTCAAAGCAATAAATATCTAGGGAAGATCTTGGACCAGCTGTTGGTGATACTTACCAGAAGGATTACCTAATAGGAAGAGCAATACAGAACAAAACCACCATTGCCAAAGGTGGCACATGGCAAGCAAAGTTAATTCCTTCTCTAGAATACATAATCTGCCATCATATTTGCTTCAGGTCACTGGCAGTATTGTTCTTCAAAATTCTAGTCTGCTATTCATTATTAAAAAAAAAAACCCACTCCTGCTCCCAGGCCCTCAGTTTGAAATCTAATATAATAAAACAAAACTATGTAGGTATCTGAATAATATACTTGTAATTGTAGGCGTACACATACATACATACATACATATAAATACTTCCAGATTGTTCTGAAGCATCTGCATGTTTGTTTTATGCAACGGGACTGACAGATCAATGTAAAAATGTCTCTGCACTTGTTAGAAGAATACACACTGCTCCAATACTATTCAGCCACCAGTAAGGAAATCCTGACATAAGACGGAAATAAATATTACTCTCCATTATTTATCAGATTTCTGCTATAGGTTTAATAATTAAAATCCCCCTTTCCAAATTAAGACTAGACTATGCAAGGAATAAGGGTCAATAAGATAATTTAATTTGCTTTATTATATTTCCAAAATATTATATTAATTCATTTCATGAGAGATATTTAGCATTATCATACTTTTTTCCAGATATCAAAATGGTCATTATCATCTTAACACTTTGCTGAAACTTTATAAATAAATTCCTTCTACCATTTTTTAATTTATGGGAAATTTCACCATTTGCCGTGTTATGTAAGACACAAAGTATGGTTAAAATTTGCTGTGAACCTTCGTGCAAGGCTTTTAATATTAGTCTCCATTTGGGTAAGTCAAGAACATATTGAAAATACCTACCTGGAATCGATAAAAGGTGCCATCATCCTTCAGTGTTAGAACATGGTCTGAGATTGGAAAGAAATAGCCATGTGCTGCCATCAGTGTTCCTAAATGTAGAGCTTCCACTGTTTGAAGAAAAAAGAAAGATAAACTTTAAAAGTGAAATAACTTCTTTTCAGCAGTTTAGTTTTGTTGTTAAGATTCACCTAATCTGCAGATAACCACTTTGTTCTCAAAGTCTTGCCATCATGAAAGACCTGTCTTTTTCTATGTAATATAATGACACAGCCAAAAAAAATCCCTGTACTTTCCTTCACAAATAGCTTTAAATGTCCCATTTGCAGCTGCAGCTCCACTACTTATATTGGCATTAGCAGGTAGCTACCTCAATGTTCACTCACTTGTTCTGAAGCTAAAAACAGCCTTCATTTTTACTCTGATGGTGCAGCCTACTTTTATTCTTTAAAACAGTTTCTGATTACATGTTAAAATAGTTGATTCCAATTACATATCTTCCTCACTAGCTTTATCAGAGCCACTGTAAAGGAGAGAGATTTCCTTAAAAGTTTCTTGTTACTGGGAAAATAACAAAGAAACATAGGATACCAGAACAGTTGAGGTTGGAAGGGACCTCTGGAGGTCATCTCATACTTGCTCAAGCAGAGACATCTTGAAGTGCTCGCTGAGGACCATGTCCAAGTGGTTTTTGTATAGCTCAAAGGAGTGAGACTCCACAACCTCTCTGGGCAACCTGCACTAGTGTTCAGTCATCCTCACAGTAAAAAAGTGTTTCCTGATGCTCAGTGGGAACCTCCTGTGTTTCAGTTTGTGCCCATTGACTCTTGTCCTATCACTGGGCAACACTGAATAGAGACTGGCTCTAACTTTTCTACGTGCTCCCACCAGGTATTTATACATATAGATGAGTTTCCACTTGAGCCTTCTCTTCTCTAGACTGAACAGAATCTTTTCTCATAGAAGAGATGCTCCAGGCCCTTAAACATCTTTGTAGCCCTCTCTTGGAGTCTCTTCAGTGTGTGCATATCTCTCAGTGACGAGTCCAGAACTGGACACATAGAGGACAAATTCAATTCACTTTAATGAAAAAAATTCTAGTATGCAACAGTAAGGTTTATATGTGCTCCTGTATTTTCAGTGAATCACTGTCCAGTACCAGACCCTGAAATCTTTTGCTCAGTATTGTTATTATTTGTCTGATAAGAACACAATGTTGGAAGAAGAGAACTGCAGTAGTTGGAGTCATGGTCTTGTTGCAGTATTTAAGTCCTTCTATCTCTTTACCATATTTCTTTACCAACCTTGTAACAACTCCAGTACAAATCCTGAAAATATCTGTACAGCAATTTCTGCTTTACCATTAAAAATTTCCAGGCAAAATCCGCTAATATCAGTCCACAACCACCAAAGCATTCTAATTTTAGAAGTTATATGACAAAGCAATCAGTTATAGGAGCTGGTGCTAGAGAGGACAACACTGCTGCTGAACAACACCAGCAATGAGAAAATTTAAAAGACCAATAAAAAAGTCAAAATGAACACCTAAGGAATAAGGGAAAGATGGGAAAGGGGAGGAAGAAAGAGGCAAAAAACAGAAGGAGAGAGACAAAACCAGCAAGATCTGCCTAAAAAAATCATTAAAATATGAAATCAGCATGAATCCATAAAGTATGCAGAATCAGTAAGGATGCATATTTGCAGTAAGTAAAACATGTTGCACAACCACAAGTTACAGAGATTCATATTCATCTTCTAAGAAGTGCTCATCTTCTAAGTGCTTATTTCTTCCTATTGCCTTAATTTGGTTCTCAGCAATGGCAAGCATAAATATTGCAGCACAGCTTTGTCTCGCCCTGCCTCTTAAAAACATCACTGCCATATCTGACCAGCAGTTACAGCACCATCAGGCAGAAAGAAATGTGAATCCTGATATCTGCGTTCTTGCTAACACAGAGAGTTTCACTTATGCTTCACCCATCGTTATTTTGAATATGAGAAGTAAACACAGGTTTATTCACTTACCCATACTTATCAACATCCCAAAAAATTCCATCCTTCACTCTTTGCTCACCTGAAGACATTTACTGGCATAGGAGATACAGGAGAAGCAGTGGGACATCTTTAAACTAACCCAAAGCCAGCAAGCATGTGAAAGGAACAAGAAAGGGCACCTGGACAGTACTTAACTGAGATCACATAACTCTACCAGGATTTATTTGATACCAAATAATTATTGCCATTTCAGTGTTTAGCGAACTGGTTCCTGTCCCTCCAGCAGAGCCATTACCTAAGAAAATACAACACACTGTCTCTGGCAGCGAGCTCTCTGGCCTGCTGTAAAATGCCACAATGCTATTAACAAGCCATTTCCCACTTGCAAGCCTATAAGAATTGTCTCTTAACAGAAAAAAAGTAGTTGCTTCACTCCTTGTGTTTGTGATGTCTGTAAATCCCCATGTGAACTTTGTCCTAATTATTATAAGTTCACATATTGTAGTTACTAATTCATTTCAAGCTGCTAAATTCTATTATCCCATGGATCAGAAATTTTGAGTCAATGCTTTCTCTAGTGAGTCAGTTGCTGAGGTTCTTTTTACTTTGGTTCACTTCATCTGCCTTTTAACTGTATTAAGGTTTTCTTTGTTCTTCACATTGGAACTCATTCCCAATTCAAAAAAATTTTATTTTTGCAGGTATTATGTATCTTCATGTGTGGTAGGTTGACTTTGGCTAGACATCCCGTGCCCACCAAGCCACTCTATCACCCCCCTTCCCAGCCAGACAGAGGAGAGTGAGTAAGATGGAAAATGACTCATAGGTTGAGGTAAGGCAGTTTACTAAAGCCAAAGTTTACACGTGCACAAAGTTTATTCTCTATTCCCGTTAGCAGGCGGTGTTTGGCTACTTCCTGGGAAGAAGGGCTTTTAGTATGCATGACAGTTTCTTAGCAGGCAGACATTGTAAACAACTAATGCCCCACTTCCTCCTCCTTTCCTTAGCTTTTATATCTGAGCTGTCATATGGTGTGGGAACATCCCTTTAGTTAGTTTGGGTCAGATGGCCTACTTGTGTTCCCTCCCAGGATCTTACTCTCAACTGGGGAAGGAATGTTACAGTGCTGATGCTGTGCCAGCACTGCTCAGCAGTAGCCCAAACACCAGTGTGTTAACACATTTCTAGCTACCAATGCAAAGCACAGCACTGTGAGGACTGCTGTGGGAAAATGAACTCCATCTCAGCCAGACCCAATGCATTGTGGAATGAGAGAAAAACAAAGGAAGAAATGTGCTGACATTTTTTAGAGAAAGGATTTCTTAGACAAGGGTGACAGGGCTTGCCAGGGAGCTCTGACGCAGATGAGAGTTCATTCTCTTCAGATTTAGCAGAAACTAAATAGGCTCCAGATTTGTTTCATGTTCTTCCTGGATTCTGAAATATAATATTTTTCAAGATCACAAGGAGCTTACATTATTTCCCTTTACCCAGCAATTTTTAGACCACATCTGGACTATCATGTCAAGTTATGAATAACATGTCCATTCCAGTACAAGAAAGACATCAACAAACTCGAAGTGAGTCCAGTGGGAGTTCATCAAGATCACTGGGGTTGGAGAACGTACCCTATAAGGAGAGGCTGGAGGAGCTGGGCTAGGTCAGACTGAAAAAAATAATGTTTTGGGTGTGTCTAGCAGTACCTTTCCAATGCCTAAAAGGAGATTTCAAAATGAGGGAGCCAAGAACTTTATGGAGTTGCATGGCAATAAAACTAACTAATTACCTAAATAAATAGATAATGGTAATAAGTCAAATCAGGGATAGTTCTTATTTTCAGCCAAGCAGCGGGAGAGGCTGCCCAAAGACACTGTGCAATCTGCATCCTTGGAGGGTTTCAAGACCTGAACAGGTAAAGTCCTGGGCAAAATGTTTGAGCTTACACTTGACACTAATTTGAGTAAGGGGTTGAATTACAGTCCTCCTGAAGTCCCTCTCAACCTGAATTATATTACTACTCTGTGAATCTAGATGGTCAAGTAGAAGTGAAACATAGAGCTTAAAAAAGGGATGAAGACAATTGGAGAAGAAATTATTTCAAAGCTCCTGCCAGAACAGCCTTTACTCCAGGCAAGGTTGGCTACAGTAGGAGTAAGAGCTTGTACTTCTCTCACTGACCACTGAGTCATAAACATAAGTACATATTCACTACTAGTTCTTTATGAAAAAATGGAAAGAGTGACCTGGCCTTTTTCAGAAGCCAATCAAGGTTATTTAAGGTTTAAATTTTTCCCAATAGCAGCCTACATCTCTTCTCAAGTTATGTATGGAGAGTAAGCTGATTATACGTTTACCTCAGGCAATCTCATTCAGCTAGAATGAATCCACACTAATTCAATGTTAAGGTGTATCTCTGTTCCTTTTAGCCACTAAGCATTAATATGGACATATAAACTTGTAACTTCTCTTTTTTTTTCTTTAATTAATAGATAATAAGTTTTAATTTTTTTATGGCTATCAATTCATCAACTTAGTCCAGCATTACATACATATAAATGCACAAATATACCCTTTTAGTACCAACCTAAGATCCACTGTAGCTCACACTTTGAGGGTTACAAAATTATACCTGGTGAATTATGTCCACAAGACTGTACGTCTGCCTCACACCAGGCTGCTAGAGGACTAATGCTGCTGCTCTTTTTCAGTAGCAGTAGAATTACAACACAGAAAGAAAACTCAGCTCTTGGGATGTTTCTAATCTCTGAGCAAGAGGTTGTCCAGTGTATTACAGACACAATGAAGGCAACACTTTGATATACATCTCAATTTGCTAAAATCAGACTGAAAAATTACTGCGTGAAGCTAATGAAGTAGAACAGTAGGATTTAGGAAATAAAACCATGAGCTTGAAAAAGAAAATGGAGCCAGCAGCAGACTAATCCAACATGCCTAAATTCTTACAATTTAAATTCAGACAGCTTCTGTATCCCCCAGCTATTCCTGCATGTGAAGTTAGAGGATTTTCACTTAAGAAGCACATTTCATCTGCAAAAATGGCACATGTAGATTAGGAACATCAAAAACTTCTATGAAGTGGATTAGTTAAAAAGAAAAAAAAGGAGTCTGAGAGAAATGCTTTAAGACATAAAGGTTGCCAAGTAAAAAGAATAATGTTTATACATATTCAGAATAAAAATTTTAAAAAATTGGAGGAACAGAAGAAGCAAAAAAAAATACTGGTTTTTTTTAGATGGCAAGTGTACACAGATTCATGCAGAAATGTGATATCTACACAACTATTATTTCCCAATCTTCAGTCACTGTGTATAAGAATATGCAATGTGAACTACCTTCTCAATCACACCCAGGTAGCCTCATCAAGAAGGCATAATTCAAACTACAGTCAACTACTATACAATGAATAAAAACTGCAGCCAGAGACATCACATAAAAAATCTGAGGGAGACAGAGCTCATGGAGGTGTAACTGGTAGAATAGAGTAGACTTCAGCTTCCTCTGCTCTTGACACCGTGCTTTGAAGACATTGATTATCTGATCTAAGGTTCCAGATATACTTCCTAGTAGTTATACCATGGAAAAGTGGAGCAGCATATTCAAAAAACAAATTTACTCAAATCACTGTTTTAATTTTTATAGCTAAAAAAAGGAAAGTGTTGTGAGTTATAACAGCTAATGGAAAAGAAACGCCTCAGATGAAAGACAAATGCATCTTTATAAGCAAGTTGCATTTCAACAGGATACAAAGTATTTTATATAAAATCAAAATATTGCTGTGGATGTAGGTTTGATTCTTAATGCTATTACTGGGTTAAAAGCTCAGAAAAAGCTAAAAATTCCATGGTTCACTCTGCTGTTGAACTTTATTTAGCTGAGTGGGTGAAGTGAACAACACATGTACATAGATTGATTAGCAATCATTTCTGTGAGAAATAATATTGCCCAGCCATCTGCTGTGCCATTACAAGACAGTGATCTTGACAGATTAAATGCCAGTCACTTTTAATATACTTTGTTATACAAGAGAGCCAGATATTTTCAGTGCTTTTGGATAATCCAAACCTGATGAAATCAAAAGAATGAAAAACATACTGTGGTGGCTGAGTTTTGGTTTTATTTTCTTTTTTAACATAGTGCAGTTTTCTCCTTAGTGTAATAGCTACAGCATGGATTGATGATAGTTTGTTCATCTTAAATTGCAGGGTATGGTAGTATCAGTGGAACAAATTGTTTCTTATGATAACATCCACAGGAAGGGATTAAAAAGGATGAATGTTCCTTGGTTTTCCTTGGAATCAACATGTTTCTGTTCTTTGAAACCCTTAATGGATATGTTTTCAGTGATTAGTGTGGATTCAACTTTTCCTTACATATCTCAGGTCTATAGGTGATGTGATCTATATATTTATGTTTACTCATACCATAATAGTTACAGTTTCGCAACATCTGAAGTGCCCTGCAGGAATCTCTGAGGGACCAAGAAAAGAAAAATAGGGTGTTTTCCAATTGTGTTCCACTTTCAGGCATCATTTTTTCATAGTCTGTCTTATGTTCTCTTGTGCAGCTCAATCCTGGAGAAAGATTTCCTACAAGGAACGTGACTTGGGGCATTTTGTGTCCTGAATATTGTTATATGATGTAAGAAACAGGGAAACACCCAAACTTGCCAGTTTTTCATATACTTTTTGATACAAAAATGTCAAACAAATGAAAGCTTCCCTTTCCACAGGACAATAAAGTGTTTCTTATTCTGGGTTATTTGTTGAATCTAAAATCCACCACAGTACTGAATTGCCTTGCTAAGCCACACAGCAGCCTGGAAAAAGAAATAACGAGTCAGAACTTCACAAGAACACATTCATTGTAAGTGTTGAATGCCAAGACTTTTTCACTTACTCTCACCTCACTCCTGCTGTAATTTCATTGCCAGTGTGAACACAAGCTGCAAAGGATTAACTTTAAGTTAGAGTAATAAAATACAACCTGCTTCTCACACTGACAAAAAGTGTAGGAGAGACTCACTCTCTGGGCCTGGCTGTGGTGTTTAAATAGGAGAAAATAAAACAGCTAGAAAAGTTCTTGAACACCCACAACACTATAACTCCCCCTCTTTTTTGCCACCTGAAGGATCAAATTTGTAAGGGGAGCAGCACTCAGTGAAAGTTATTTCAGTGAGGACAAAACAGTTGGTGAAAGCAGAAGCACTATTTAACCCAACAATTAAAATGAGATTCATACTTGATTCCAAGATACCCATCATAAACCAAAACGAAGTTATCTGTCAACACAGCAGTTTACCTAAATAGGTAGGATTTTGCTTGTGCTAGACAGTGGCTGCCAATGCCATCAGCAGGTCAAAGGCATTGAAAGGAGAATCACTAAGCAGGATAAGGAAGAAAACCTATCAAAGATAGGCCATGAGTCCTCATCTGCCCAAGGCATGATAATGTCCACCTTTCCAGCCTGAGCTGATCTATAACATGGGGTGTATTTCAAGTCTAGAAACAATGATGCACACCTGACACATCTACTCTTTTCCTCACAAAAGCATCCAGCAAAACAGGGACTGTAAGAGTGATGAAAGACAGTTATGCCTTGGTGCATCCTCCACCTCACCACACCTCTTTCTGCCACTGCCTCTGATGGGCAATGTCCTAAGATAAGAACAGCAGGAGGGTATTTCAGAAAGAACTTCTGGATGCTCACATAATGAATGCATTCCAGGATGAGGAGATGAGATTTTTGTGATTGACTTTCATCCACATCAGCCTGCAAAAGGATATAAAATGCTTCTGAAGACTGGTCCCACTGGGCAAACTGGTCTTCTGAGGTTGCAGACAGTTTCTGGATGGAAACCTACCCTCTGCCAAACCCTCCCCCAACCTCACCCATCCCCAGCAGGGACGCCTGCAGAGTACATCCAACCTGAAAGTGGGAACACTTTTGGACAGGTAAGTAAAGTGCACTAAGATCCAGTCAAATACAGAGAGAAAATCCTAGATCAGCTACATAGGTGCTTTGTTGCTTGGTACTTGTGAATTCTGCAAGGCCAAAGACTGTAAACCTGAAGGTTTCTAGCCAAACCTGCTTGTATTATAGCCCTTTAAACATAGACTATTGACTGAATCCGAGATTAAGTGGACTTAGCTGCACCTAGAATTCTCCAAGAAATTTAGAAAGCAGGGGGGCCTTACTGAGGCTCATGACTGAACAGGAGGGACCACAACCTATAATTCATTGTACTAGATGATACAGTTGCTATTTAGATACTGCACTGGCAATGTTTAGATATTGTATTAGCAATAAATCTAATCATAATCATCCACATAACCACTGTGTCCTACTTCTCATGCGTGATTGAGAGCTTCTCTCATTACTCTGCTGCGGAGACATATTACCAGTCTGGCTTTATGTGCTCACAGATTGTGGATGAATTGGGACTGACCTAAATGTCTGACATAACCCTGAGAAATTTCTATCTAGATGAGATCAACAGAAGTCATGTCACCATGAAAGACTGAAGGAAAGGGGAAGCTGGCCTACAGTTTCTGGAAGGAACCGAAAAAAACCAAAAACCAAAACCAGAGCAGAAGTCCTTTCTTCACTCACAGGAGAAGAAAAAAAGAAAAAAAACAAAGTAAAGAATTCTCAAGTCAGAGAAAAAAAAAAGATGTTAGTCCTTGAAAAAGAAGTTACATCTCACTGCTAGCCATACACAAACTCTCCTCTTGAAAACTTTTTAAGTATTGCCTGTTAAATTTTTTATTTGATAGTTTCCCACTGGATTTCAGCTGATTACACACCAACCATTGGTGCCTCCTATTAAAGTTTGCTTTTATCCTCTTAATAAAATTGTATCTTGAAAGGCAGACCGCTGAGACCTCAAAATGTAATGACTTTAGGTGAGCACCATCGTTTTCATGTTGACCAAAAACTAAAAAAAATAAAAATTATGGAGTTGCAAACTGAGGTCTCATGAAGCAGACCAACAAGGAGTGAGGTGCTGGCATTGAGTAGTGCTATAACTTCACCTCTGAAATATTTGTCTGAGGTGTTTGTTTAGAAAACAGGAAACAGTGCAGCTGCAGAGGATGGAGGAAATCTAGCCAAGCTGTAACCAACAGACAGACTTAACCACCAGGCGAAACAGAACACGGCATAATTTGGTCACTAGATTTGGCCACAGTTCATTCAGCATGCCGTCATGAAAAGTGGCCTGAATGTGTTTAAAAATGGATTTATAGTTTCCCTGTCATCTCTCACCTCAATTTTTTAAAGTACCTACCAATATCACAGCAGCAAACAGGCAGGCCTTTGGCTGGTGGAATTTAGCTCTGTACCTACAATGCAAGTCTGCGTTTACAAATTTTTTCCTCTAATTTCACTATAACTGTTCTTGAATTTTTCTATTTTCAATTTGGCAGAAATCATGGGCTTTTTGCTCTTCCATTACTGATATCTCTTGTCTCTTTAAACTGAAATGATGGAAGGGTGAAACCCAGATTCCTTCGAAATATGGGTTGCCTGTTTTCCTGCTGGCTCTTCCTCCGAAACCGCAACTTTTTAGTTTGAGCTTTGATTCACATGTTTCTTTAAGGCAAAATAGGGAAAATCAAAACCTGCGTGTCTTGCTTTCCCTAATGACTGTCTGAACTTGTGTCCATAAGATATTTCTGAACACTTTGCTCCTTCACCCCTCCAGTATGAAACTCTGTGCTAATATTTAAAGTCATATGTGCACCCTTTTGAGCAAACCTGCTAAAGACAAAACAAAACCAAAAAATATTCACAAAAAAATCCAGTTACTGGAAATACACTGATTTTGAAAGTTTTCTTAGATGAAATCATGTTCCCCAGTCTCAAGCATCTGTAAAACACCCAAAATATTGGACATAGACTACTTCTATTCAGTAATATAATTATTATGCTATTATTTCAGGTTTTCTTGTATACTACTTGCCAGTTGCTGCTAGCACACCAGATCTTCCTACTTTCTTCATCTCCAGCTGCTGAGTCTGCAAATGTGTGACCAAATTGTTTGGCTGCAAACGTTTGGTGGAAGTATGTAATTCATTCCCCATGACACCCAAGAATTCATGCATCAGCCAGGAAATGCCTTTTACATCAAGATTGCCTCAAACACAGTGCCCTGAATGATGACAAACCTTCCTGGCCACACTATAGTGTCACTGCTTCTCCCTTTCTTTGTCCTACTCAAGGCAAGGCCCAGCTGGCAGCCTGCCAACTCCCCTCTCAGTCAGCTCTGTTTGGACACCACAGGCACAGGATCTTTTACAAGAGCACATTCAAAGCATAAGACCAGTAGGCACTGCCACATATATATCTGGGATGGGATTTAAAGGGAGGAGACCCATGCTTAAAACTTGGCAGATACAGAGCATGTGAATAACTAGTGTAGTTGATGAACCACTTGAATTCGTGGGCAGTGCATAGCAAAAGAGGGCACAAGCTTTTTCAGTGCACAGATTGTTACTGAAGGAACTACAGAAGATAATATTGTTGAATCAGAGGGACATCAGCTACTGTGGAGGTTTTGAAGTTGGGTGAGGGTAAGTAATAGGTAGCACTAACTCTTGCAAGATTACTGCTGGTTAAGACGAATAATGACACTTTTTTAGTTTCTAACTCTGTTTTAATATGAATTGCTACTACACCAACCATTAACTTTCTATCACTGTGATGCATTGCTAGCATAATCACAGAACACCCACTTCTGACCAGGCAGTTCAGAAAATAGAAAGAACATGCAGCAGCCACAGCTAGAAAAATAACTGCCTCTTTCACTGCACTCAAAACAATAAAGAATACAATCCTCTTTATAACAATTTTCATACCTCCAGCAAACTGAGAGCATAAAATGCTGAAAATAATGTATTTTTTCCTATAGGAATAAAGCTGTGATTTTAAAGTCCACCAGGAGTTAAAAGCTTTATAAGTACATTGGTGTCATTGAGACACACATCAAGGAAAAATACCAGCAAAGCTCAGGCAGGCTAACAACAAAGAGTGTGGAGGTAGCTTTTCCAGAGAATAACAGGAATACGATTTCCCATGTGATCAGACACAGTTACCTTGGATGCACATACACAAAAAACCCCAAAGCAGTTATTACAAACGGGATCACCTTTAAAGAGTTTTCTTTGTCCATTATTTATAGTTAATTTCTTTGACTGGTAAGTAAAATATAGTACATTGTGGTCATCAAAATGAAGGATGAGGGCAAACTTCCCAATGTTGCAAAAGTCCATTTTATGCCATCCCATGTTCCTATTGTCCTCCCCACTCCCAGCGCTCACTTTGCTCCATTGCATGGGATTTACACAGATAATTGTAGAAAACTATCAGTTCAGCCAGACAAACTCTGCTATTAAAAAACAGAAATACTGACAGATATTAACTGGCGAAAATAGCTCAGAGAAAACCCTTTCATAAGTGTTTTTTCTTCTACAAAAAGAGAAGAGGCCTCAACGTGTGACCTATTTCTTCTGTAGTGGCAGAATCTAAAAGCAGAAGGAAGAGATAGCACTGATGAAAACAGCAGCAGCAGCAAAACTATCAAAGACTTTAAAATAAATTGATAAAATGAAGAAAAGCATCTAGCTGGGTCAACATAATAGTCAATCTGTGTTTTAAGGCAAGTTAAATATTAGACTGTCAAACTGTTAATCATAGTGTGTAATATTATTTAATCACCTTAAAGCTGGAAAATATATCCTTAGGTTTTAGAAAGACATCCAGAAAAAAGAAACTAATACAACTGACACCCATACAGACAACATGATAAGAACTATAATAAAGATTAGAATGAGTGAAAATAAAGGTAAGTGCAACAGAAAAGAAAGACTCAAGATAACTTTTGTTGATGGGTACAATGTCTTACAACTCTGTGAGTGTTCTTATGTAGAATTAGTAAACATATAAGGTTATGAAAATCTGGTTACATATTATCTTGGATTCCCAGGGAGCTCTTGGCATGATTCCTCCAAATGTTTTCTAAAGGTATCAAGCAGAACGTGGAAAAAGTAATAGGTAGAAAGGTGGGAATAAAGGTCAGGCACAGCAGATCAATCATCACACTGAAAGAAGGGTAACCACAGAAGCTGTGTCTAGTAGTTCCTGAACTGTTCATTATCATCCTAAATTATCTACAGAAGGGTGTGAACGATGATATTACATCAGATATAAAATTTGCTGAAAGTATAACATTACTGAGGTAAGCAAAAACTGAGTTGCGAGGAGATGTAGGACTTCATGGTACTGATTCACTAGACAATTCAACAGCAAATAGAACTGAATTTTGATAAATGTTAAACATTTCAAATATGAACCTCCACTCCCCAGGTTCACATGCCCCATAAGTAGCTGCAAAGTAAACGCTGCTGCTTAAGATAAACTAGAGGTGCTGTATGAGATTCTGTGAAAATGTCTGCTCAAATCTTGGACAGAAAATAATGAATTATTTGGAAAGAAACAGAAAACAAAACACAAGACGGAAGCACACCCACATATTAAATTCCAAGCCCTCACTGCAAGAAGGACTTTGCGGTGCTGGAGTGTGTACAAAGAAGGGCAGTGCAGCTGGTGAAAGATCTGGAGCACAAGTCTTATGAGGAGCAGCTGAGGGAGCTGAGGGTTTAGCCTGAAGAAAAGGAGGCTCAGAGGGGACCTTATTGCTCTCTACAACTACCTGAAAAGAGGTTGTGGCCAGGTCTCTTCTCCCAGACAACAACCAATAGGATGAGCAAATGCACTCAAGGTGCACCAAGGGAGATTTAGACTGGGTATTAGGAAAAATTTCTTCACAGAAGGGGTTGTCAAACATTGGCAAGGATGGCCAGGGAAGTGTTGAGTCATTATCCCTGGAGGTATTTAAAAGATGTGTAGGTGTGGCACTTAGGGACATGGTTTAGTAGAGGTACAAGTGGTCGATAACTGGACTTAATGATCTTAGAGGTTTTTTCCAGTCTTAATAATTCTATGATTCTAACCCACAGTTACCGTGACATAGTGGCTGTTTATATATTTTTGCTTTTTTTAATTTCGTGCTAGTGGTTTATTTGATGATGTAAATAATTCTACGATTTCAAGAAGCAAATATTTCACATCTCTAATAAGCTTAAAAGCTATAAAAGGTTTAAGTTTCCAGTTTATCTGAAGTATTACCATAAATATTACCATTAAAGTAATTAAGAAGCAACTTTCAAAAGCAAATGAAAATTACTTGTAATAATTTCTGCATACCTAACTGAGCTAATAGTCTTTTATTGGTTGGATTTTTTAAAATTAATTACAGCTTCAGCTTTAATGAGAACAGTATTTTTTTACCAGTCATAAAAATTAAATTCTATTGACACTAGATATTTTGTGGATTCAAGTGTTCTGAAGCCAAGTGTATTGCAGCTACACAACCACAGTAGGCATGGCTCTTGTAACCCACCCTGCCACTCAAACAATGAAAATTCTGAAAATTTGTCAAATTTGAGTAGAATGCAAGAGCAGAATGCAACCAGTGAAATTGGAAAAAGGGAGAAACATTAGAGGGAGAACATCTGAATGGAGAAGAACACATGAATTAGATCCAATCAGCAGCCATAAACAAATGAGGATCAGAGGATATTCTGTGCAGTAGAACTGAAGCATGAACCATGGAGATTAAGAAAAAAAAAAAAAGATGGGAGGAGATGAAAAAAAAGGAAGAAAAAGAGGAAACAATATACTGAAAAAATGAGAGAATGCCTAGGAAATATTAATCTGTCCAAGATGAAATGGCAAGCAATGTTCTTTATACAGTAATTGATCTTGAACAATCACTCCTTCTGTGTGGACAGCAGTATTTCTCTATGGAAAAATTTGCTGTGAAAACTTAAAACCCTCCTAAGGTCAATTACTAAAAAAATCAAGAGAAGGTCTTACATTATTCTTCCGGTCATCAAATACAACATATGACATGTAAATATCAAAACATTTATGTTTACTTGACTATAAATAGGTGCAGCAGCTGTTGGCAAGATGAAATAGGATTTCAAGTGCTTTTATTCAATTAAGTTGTCCAGATTTAAAATCTCACTTCCACCTACTTTCACTTTCCATTACTACATAATGCAGTTCCTTGGCAAACAAGGAAGTAGAAATCTAATGAAGTCTCTAGACAGTTATTTAGCTCTTTTTAATTAATTATGCCACTGTGAATTGGAAATTAGTAAATGTTCTTCCTCTTAAACCCCCAAAACTTGGTATGATCCCAAAGGTTCAGAAGGAGGCTGTCAAACACTAAGAAAAGCACAAAAATTCCTAGTAACTTTAGTAGAAATGAGATAAAATATTTTATTAAGAGGATAGCTATAATTTAATTTATGCAACTAACTACTGAGCTATATTTCTAAAAGTTATCAGAATTCTCCCTAAAAGAGCATACATTTTCTAGGAGTCTTCGTTTGTACTGTTGTCCTTAGCTAGCTCAGTAAATGTATGTTTTATTGTTATTAACAAAGACAGTAACATCATAATCTCTGACTATGCTGCTATTAGTGTGGAGAGTTACAATGTAAGCAGACAGGATGGGGAACAGAAAATATTTTTGAATTGGCAGGATTTGGGATCCAAAGCCTGTTATTTTGAAAATCTGATGCATCAGTATGAAGTTAATACTGACTTTACCTATGTTTGCCTTATGCTGAAATGTTGCTTCCATATTCTGAGTGATGGTATCGAGGAAAAGGTTTTTGTACAATACCCGGAAGGAGCTACCCACTTTAGGAACACCAGGTTCCTTAGAAGAACAATGTGGAAAATTTTCAAAGAAAACTAGAGAAACAGAAATTGCCCAATTTGGGGCTTGATTCTAAAAACTAATTATAAAGCTTTCCAGACTTTATAAATCATTCAGAAGAAACCAGTATCAGTTTTGAATAGCAGAACTTATATAGAGCTTTATGATGAAGATGTATACTTTGAGGTAACTTCATGGGTAAAGATTTCAACTGTGAAATTTAGATTTCTTAAAGCCTACTTTGTTCCATGAAAGAAAGGATGAAATACATTCCTTCAACTGGTGTAACAGAGCATTTGAAGTTCTTCCCAATGAAATTACTTGAAATAAATGCTTCGTGAATTTTCAGATTCTATCATCTTGATCAGGTAACAGGTTTACCATTAACTTTTTATCTGAATAGGCTTCTTCAGACTTATTTTTCTAATCTGTACTTTCTATTCTATTCAGTTCATTTTTCTCACTCTTCACTCAGTAAGACTCTTAAAGACTTCAGTGAAATAAAGTCCATGCTGCCTTCCAAATTGTGAAGAAAATGCTGACTGTTGGTTTGTTTAAACTTTTAAAATCTAACTGGGTATCAGACACTTTTTAGAAACTAAATTTTGGATTTTAGCCTGAGATATAGCTTAAAGGCCATGTTACATCTAATCCTATTTTAGAAGGCACATAGTTAAATCTTGTATCTTTTGGAATCAAAGATAAAACCTCCAACTTTCCGCATAGATGGAAATTTCACCTTTAATGATTAAAACAAAGGGTGAAGGAGTGAATTTCATGTGAAGGTATTACGCTTACTACTGAAAATAATTCTGAGTAGAATTTGTAGACTTTAATATTAAAGGTATGAATTATTTCCTATTAAAAATACTTTTGAAGTCTTCACCATGGAATCAGGGTTAGCATTAAGAAAAATGAAATTTAAAAACTCAGTTGATGACTTGTTTTTAACCCAAGGAAAGCAAGCATTAATAGAGTTCTGTTATATACAGAAAACGTGTACGGCACACAAGTTATAGTCAAATCATGGAATTATAAAAAGGTTAGGGTTGGAAGAGACCTTTAAGATCATCTAGTTCCAACCCTGCTGCCATGGTCAGGGACACCTTTCACCAAACCAGGTTGCTGAAAGACTAATTAGAACCAAAAGTGATACATTTTGAATTAATATGCTATCTTTACCTATTACTCCAAAATGGACATTGCTTTATAACTTAAACAGATGCAATTCATTTATACTTCACAGGTAATGTAAAAGTTTATAAAATTACTTAATTGCTAGTATTAAAAAAACCAAAATATTTTATATGGAATCTTGTAAAATAATTGCTATCTTAAGACAATAAGGGAGGAGAAATTTTATGCTTAGCCTGATAGAACAGGTTGTAATAGTTTGACCTATCTGCTATGTGAAGAAAGCTATTTGCCACTGATACCACGAACTCCTAGCATCAATACTACAAATTCTGTATGTCCCCTGTAAGTGTAAATAACTGTTCATTTTTTAACTAGCTGCCACACTACTAAACACATCAGAAGAAATGACTGCTCCTTGATAGAAAATTGGAAATGAGTACTGATGTAGTCTACCGCCTAGCTATAAGCAAGAAAATAAAATGGCCAAACTAGGAATGTATTAATTGTGTTCAAGAGTGATTACATAAATGTTCAAATAGTACTGGCACGACAGCTTACTCCAGGCTGGCCCTGCTGCACTACGTGCTCTTGGGAAACACTTCTAACACATGCAGTCTACACAGGGTAATAGATTACACTAAACTGGAAAAAGCTTCAGTGGAAAAACAGGAAACCACTAAATCTGATTTATCGTGTCACAGCTGAATTGTACAGGCAGTACACCTCTGTTCACCATGTCCAAAATCTCTCTAAAGGCTTTAGGCAAATAAAAAAACCTCTTCATGTGAACATTTACCACTGCACTCCTGAAACCTTAACAGTGGCTAGAAGTCCACAGATTGCCACACACAGGTAAGTACCATCTATGCTACACATAATTTAAGGAAATCTGACCCATACATTTTTTGCATGAGTATCACAACATTAATGCTATTGGTACTAAAGTAGTGTCTGTAAATTTTGACATTTTCCATCATGAAGCAGAATTTTGTTTTTATTTCTTTTAGTTCATCTGAAATTGAAGTTATTATTCCATTTAAATGTTACAGGACCTGACAAGTTCAGATCAAATTTACCCAGTAGAAGAAAGTAAGGAAGCTATTTACACTAGACTTGGCGAAGGTTCATGAAGTTTGCATATCGAACAAAGTGTGCCTGAGTTTCTGTTAGGCATATGAAAAATGACTGTCTTGGTGCCCCTGGCTTCCCATTGTGAGGATTATAGTATGTGTACGGGCAATATAAATTACTTTTATTGGCTTTTTTGGTTTTTTGGTCAGTTAAGCTGATGCATTCTACTCTTCCACAAATTTTGATTAATGTAAAGACTGCAAAGGTAAGTATGACCTTTCCATTCCCTTCTTTCTTCCTTTTCATAAGAGACTCTTTTCTCTGTTAGCAAACTCTGGAAGTACCTACCCTTTGCTTGCAGCTGTCTGGTGGTGTCTCCCAGATGGCAATTGTTTAGAACATCTTGTCTGGCTCCTGCTCTTTGCTGCTACCTTACTGCATATGTATGCGGAAAGGGCAGAAATAACTTAAAGCAGAACAATTTTTCAAGTATGTTTTTACAAACTCAAATAAAAACCCTAATTTTTTCTTCTAACTCTTTCAAGCAAGTACTATGTGTTATCAAGGTCATTATTCGTATGGGAACTGCTGGAGAGAGATTTTACTACAAAGCAAAGGAGGGAAAACTGAAGAAACATAAACAGATGATGTGCTACTGCGTCCTCCCTTCTTATTGCACTGCATCAGTGAACACAGTTTAAATGGCTGATGGCGGGCATCTAGTTACAAACTAGTTACACCAGTTAAGTGAAAAGATTATTGGCAAGAACCGACGTTGAAAAACACACAAGGGTGTCTATGTCAAGGTACAGTCTTGTTTTATAACTTTTAAAATTAGATTTAGTCATAGATATTTTTGACTTCAGTGTAATTCTTGATGTCCAAGAGCAGTAGCAAACTACTTCAAGAAATTGCCTAAATGATCTGGAGCAAGGCAGTCTGGATGCAAAGGTTGTGCATTCTGGAGCTGGCTGTAGTACTGTGACTCTGCTAGAGCAACTATCCAATAATGAAGTGCCTCCAGCCAAATCCTACTGGCTTTGCAGCTATGAGCAAATTAAATAGGCAACACTCAGGAGTAAAGGTACTGTAAAGAAACACAAGGACAATGACTAAACCTATTATCTACTCTTAAAGATGCTTTCTGAGACATCTGAATAGAAATTATTCTTGGGCTGACTTTACGATAAAATACATGTTTGTGAATAACATACATTTCATTATGAAAAGACTCAAAAACTGGTACTGTTCTTCCTCTTTTGGGAGACAACATCAGGATTTACTATTAGCCTGATGAAAGCTAGGGAATAGAGAAATCAAGTGTTTGCCCAAAGGACATCAAAGAAATCAGTGCAAGAACCAAGTACAGAATTAGTCTCTTGGCAATTTGAACTGATACCTTTAAATCAGCTCATTTACCCTTTTTGTTTCTCACTAAGGATGAAAAACACTTCAGTCTCTGGTCTGGTCAGTCTGCTACATTTCACGTCATTAATTACCACTTCAAAAATTAAAAACACAGTGTAGAAAAACAGAGGAGATTTTCCACATTAAGAGTAATTGGCACCATCAGTGAAGAGTCAGCACTTACTCTGTAATGGTCAGTTCAACAAACACGTATCTAAATGCCAAACCACAAGCCCTTAAACTCAGTTAATTACTTCTTTTCAGGTTGAGATCATGCTTATATATTTATGACCGAATTAAACTTCCACATTAAAAATAACTTAGACAATTTCTGTTACTCGAAATTTTACAGATGAGTCATAGGCTGAACACAAATATTTTTAAGTACATATTGAAAAGCAAACAATATAACAGCAACAGTAGATTGCTTTGTGTCCATCTATTCTGGGCACAAGCTCTACTCTGCTCCATGGAAATAACTTCAAATCTGGTATACTTTAGCAGAATCCACCTATCATCTCCACTTTATTTTCTTGATGGAGATTTACTGCAGCAAGCCAAACTCTTACAAATCTTCCTCTGAAAATTATTTTCCATTTATGAAAAATTTGCAGGGATTTATTGACTGGCAGTTTACAAGTTCCAACTTGTAACCATTTTTTACTGGAAATTGCTGTCTCCAGATGAAAGCTTTATAGTGAAAGCAAATGTTGCTGTCAGACCTTCTTCTGCTTTATGTTTTCCCACTATCCATAAAACAGACTACTTCATTCCCACTTGAATGGTATTGGAGTTGTATTCCCTGTGCAAAACAAAGGAAAAACCTGCACTACAAAATATGACTTTTTTTTAAAATCATGTATGGTAGTGTCAATAATGCCACTTCTTTCTTACTAGTTCTGTGTTTTATTAAAGAACAAGTTGACTGAAGGAGTCAGGTGTTTTCATCCTGGAGAACAGAAGGCTCGGGGTGGGACCTCACCGAAGTTTTCCAGTACTTAAAGATGGAGATTCTCTTCACAAGGAGCCACACTGAGAGGATAAGGGGCAGTGGATAAGGCAGAGGATAAGACACAGAAAGTGGTTTCATCTTGGTGTAAGAAAGAATTTTTGTGCAGTGAGAACAATCAACCTCCACAGGGATGTGGTGGACTCCCCATCACTGGAGGCATTCAAGATGAGCCTGGACAGAGTGCTAGATAATCTCATTCAGGCTCACTTTCCCATGAAAGTTTGGACCACATGATCTTTTGAGGTCCCTTCAAACCTGGGCTGTTCTGCGATTCTGTGAATCTGTCTACTTACCCCTTAAATGACAATTTGCATGCCTTCCTTGCATGAGTAGTTCACAGCACTGGTAGATGAGGTATGCAAATGATCCTTATATTTTTCTGGGCAGAGTAGAATATACTCTTAAAATACATGATACAAGGTCTACTTTATCTTGTTCTTACATGTATAGGGCTGATATCAGAATCAGATGGAGATGATAACTTTCAGTGCAAACTGAGGCATTATTTATTTCTGCATCCCAAAACTTCTTAGCTTCACAAGGGCTTTGTAATGGAACCTTACAGGGGAGTTTTAAAAGAGAGCCAAGTAAGATCCTGACACACTGGTTGAAAGTGGACAGAAGATACTGGCAACCCAAATTATGGTGACAACAGATCACAGAAATTAAGGATTTTTCCACAGAAAGTTCTACATTGTGTTCTCTAGAACTGGAACAAAAAGCCACATGCCTAAAGATTTTACAAAACAGAACATTTTCAGAAGTTTTGTCACGTGAATGGCTCTTGCTCACCATCTGTCAGGTTCTCTGCTATCTGGCAATTCTGAGCATTACCCAAAGAAAGCATTTAGGGCTATTTGCTTTCTGAAGATTTGCATTCGGCCAGTTCCAGATAGCTGACTTTGGACTAGGACCAATACACCTAAGACATTTTTGTCATTATGGATAGTGTTTTTCCATCCATACAATCTTGGAGGACAAAACCCAGCTTAAGTTAAATTATTGTTGTGTTCTGGTTACATATGTTAGTAGTTTGTGTGTTTGTTACATTTTAATTGGATATGAACATAAGGAACCAGGGGACCAGGTTTTGTTTAGTATAAGGTTTTTTTCTCTTCCCTATTTTGCAACATCCAGGTAATCTGAATGACAGCCTATCCCAATACTGTAGGTCTGGTTTGACAAATAAATGTTAAAGCTTCTGTATCAAATAAACACAGAACAGCAATCTTTCAAACTCAGATACAGATAGGTGAGTGTTTTGTAGCTGGCAACTCAGAAATACAGTAACACACTTAGGTCTCTGGCAACCTTCACTTTATCTTCAGGAAGCAAACATGACACTGTTTAAAGTTACACAAAATTAGAAATATTTGGTGATTGTCACATAACAAATCAAAAGGTTGTGAACTTGCAAATATCACATTATGTATTGATTGTAACTTGAGGAATGAGGAGCCATTTTAAACACGTTGATTTGCCTTTTGCTGGAATTCTACAATGATCATACTTTGATTTCTAATATGACAGAAAAATACATTTTTAAAATCAAATCAAATAAAAAACAACAAACAAACCCCAAACTAAAACAGAAATTCCACTTCCAAAACTCTGAAACAGGGCCAGAAAAAAGTATTTTTTAATCTTCTTTAAAGAATGAAGATTATCTTTCCTCTAACCTGAAGATAATTAGGAATTTCCACATTCCATAGGAATACTTGAATTCTACAATTCAGCCTTCTTTACTAGAAATAATTCCTTTATGGAAAATTTTTGATCAGGTAATAAGATTCTTGTAGATCAGGGGAATAAATATCAGATGTACACAAAACTGTGTATATCTGTATTTCCTGCTGGCCACACAGGAAATCTGTGGCAGAGTTTGAAACCAAAGCTTTATTTCCACATCCCAACCCAGCTGATCAAGCAATGAACTGTTCTTCCTCACCACTTATATTTCCATTTCACTTTCCATTTAAGATGCCATAAAAGTGTCCAAATTTAAGATTAGCATTCGGTAACAACACAATAATGTATTTTATTAATTCTATCTATTTTTTATATACTGAAAAATTCTGTAAGAAAACACCATGTGTTTAATGAACTATTTAGCATAACACTGAGTAAATTACTCATAGACTTGAATGCATTTTCTACTAAGCAAAGTAACTATTGTTTTCATTCTTGTCCACCATATTTCTTCCTGGCACCTCCTCCAATACAATGGATAATCAAAATCCTCAGATTCTTAGAAAAGGTTTCTTAGGTTTGGTGATGTCTGGATGTCTGTTTGGTTACTGAAATTATACTGGTCAAAGGCTGCCTGGCCACCCCCACTGCAACAGAAAACGAAGGCAGGACCAATAATTTAAAAAAACAAATTAGAATTTGCAGACGTGAAAACAAAACAAATTACCTGGGTCTTCTATAGATAAGTTCTTCGTTAACCATTGAACAATGTCTGAACCTAGAAACAAAACAACAGGTATTTTTATATTAGTAAGTTTTCTCTTCCTATTCTTCAGATCCCTGAGGCAATTCATATTGTTCTTCCATGGAAGAGATCTACACTTTTTGTTCAGATTGGCTAGAAAAAAATCCTGTGACAGTTTTATTTTATTTTAGCTTCTATTTTTTAGCTTTGCTTTAGCACAGAAACATAGCACTCATTCTTTCTTTAGGCTAAGATTTAGAAAAAGTAATAGAAGTGCACTACGTGTATAATAATAGTCTGCATTTTAAAAATTACACTGCTGCAAAATTTACACAGCAAAACAAACCCTTTATAAAGCTAATATTAAGTTTTTCACCCCTTAAAAATGAGTTATCAATAAAAGCATATTCAGTTACCCATACATGTACTACCAATGTATCAAACTCCACCTCATGGCTAAGCTCTTGGCAGAATTCATTTTTCCCTTCGTGCTTAAGCTCTTTCTTCACTAATCCTGTCTCTCTTCTTCCATATCTCTTCATTTACTGCCTATCCATTTCTTTCTATCTAATTTCCTGTCTTGTTTTTAGGTCCAATGCTGTTGCTCACTTCTTGACACCTTTCATACCAAATTTCTTGCTGCTTTTCGCACTGAGTACCCTTCAAAGCTCACCTCCTAATACCTAACCCATCTGCTCCTCTTGGGCATGCACTTCTATTACACTTCGCACTTTATGTCACAAGCCTTGTTTTTCAGATTGAAAGCTACAGTTGAACTTCACCCATGGAGAACACGAATTACAAAATAAATTATGAAGCAGTGCTGCAGATGAAAAAAAAAACCCTACATTCATGATTTAACAACTTTAAATAACAAAATTGTCTTAAAGGGAAAATGTAGTGAAACACTGGCAGGATGTTACGTGCATGTTTTTTGTGTTTCATGATGGCTCCAGTTCAGACAAGTAGTGTAATAGAGAGAGATGTCATGTAATATTTCCTTATAGAATCAATATTTATGATGCTCAGCCATTTCCCAGCAAACCTAATAATGAAATTCTTTTATAAACCTTAAATTTAAAACAATCATAAAAATCTACAAAACTTCCACAAATATAAACTAAATCAAAACAATAAAATCTCTTGAATGCACAATAATACATAACATTAGACTATGGAGTGCATTTCCCCTGTCTCTCCCTAGATTCAAATTTCTTCCTGTACTTTGGATAGTGCATTTCCTTTGGTTTTCCTAAGGCAATGAAAATGATACTTTAAAAAGGCTTTTCAGAGAAGAAAGGAAATTTCCTTCTCCTTGCTTTCTTAATTTTAAAGAATATAGTTCTGTAGCTTTTTTTTTTATTACACATAGTGAATAGCTTCATCATGTATTTTACAAAGCCTTGTTGATAATATCATAACTGTGTGTATGCATTACTAAATTGATTACATAGCAGTGAAAATCTGTGTAGATTTTACAACCATCTCCAGAGCAGACATTTTCATTACTATGTTACATGTCTAAATTTTGATAGTTATTAAACTCCAGCGGCACCATTTCTCATAGCATTTACATGGCTTTATTCCTTAAATGAGGCAATTTACATTTGCATGCTGTTGGAGGAGTACAAAATGTTTCAGACAGATATTCCTACCTCAAAATACTCTGTTTTCATTCTATTTTTATGTATTTTTGTAAATACAGTTTCAGTCCCTTATTTATACATAGGAACTTTACAAGGCCGACGCTGAAGGAAGAATTTTAGCTTAGTGTAAGACAAAACTTCATAGACTTAATGATGCAGTTACAAGCAAAGCTATATTTTTATGTCAGCTGACTAGTAAGCCCTAAATATTTTCCTAAATCTTCAAAGAACAGAGAAAAAAAATTTGAAAAACATTATGACACTTCTGAATACTGATTCTTAACTTTGTCTTCCTTCAAATCTCTGAGGTACCATATAAGAAGAAATTTCCTATTCTATTTATCTCACCTTCAAATACTTCTTTCCTTTTTGCTTCTTTTGAAAACTCTCCTACAGTGACATGCCATATTCCTCAGTCCTCAGCTCCTGGCATCACATTTGTGTCCATGGTCTACACATCAGAAATTTCGCCTCCATATCTTGCACTGTCTTTTGGCTATTATAACTAATAGTGGGAAGTGGGGTTTCATAACTACTGCACCACCTGATTCTGAAAGTTCATTGCTGCTCTATTCACATTTTACACTGAAGCCACTCCCTTGGCACTTGAAAGCCTGAACAGCACCTTAAGCCAGCTATTTTATTCAAACGCTGATGATTTCAGATGCATGACTTTAATGACAAAAGCCCAGATGAATAAGCATCAACATGAACACTCTCCTTTTAATGTGAAGGCTCTTCAAGTAAAACAAAGTTGAAAGTAATTGGTCATATCACAAGGGAAAAATTTATCAGTTCATATTTCTTTGGGAGATCTTGGGGCCAAAACTAGTCCTAAAAGAATAATAAAGGTATTATCTTGTAAAGCTTGCTGGGTGTTCTTTTAGCTACTACTTTTAATGTCTAATCAACAAGATGGTTTCATTCAATCATTCCTGTGCCCTTTTCTAAGATTTATTACTTATGCAAATGTGTTTCTAAAAGCAAAACTATTATTCTATTTTCTTATCCTAGGGGAAGAAAAGCAAGGCATCAATACAGGTGAAAACAGGAAAACAATATTTCCCATGAGTTCTAGCTTTGAAAAACCTGGTGATCAGTAAATTCATGTCATTTTTCATATACCACACTTCACATCTATAGGAATTATGATTCAAGACTATAAACTTCATTATTTGTAAAAAATAACTAATACTTATAGGATGAAAAATCTTTAACTTTCAAACCTGAATCTGTCTTATTGCCAGGAATCCATCAAAAAGACAATCTCATCAGATGATATAAATTTCATGGAGCCACTACCTCAGTATTGGACTCTTCTGGAAAGGAAAACTTCAGCAATCCAAACTAGAAAATGTTGGCTGTGTCAGATATTCAGGTTTTTATACTGTTTAATGTGTGACAACAAAGCCCCAGTAATAAATTTTCAATGCAGATTCTCAAGGTAAGTTCCTCAGGTTTCCCTGCCTGACTTCTAGTAAGAAGCTAAAAGGCAAGTTGGCTATTAAACCTGTAGGGTGCAGAAGTCAAATTGCCAACTGAATTTTGAAATCCCAGAAGAACCTTCAATTTTCATACCAATTTTTAAATCAAATAGCACTGGACAAGGCACAGTGATAACTTGTAATAATAAATTAAAGCTAGCACAAACAGAAAACCTTCAAAAATGGGGTTTTTTTAGACACAGAGCCTGAAAGCCAACAGTGAGACTCCTTAAATGTCAGCACCTACCCAGATAAAGGCAGTAAAATTCACAAGATCTTACTCAAGTTCAAAAATAAAACAGACTTTCAACTCCTTTAAAGAAATAGGCAAAAGTATGTCTACTTTCATACACAAACAAATAAGACTCAAGCATGTCCTTTGTGAAATGTACTTGCTGAAAACTCCACAAGTGATTAATTTTAAATGAAATGGTCCAAACCAGCAGTTGCTGAAGCCATCACAGCATCTTAAGAAAATATTTTTGAGGAAAGCATGTTCTCTGAACTCTGCAATGCTAATTTCTAAGTCAAACTCATAAAGGCCAGGGCAATGCTAAAGTTAGCTTTCAAGAACAAATACCTTATTTTAAACAAGTCCTTATAGAGTACGTTTCCAAAAGGTGTGGGTTCTGATCTATAGAAAATATCATGGGAATTATAGATCCAATTTTTGCTATGCTATGTATAGATGCATAAGCCATGACCAAAAAAAAAATAAAAAAAGATGTAATGGTAGTACTGCAAAAGAAAAGCAAAATTTGAAATGCCCTATCTTTTTCAAAATTCAAAAACATATTTAGCTGAAGAAGACACAGTTGCAAGAAAGTATATTTTATTAATCAGAATCACAAACCATAAGACCACTGAGAAATTTAACCCAATGATTTCTTACTTCATAGACAGGTTCAACCTTGCAAAAAAATAGTGTTACTGTTAACGTCTTGTTTTAGTAACTAAAACATATTCTTCTTTTTATTTTAGACCTCAGAATATTGCAGACGATGAAGAGAGAAAGTGACACAGTAAACTCCTCTGTGTTACTGATACCACAAGAGAGGATTTTGCTGTTGAAAATCAAGACTTTTGCCATCTGAGCTCTCAAGAGCAACAGAAGCCATTGTGATGTTTGCCCTGCACTGTGGAAACTGGGCAGCTGGGTATGTTGGGTGCATGCTTGTTCCCTGAAAAGCAGCAGTGGATCGTCTGAGAGCTCCCTTGGGGGACCCTCTTGCTCGGCTGGCTCACCTTCAGCCCTTCACCACCACCTGGCATTGAGAATCTGGAGAACTTTTTGCAGGGCAGCTCACAGTAGGGAAAACTTAATGACATTACTCTAGAAATTATCAGTGTCTAAATTTAAGACAACAAGACTATTAGTTTTAAATTACTAAGAAAATAGTACTGCATTTCCCTTGTTTCTCCTTTCTTTCATATATTGGAAGAGGAGGGAATTGTGTCATTTTAACCTCAGTCTTCAACGCCACCACTTTGTCACATTACTTCATGGTGATACATCAGGAAATTAAGTTTAGTCTCTGACACACACTTCAAAATCCTTGGTCATGACTGAAAAAAATTATAATGTGCAATTTAATTTCTCACCACTGATTCAGATACTGGAAACACATAAACTGGATCAGATGAGCAGAGTGATTGTAAAGGCCAGTGGCCTATTAGGTTCTCACCGCTAGCTGGTTTTGCACAAAAATTTTTCTCTAAATGAAAGTAGGACTCTTTGAGAAAGGGCTTTCACTGGTGAATGGGACAAGATGATCTGCATTCTCCTTGAAGTTTTCACGATAAAGCATAGCATATATTGCCACTGTCATATCAGCATGGACATTTTACAATTTCTTTTCTTTCTCTCAGAAGCACAATTTGTGTATGAATTCTGCATGCATGTATCTGCCACTTGCTTCTTAAAATTACTGATGAAAACAAATTATAAACTTACTCTTTTGACTTATTACAACTGGAGATGGACCACGCATTTGTTTGAGTGCCCTTGCACCTCAAGGAAGCTTGTACCCAGCTGCAGGTTTAAAAATCTCTTCTGAATAATAGTAAGAGTACAGGGAATATGACATATTTTAATGAAACTACTCAAGTACAAAAGTAATTACAGTTTTCTAGTTTTAAAACAATATAAGCTACAATATACTTTTTTTTCCCCAGGTGAAAGTGGATACAGAAATTTGCAGAAATAAAACCCTCAAATGAATCATCCTACTCCTTTTGAGCTGGACTCTTTCATTCCATGCTGTAACCAGTCAGAAATAGTCAAACCTAGAAGGGCTGAAAGGATCCATAATTCTGGCTAGCCTAAGCTTGTGAAGAACAATGTATTGCTCGATACTTTGAAGACTTTCTGCTTCAGAGAGGAAAATTCAGCTACTTCCATATTATGAAAGAGCTAATATAAAATGTAAAAATCTCTTCCACTTTCACACCTATAAGAAATCATTCAGTGATGGTGACCAACAAATTACAATAACGTAAATCCTGCAGTCATATCCTGTCTCATACCAAGCTTCAGAGCAGAAATCTGGTTCATATAAAAACTAAAAGGATGATCAAACATGGCTGTGTATCTGTGCCCACTCTTTAATTTGTGCGCCAATCTACACAGGTCCCTGTCTTCTCCAGCAAAAGAAATGGAAAATGCTGTTCCATTCCAGCAACGTTTATCTTTAAAGCTTCCCAAAAGACATCCTCTACTTAGATCTCCTCCACAGCCACAAGTGACTGTTTTACAGATGACACTAGCTGTGCATAATTGGCAACACACCAGTAACCACAGATGAGACCCCTGTAATCCCAAGGCTCTTATATTAAGCACTAGAGTTTAGCATCTTGGTGAAGAACATTGCTCCATGCTAAACATTTGCAAGACAAGAGTGATGTTGTTTATAAAAATTAAGTAGTATGAAAATCTAGTACAGTCTCCCTCAAGAAAAGCCGAGAAGGAAATGGATAAGTGACTCGAACACCAAGTTTGACCTCCAGTTCCTGAAATAAAGTGTAAAAGGGAAACAGTAACATCACTGTTGTCTTAACTATCTTGAACTTTCACTCTGAAAAATTGATCCAAGATTATTTCAGGAAAACTGACAGCATATTCTTGTGGGAAAAATTTGCTACTTGCCATAAATAGTTCACCTAACTTTCTTTTTAGATCTACTAGATATTTCACCATATCTTCCTGAAAACTTAGTATAGAAAACAGGTAGATTGTTAAGCATAATATGATCTTTCTCTCATACACATACCAGTAAGTGTTTGAACGTAGCACTTTGATAATATTTTCAACACAGTAAAAGCTGCCTGAGATTATCTCTGCCACAACAAATATTTTTGCTTTCTTATTTTTTTATACCAGTAGTTTGAAAATAGTGTGTAAAACCAAATACCCTCCAAGTTCAACAAAAAAGCTTTATGAGACTCCTCACCATGCTTCAAGTAATGATTTCTTTTTCATATTTCCACTTTAATATCACTAAGAAATACTATATTTTCCTTCTGAAATGCTGCTTCTAATTCTTGCCATACTGCCCCCCGAAGACACCCACACACAGATGGTAATGGAAGGAAGTGAGGCAGCAATGTAATTTCTGCTAGACACTTTACATTCATGGAGGATTTTCAAAGGGGAAAATCCTGAAGTACTAATTCAGGAGTAACGGGAATAAATATATTATAATACAAGACTTGACTTGCGATTTTTACTCCACGAAGAAAGTCAGTGGCGACACAGCGACTTGCAGTTTTGACATTTGCCCAGCAACAATGTCAACGCACTTCCTCACAAAGTGTTCCTACACAATAGTAGTTAATTTATACAGTTGGTTTGAAAACGGGTTTTTCCACTGTCGCTATTTCAAAACACTCTTTCAGTGACTCATGCTCTTGCTGTTCTTGAAAATTGATGTCCAAAAAAAATTTTGCTTAAGGTTTTGAAAATTGATGTCCAAAAAAAATCCCCTTTGATAAGTGCAGATTTCCTGAATAACCCAAGCCGTTTAATTTAGTTGTTTTGACTAAAATACATCTTTCGGAAAGATTTAGTGATGTTAAGTACAACAGCATAACGTGATGCTCTGCAAAAGCTCCTGAACCAAAAGTTTCCCAAGAATTTGCTATTACCCAGCCATTCTCACACATACAGAAACATCTCCAATGGGAAACCCCAACAAAAAAATTCTACAACACAGCAGTTTCACAAAATACTTCAGAGATACAACCCAGCATGGGGACACAGGCTATAACAGAAAGTCTCATAACATGAATTTCATTCAAAAATGCCAAAAAATTGCAAAATAAAAATACTTTGTTTGGCCAAAGTAGTCATCTGGGGTTTTTAGTTTTTGTTCCCATTGTTCTATGGCCTCTAGTACAGGTCAGCTATTTTTCAGTTAATAGTAATAAATACAAAATATAAGATACAAGAAAGTTTGTTGAAGCTGAGTAGAAACTTTCAACTTTAATCCTAATATTCAAGTGTTACACCAGAAATGTCAGTAACTATGATCAGAACTTCGCTCAAGGCTTCTTTTTTTTTTTCTATTTGAAATATGAAATGTTTTAATATTCAATAGACCACAGAAAGTTCAAATGAATTTCTATTTTTGATTAAGCTGTGCTGGATGTTTTTGTGCTATTTCTTCCAGATCCATGATTATTTTAATACTGCTATGTCTTAGAGTTTACACTTCAAAGATCTGCTGCAGGGTTACATTTTCAAAAGGGAAAAGAAATTAAGTTATTCAAATTGTAAGTACGTACACTTTGGAGCATTAGTCTGACTGAAAATCTAATTCCATTCAGCTTTTACCAAAATATGGGATTGTTTCAAGACTTTATTATGCTCAGTTGCTTGGCATAAAAAAAATCACTTACATCATATAGTATGGAATGAACTGTGTTAGAAACAAAACTAACCTTTGCTCCAACCTCAGTACTTGTACCGAATTCAGCATATTTTGCATTTGCAGTCTTTTATCACTATTCAGAGATTATGAATTAATTTATTCTAAATGTCAATAATTGTGCTGCACAACTATCTGAAACAGATACGACTTGGTCAGTTCTCAAAGACATAAAAATCTCATGGTTCTTCTCATGGTAGTACTTTACATATGCACCTCAAGCCCCTTGTCACAATAAAGGCAAAATGTTTTAGCTGTTGAGGATAATTCCCAAATATTCATCGAAATATAAGTTCTGTTGACATTTGAAATTCTCTAACACGATTTATCCATCAATGGAGATTTATCAAAAATTGAAATAGACATGAATTACCACTTTAAGATGCAATCAACAGGTCTTGGGTTAAAAATAAACTTAATCATACCATCCATAATAAGTATCATATTTCTATCTAAAATTTTGAAAATTGAAGTATGGTACATGCTCATACAAGTGAGTGTATATGCCAGTCATTTCATAGATTATGCTCCCATCAATCACAATAAATTTAGCAAACCAAGAAGTAAAACTTAGAGACAATAAATTTCTATATGCTTCAGTTTACTAAGTTCATTCCCTCACTGCTGTGTTTCCCTAGGGACATTCACATCAGCATTTGTAAGATATTATTTGCAGCCCTGCAGCCAGTATTGGCTTTTTGTCTATGACATTTTTATAAGAATTCAAAAGCAACTTTTCTCCTTTGACAAGTAACGTGGTACCACATCAATCAAATATGTCTTAGAAGCAAAGTACTTTGCTTTCTATCAGTATCATGCAATGACCATAGAGACATCACTAATGTCTCCATCTTAGGAATGTCTCTTGGAACTCGGACAAAGAAACAATCTCTGCAAAAACATCCTATTTTCTTACATCCCTACCCTCACATTATGTTCAGAGCTACCATTTGATACACTGGCTCATTGATAATCCACTGGCTCATGGGAAGCACTTGTAAGTTTACGTGAAAAAGTTGGAGAGAGCAATTTTCAGCCATCCATGATCAAGTAGAAGAATGATAAAAAGACATTATTCTGAACAATGCTGGACCAGTAGCCCGTGATGTGACCTTTGGTATTTATTTCACCAGTAAATATAATAGTTCCCCATGCTGTGTGGTGGATTTGGGGGTTAGAGGACAGAGATGCATTTTGAAAAGATCAACCTGTAAATCACTCACTCTCTCACTCTCTCACTCATAATAGTGCATGTCCTGGAGTCTGGATTCTATTTGTCCTGTTATTTTACTGCACATTTCAATGTTTTATTTCTTTTGGATAAAACAGCTAAGAACTGATGGTGTCTTACTGTGAACACAGGATGGGTCTCTTATGACTTAAACTCATGAGTACAAAAGCTCTTTGTGAAAATGAGGATGTAGCTCATTATTTTTTTCCTTTTTCACAAATGCAGAGAAAAATGAAGTTCATACAGTTGCCTAGGAGTATGCAGTGACATAAATACTTTTAGCACTTGTTGTGTCTTTGCTGTTTACATTGTCAGAGTAAGAATAAATAGTATCAAGATGTAAAATCACCCTCGGTGAGGAAACGTATACATAACTCTTCACATACCTATCCAAACCAGTTCTGTCCCTCTTCTTTCCATTTATTTGGATTTTGGTGTCTCCATAAGAACCTGTACATATTTTATGTAAAATTGTTGATGGCCACCATTTCTTCCTTAACCATTGATTGCAGACTCAGGAACAGATAATATACCCTCTCTTGAGAAAATAAAGGCAGGATCAGTAAAGAAATATAAAGTAAATAGATATTCAGTACCAGGACTGCTCTGTTTATCAGTGGAAGGTAAAAGCAGACAAGCCCTATGTTGAAGCCCAGGAAAGAATAAAGATATGTCAGTGAAATAAATATATCCTGTTCGATCTGGCACCAGCAATTAATACAATTCTCCTGCTACCTTATTGTCAGATAAGAAGTTGGTGAAAAGCAGCAAAGGGTGCTTTTGCCTGGACTAGTAAATAGCCTGGTTATGGCAGTAGGTTTGATAGCCTGGGAGCGGCACCACTCTCCTCTCCAAAATACAGGGGAAAGGGAATAGTGGTAATATGACTGGTGAGGGATTTCCTTGATGCAAAACATGATGGATACAGGTCATAAGGAGGGAAGACAAGTAGTTTATCCCCTTCCTATTTCTGCTTCACTTTGCATGAGGAAGGTTTATACTAAGAAACTAACTATATACTAGGCTGTTTTAGTCCTCCTTTCTATTATGCTAGTTCTAAGTGACCCTGCATAAAACTGGGCTCCTGTCTAATACCAATATACAAATAAATGCCAGCCATAGCACTGTTTTCAACAAATACTGTCCAATGGATGGGAATACAGGCTCATGCTTACACAAACCTTCTTTGTTTCCTCATAGATACCCTGTTGCTGCCTTTACTGCTGCCAAACTGGCAGTGTTGATCCCTTCCACAGGCTCAGCGGAGCCCACTGCACGGCATTCACAGCAACGACTTGTAACTATGATTTGCAACTACTCTGTAAAGTTTTTGGGCTAGCAAATGCTTCCAGTGGTCTGCTTTGTGCCACGTTAACAGTCAGTGAAACATGCTGGTCTCAAGCAAAGGAGGACCAGTCTATTTGTTATGCAGCACACAATCACAGAGCAATTCAAAACAGCCAGGAAATGTTAGGAGACTTTGTTCATCAAAAATTCACTACACTCGTCTTCTACTGGCTTTGCAGAGAGTATGTCTTCAACCACTGCCATTTCGGGAACACAAGCATTCCGTGGTTTTAAGTAATATATTTCCACACTTCTAATTTTTAGGGTTCTTTTAAGAAAATGATTGTATACTGGTTTAGGTAAGTATATAAAAAATATCTATAGATTCAAGTTTAAAACTGATGTCCACGTTTCTTCCCATGTTATGCTTCTAGAAATGACTATCACTCAAGGAAAGAAAGCAACAAGTTTTCACTACTGTTAATATACTTTAAATTTCAGCATTTTTTCCTTCTCACATGTTTAAAATTACCATTTAGCTTCCATTATGAAAGATATCCTTGCTAGTTAGTGTTTTCTTCTTTCTAGTAAGTAAGCTAACAAAGGCAGACAAGTTTTTTATCAAGCAAGAATACATGTGCACTGAGAAAACAGGAAAATTACAGCTCTAAGTACAGGTTCTTAAGATGAAGCACACACAAGAAACTATTGCTACATATAAAGTAAACACAATCATGTAATCCTTTAGTGCTGCCTAAATTTGCTGTACTCTAAACTTAGTAGAGATGATGATCACCAAACCAAGCATATCAGTGAAGGAAGATCTGGCAGAGGTGGAAGTTATTCTGCTGTTTCATGTTGCAGAAATCATTCAGTAATTTTAGTATAGGCAGCATCTTATACAAATTGCTATTCAAACACATTGGACTGGCAAGTCCTTCTGCTAAGTACCTTACAATCAGCATTTCTGATGTGACAATTTAACTAAATAATGAATATTTTCTGTGTTGATCATATTCTGTGGTTGCTCGATAAAGCCCTGACTTCTGTCATTCTCTGAGCTTCCCCAGTCATAAGTGCATCCTTGAAAAGATGCTACATTAGTCATAACCGAACTCATGAGACACCAGCATTTCTTACCTTGCAGCAAATTCTGAGGCTCTCAAACTTCATTTTGATATGAAGTGGAACCTCAACACCAACATCAAAGCTTTGCACAAACTGAAAAATTAAAAAATACTTTCCTTTAATGCTATCAAAATATGTGATTCAATAGGGGTAAAACCTTTTTTTTTAGCATAAAACAAAGAGAATTTTTCAGAAGCTTCATCTTTCTGACTCATATGACAGCTTCTAATGGAAGTATAATATTAAAACAATAAAACAAAAATGCAGTATTTCAGTACTTCCTGATAAGGGCAAAGTCAAAAAAATTCTCTTGAAAGAGTGTGGCTGTGAAAACGTTTCCCAGCAGAAAACTGATTTGCCACATATAGCATCAGAAAGGCTCTTAATGGATAATTCTTCTAAGTTAAGTAGATGTAGAAGGCTTGTACAGAACTAAGATGGATGTGCCTCATTATGCTATGATTCCATAATCTCTTTGACGAGACCAGAGGACAGTGCCATAGGATCTGCTACAGTGAGCACTCATAGAAAGTCAATTCATAGTTTTAGACAATAGAGACAAAATAAGAAGATAATAAAGGGCAATCACATCTGCCTTTTTCTCTTAAGGTGTTATTTTGTCAGTGATTATCAGAATGAGTCAAAATTTATAGTCAACCGTATATCTTTAATAACATGCTATTTCCATTTTAACATAAACTAAATTCACAGATATTCTTATTGTGCAATATAAACACTATAACTATAGCAGTGATAGCTCCGCTTTTCTCATATCTTGCCTCTCTGTTGATGATGAGTCACCTCTCCTCCTACCATGTAGTAAAGGAAACAGATGAGCCTTGAAAAGCTAACACTTTTTGCAATTTTATATAGCAAATACCATTTGTAAAATATATTTGAAAAAATCACAGCTCCTGTAACTACTGTATAAGTTTCCAGACAGTGAGTTACATACAGTGGGGACGAAAACATTTGGAAAGTATCTGGAATTTCGTTTCTAAAAGATTTTTTTTTTCTAAAAGAAGAGTAAGAGTGAATTAGTATTTTGGCAGTTTTGATCATGTCCTTTTGAGCTTTAATTTCAAGCATATTTTTAACTCTGGAGCTATGCTTAGAAGTAATTTCTATTTATTGACTGTGAAATCAAAGGGAATATTATAAAACCATTCTCTGTTTCAGTTGCAATGGAAAAATCCAAAGTAACTCCATTATGGTCAGTAAATTGTTTCAAAAGTTTCAGGAAGTGGTTGACAAAAATACTTAAATATGGCTCAAATTCTTCTCAGCCATGACATATGCTGAGACTTACGGCAAACAAACCTCAAGTTCAAGTGCTAAAGAAACCTAAAGTCTATTTCTTTACTCTTTCTAAGGTCAGTAACCATGCAAAATTGTAGTAAAACTATAACAATCTAGAGGTATTTACTTCTAACATAAAAAAACTTCTCTGTACAATACTGTAGATTTTTATACTCAATTGCACCTTTGCTACTCCTGACAGGTGAAACGGATATGTAAAAACTCTTCATATTGCTTAGGAAGGTGTCATGATTGTCTCAAGTAGCTTCCTGTGCTATGTGAACTGAAGCAGCTGTGGTCTAAAATGGACATCTCACATCTTTATGTATAAAGATGAAACATTCAGGCTATTTTGGCATGAAATGTTTGTTTTACCAGAGGCATTAGTAACATGATAATATTCCCTCCCTTCATCAAAACACTTCCTGTGTTTGATGCTTTCACAAGGAAACCTAGACAAATGCTAGTAACTCAAGTTACATATGTAAAAATCAGAACTGTCTAGCAGCTGTGCTCCCTCCTCTCTCTGTGCAGGGAAGCTGAGGGAGGACAGGTCTCTGGGGCAGCAGACACGGAGTGTCTTAGATGCCAGTTAGGTAACTATGCTGAAAACAATGCAAAAAGAGAAATAAGTGGGTATGTACAAACAAGTAGGATGAGGTTATTGAGGGACACACTATTTGAAGGACCTGTTGTTGTCTTGGTTTTGACTGATGCGGTCACCTCCATCAAGCCTGGTTACCTGTATATGGCACAAGTATGATTTCACAGAAATATGATCACTGATCAAAAAATCTGTTCAGCAAGGGAAACAACAATGCTCAGTTTGTCACAGATATGCACTATTTAAAGTGTGTTATCTTCTAAAGATGTGAAACTTACAAAGTGACTAGCAAAGAATTAGAGAAAATAGTTTAATTGAATTACAATTTGCACCACAGTGTGTGAAAGAACTCTAGCAACATTGAGTCACCTAGTACTACTGGGACAAAGTGAATACACAGTTCACTTCATAACTACGGTAGCGGTCAGAGAGGCCAAATGGATAATCTGCTGCCACAAAGAGAGAATGGGTAGCCAATGACAAAAAATCCAAGAGACTTATATTCAAGCCTCACTTATAAGCCATAGGTTATGCTAGTATGCCTTAGACAGCACTAGTTTTTTGGGTTTTTTTTGGTGCATTTACAAGAGGAATACAATATTCAAGATATTAAATAAACGTAATTAAATAATGAGAGGAAATTTTTTATTTTACTTCACATGAGAAGATTCAGCCTTAATAATTTACTGATTTTTAGAGTGCTGAACTAGTTATTGCGAGTACTTCTTTAATAATGAAGGAGCCTTTGTCTATTTATTTTTAAAAGCCACACAACATACAGATAAAGGTCAATGTTTAACATGATGCATGGATAGGCAGGACTTCTAACCATATCAGGCTTGTTCTTGATTTTATTTCATATGAAAACTCTTCATATCATTTGCATTGATGGCGGGGCATAAGATACATGGGGTTTGGTGCAATTTTTAATTAATGTTAGTGTTCGATTTTGTTTTAATCCTTCATATTTTATCCCATGTATTCCTTAACTGAAAGAGATTTTTAAGACACTTGTTAGGCTTTCTTTTGTATAGTAGCCTGTAAGATTTTGCAGGGAAGGAAGAGCTCTCTGGTGGTCAGGGTAGCATGGCTGTGGTCAGATCACAAGCTCTGCAGTTCACATTCTTGCATGTGAACCACTCCCTCTTTTGTACACTTTTGTTATTAATATTGTTGCTGTTACTGTTTGTTTTCCTGTCTCCTTGCTGTTTCCAGTAAATTGTTCTTATCTTAACCCATGATAACCTTTTGTGCCTCCAATTCTTCTCTCCAGCCACCCACACAGGGGAGGAGGTAAGGGGAAGTGAGCAGCAGCATGATTTAAGTGGGAGCACTAAACTGGAGAATACCATTCATAAATCACAATAGTACACTTCTAGAGTTAACATGTGCTGCAAACGAATATATACTCATATTACATAGCATTCGTTCCAAGTTCCGCTCTCCCATAACTCATTTTCTTCTCGTTAATGTATACTTTGACGTTAACAGGTTCTGTCTTAAACGTAACTTTAGCTATGGACAGCTTGTTGCTGCCTTGTGTAGCTAATTCTTTATTCTTTCCTCTATGAGGGATGCCATTTTCTGAATCACAATAAAACACTCTAAAAGTATCAGTATTGCTAGATAGCATGTTTCCCAGGTGAAAATGCCCTTGAGTTATATATTATCTCACACTAACACCTTTTTCTCTCTCTTATTGCTTAATTATATCACTCTTTAAATAAAAAAAAAAACCACCACATTTCTGAGTTTGTTTTCTTAAGGAAGCAATTTGACTAGTAATGTTTGAATTATTTTGATTGAAAACAGAGCCTGTATTAATGAAACAAAGCTGACTAGTTTGCACCCACTAGTCCTCATTTACTGATGTCAAATACTCTCCTAATATATAAACTTTTGATTCTACTTTATGCAAAAGTTACCATAATTGCATTGATTCACCAGGTTTTTCTTTTTTGGTGTTACTTAAGCAGCTGAAGGGGGAATATAAACTTAACACTTGAGCAATGAGAAGAGCTTAATTTCCTTTCTCTCTGGTTTTGTTCTGCTATAATCATATATCACCCTAAGTATCTGCCAGATAAAAATATAGCATGTATATAATATTGACCACTCTTTCCTAGCACTTTCATTCCTATCACGTTCTTTACATTTTTCAAAGTGCTAAATACACTGTCTGCTGTATTCTACAGAAATTGGTTTGCAAAAACAGGCTTATTTTCCAGTTGCAAATGGTCATTAAAGGACAATCTGTGCCATTTCATGCCAGGCTTGACACTGTTCATAGGTACCCGCAACTGGAAACTGTAGAGAAGAATCTTGCAGATAAAGAGTAAATAGCTTTGGCAACCCAAGGCAAAATCCCAGATCCCAATGGGTACACCCACATTTTATTAGATTCCAGACACCACTAACTGGGCCTCTAACCCAGCCACAGGGGGAGTCTGTTTTAAACAAGAGCACACAGTAGAGTGCTAGCTGAGAGTACTCTGGGGATTCCAAGTCCTGATCTTTAGCTGCCAGCAGCTCCACTAAGTACCCGCTTGAAGGCCCCCAGCTTCTGGCAGCAGCAGGAGCAGGCACAGGACTCTCATCTCTCAAACACAGCAGCAGGGGTCCTGATGACAGGGGTGGGTGGTTTGTTCCTTGGTTTTCTCTGACTTTGCTGGGTGCTGTCTCATGTGTTGTCCATTAGTAGTTTCAGACTGTTTAGCTATAAAAATAAAAACTAGATTGCTTTTTAATAGCTGCTGAGACGCCTACTTCGTGTATCAGTGCTGAGGTATATGTTCAGTTCAGTGATTTAGATAGATTCTGAGTAAAGAAAAATCTAGTCAAATCTGTACAGATTTTACTGAAGTTTTTCTTTCTGTAAAATGTATTCTTTTGCGTACATGTACCTTTCAAATTAATCTATTCATTTCATTAATAGTACAGTTACAGGGTTCATTTAACAACAGAAAAATCTCATATTGGAAATATTAATACTCAGTGAAAAAAAGCATTTTTGGATTTGAGGCAGAATATTTTTTATTCCTTTTCTTTTATTCTTCTTTCTTACAAAGTCAATACTAATCAAAGAAGAACATGTGTTATTTTTTAAATTATGGCAGCAAGAAGAATGATTTCCTTCCCAAAATAATAGAAAAGTTAGTTCCAAAGGTTTCCAATGCTGATACAAATCTTTATTAGATCTGTGACACAGGACTCTAATCTCCTCTTTATTTGACAGATATGTTGATTTGAGAAGAGTTTCAGCTGACTGAGGACACCTACTGCAAATAATACAACTAATATAGTCCATTTTTCTTTTTGCTATATATTCTACCTGTTTATATGCTTGCTGTAGCTAATGAAAAATGTAAGAATAGTTGCTTGTAATCTGTGCAGTCTCCCTTTTTCTTTTTTTTTGCTATTTTCCTGTAAATTAAATGTCCTGTTTGGATCACTCATTATAGGAACCAGCAATTAAATTGAGTAATTCCCTTGCTAAATTAAAAATGACACTTCAATTTTTTAAAAAAATAATTATCTGCATCTGTAACTGGTGTTTTGTACAGATGATCCTAAATTGTCATTCAAATGATATTTGATTTACTTCTCTTATTCTTAGACTTCTACATCTGGCGCTACATCTACCTGCACATCAGGAGACCATTTTTGAGTACAGATAATACAGACAGTTTCTATCTTGGCTTGACTAGTAATAAACTGAGCATAGAGACTCAGCACACACTGATGTCTGAGTTTGATGGAGTGGACTGAATAGCCAGAGTCTAAGAGATATGCCAGAAGAACATTCCAAATACACTGAATTAGAGATTTTATCTCATCTTTTATAACAAAAGATCCAAGAATATTTGACACAAACCCCTTAAACTGGAGTCTACTTCTCAGAAGAACAATTTGATTTGATCTAAAATAGATGCAATATGTAAAGGTCTAAATTGCCATTTCACTCTCTAACCTCAATATTTATTTTGTTTTCTGTTCTGTTCTAAAACACGTATAATTGGAAAGAAATTTAAATTTTCAAATTTTTCAGCTATCAAGCAGTAAGTTTTCTGTTGAAATCAGTCACAGAGTATTCAATAGAATATTATATTTTAAAACACAAGTTCAGGTGCAAATGGATAAGAGTATGCATGTCTTGGATTCTCTTCCAAAGCAATTTAAGGAGATAGGTAATTCTTATAAAATAGTAAGATTACCACAGAGAATAAAGACAATGGCTACACACACACACCTCATCCTGGATAGCCATAATTCAAGTAGTCTTATTTAGGACATTAGAGCCCTTCAAAACTCACATCACTCAAAACTTAAGATACACTTCCCCTATAAAATTCTGCTTCTTCCACAAGTCGTGACTCATTCCTCATTTAATAATTTACGTACACTGATGAAGGCTTTTCCTATTTTCTGATGTCTACATGAATAATGGCCATTCTCAAATAAACCAAACAGAAACTGTTACCAAAAATATGCAATACCTTTGATCAAAAAGCATATATCTTCAAGCACTTTGGAACATTTAAACTAGCAGAGCCTGGTAATGTTGTTCCCTCTATCATTAAAAAGTTTTAACGGTGCCTTCCTTCTTCCCAACTCACTTCCTGTTCAGAAGTTTGTTGCAATCCTTCACTGGAACTGAGAGCTCACAAGTCCTTTTCCCCATTCTAAAATGTAGGTGGTCCTCCATTTCTCTGTTGGGACTTTCCAAATAGTATGCTAACTTAAATTTTTCTCTCAATTTATTTTATTTCTCAATTTGTCTTGGTTCTACTAAAACCCATTTTGAAACAGTATTTGATGTTCAATTTATTCTCAGTTTTAGTATTTCACTGAAAATGGTTTACCCCAGCCTACCACAGTAGCTTGTGTTTCATAGCTTATCAGCTGCCCTATAAGGTCTTCCTCTGCCTAATATGCAATTCCATTTTAATATAACTGTGTCCATAGAAAATTCTTCAAATGCTTTTTTTAATTGTACATCCTATCATTAATTATTAGAAATAACAGGCTTAAGCATAATCAAAAGTGTAATTATATCAGACTAAATCCAAAACCAACTAGGTGACTGGTAGGATTGAACATGGCATATCATGCCTTAGAATAATAGGAGGAGAGTTTTACTAATTGAGACTAAATTACAGAATTCCTTTAACTCATTGCAGAGGTAATTTATAAGCAGTATCCTAGATCTCAGCTACTTTACATGAAATTAAACAATATATTAGACCATCTAATTCATGCATACATTACAGAGCTCAGGACAACCACTGCTGAATTGTACCTGCTCTGTAGTTCAACAGCATACCACTGCTTGCTGGAGCTGAGTTCCCTGTCCCTTGCATGGCTGCTCAAAGGAGTAATGAGCTATGACCAAAACACGGAGAAAGATGCACTTCCCCCTTGTTGGATGGTTTTTTGTTTGATTGGTTTTTTGCTTGATTGGTTTTTTGCTTTTTAAGTATGAACAAATGCATTTTTAAGACCTAGAGAAAAAAGTGAGACAAGCTGCACTCCTCTATTTACTTGCAGCAACCACCCTAGAAGAGTGAATTTCTACTATGACCAGTTTTGCATTCATTTTCTGGGAAACAGACTCAATTACTGGCCTTTAAATGGTCCCCAGTTTGGGGACATCCTGCCTGGCAGAAGCTTCCATGTAAGCATGATACAAAATCAAGATTAGCCTCAAATCCTGCTTGATTAACATGATGTTCTTTAACAGAACCATATTTTCTACTTATTTCAAGTCCAGAGCAACCAACCCACTGCCCAAGCAGAACAGATGGAGTCCATCTGCAAGTGCTGACCATTGTAACTATGTCTTCATGGCTTGTCATTTTAGAACCCACAATAAATTTTTTAGGTGATACATCAAACAATCTGAAAAGACGTAGATAACATGTAGGGTCTAAATACTTCTGTAAAACTGTATTTGACCCCAGCCACAAAAGCCAAAAAGATGAGTCACTCTACCTCCATCTTTCATTAACACAGATTCTGATTTTTTCTATTGAATAGATGTTTTTGCAAGTAGGAAAGGACTTGATAAAATTATTTAAAAACGCCCACCTCTAGAACTCAGATAGTAGGAACACAAAAATACTACTACTCAGAAAACAGGTGAATAGAGAACAAAGAAGTTTTTTTCTCTGAAGAGTATGGAAGAAAGGAGAATTCAACTTGAAATTATTACTTATTACAGCAACTAGAAAAATGAGGAGAGGGTAAAAATGTCGTAAGAAAAACAGAAAGCGGAATTTATGTAAACAAATCATTAATGGGCAAGTTTGGCCCAATGCCTTTTCTCTATTCACAACACGTTTCCTGTTCTAGAAAGAGTTTGGTCAACAACTGTACATTTTACTGTATACTTCCTCTAAGATCTGTAGGCTTTTCTTTTCGTAATAAGTCCAAAATTTACAAGAATATAGTCTTTACAAAAAGGCAACAGGTCTATAGATCCATAAAGTATTTCCACATTTTAGCTATCTCACAGTTTATTATAAAAGCTTGAAGGGCAAAACTGATATCAGCCAAGCACATGGGGTACTGGTATCTATGAGGTCCTCACATGCACATATTAATTTGGTATTTGGCTCTGAGAAAAAAAAAACACAAAAAAAATCCCCACCTAATCATTGACAACCTTCTCAGTATTTTCCACAAGCCTGTTACATATACAGAACCCAAGTTAGAAAGCTGTGCAGCAGTTTTAAATGGCTAACTCCTATACAATTTGTGACAATTGAATGCACAAAAGGAATATTTGCATGACTTTGTGCCTACATTGATATCCAAATGGGTATATTAAACACCTGAAATGCTTATACCTTTTTGATGTTTGTATATCAAAACTACACATATAGCTGTTGTAAAAAAAGTTTATACAATTTCCTGTAGGTCTGTAAAAAAAATACACTATTTTCATAATGGCTTTTTTTACTTTCAAAAAACTTTGTCAAAATCCTTCAAAAAGCTAATATTTCAGGAAAGCCCACGGAGGTTGAATTGTCTGCTGCTAATACCCCACATCCGGTGTTTTTCTTATGATAGTATTCAACCAAATTCTTAGCAACAACTCAAATCCTTCACAGACGTTCCATTATTCTAACAGTGAAACACTCATCAAGTACCCATCAGCTCCACTCCTCTTCTGCTACACTCAAGCACTACCAGGCCTTATAATAAAATATATTATCTTACAAAATGTGCGTACAGCGAAATGAGATTAATATTAATTTTCTTTTCTTCTTTTTTTGGTTTTATTTGCTTGTTTGTTTGGTTGATTGGTTCTTTGTGGTGGGTTTGGGGTTTTGGGGTTTTTTTAAATGTTCTCAATGTTTTCCAATTAGTTTGGCTCCATTAACCAAGTGATTGTGATGTCTGTGTTCTCCTTCCTACCAGTAAGTGAGGACCCTTTAAGTAATTTCATTGCGCCATCTACCTGGCTCCTGAAGAATCCTGGGTTTCTGCTCTGTTCCTCAGACAGCAAACTCACCAGCCTGCACCTCCTGACTTCCTGGTACCCACTACAACAGCTCTGCCCATTTCCTACTGTGGTCCAGAAAGCAGCACAGATGAGCAGCATGTACTCCACTCATCTTCCCTAACAGGAGAAACAAGTAAATCAAGAGCATCCCCACAGAGGTCTTCCCTCCCTAAGGCAAAAAAGACAGATGCTGTCTGGGAAGCAAAATGGCAAGGTGCACAGCAGGAATGTTGGGCTTTGTGCCTTCAAAGCTGCCAACATCCTCTGGCCTCAGGGACTACTTAGTCTGCGGGGTTGGGATAATAGAAAACATGGTAACTCCTGCCAGCTTACATGCTTTTTTTGCAACATCAAGGCTCACTCTCAAACTGTGTAGGCTAGAAAGTAGATTATTGACCTTTATTTTGAAACCTGTAATAGGCTGTGTCAAATGTGTGCAGTATTGTAATAACACTCATTGCACATTTGAACACTCTTATTTCCTGTTAACAAATTGTTCTTGATTCCATTTAAAATTATTTTGATAATTTGTGGAAAATAAATTACTATCAATGGTCCACTTATCTGGGTAGTGATAGACTGTCAATCACAGTAAGCTGCATGACATTATCTTTGCTTCCTATGTGGGTGACTTTCTAATTTGATGTATCTTGCTTTTTGTCAAGAACACAGCTGGCAGAAAATACTAGTAGAACTTCTTCAGGACATTTTCAATGTCAAAAAGTGGGATTTATGGAAAACCTGTTTGTTGCAGCTGAAGTTTTTTAGAAGTCTTAAGTGTCCCATTTATAATGTTTTCCAAAAACAAACTCTCCATTTTTCAGTATGCTCTGGAATATATATATATATATATATATATATATATATATATATATATATATATATATAATTAAAATATGACAGTTTTGCTTCATAGAAAGCTGAGAATTTTGCTTCTTGTCCTAAGTCAGGAGGAAAATTATTTTAGTGGTGAGGAATGTCTTGCCAGCTCTGCCAGCTCTAAAGAAAGACTCCTTAATAATATTTTTGTTGGTTTTTTTTCAGAGAGCTGGCTCCCAACATGAAGTAACAACTGAGAAATGAAAATTCAGACCTTACTATTCTGCTTCAAAACATTCTTAACAAATAGAAATTTCATGCATGCAGGTACACTACACAGATAAAATGGACTGCTCAGTCTGTGTCATGATCAGTCACTTCAATAAACACAGCCAAGCTGAAACAAACATGCAGACAGGCCTATACCAGGCAAATGCTCAAGAAAAAAAGTTCCAGACAATCCAGATGCACACCTGCTCCTAGTAAAGCAAAGTTAGACTGAGAGTAACTAAGTGGTAGTGAGATGGGAGTCATCAAATGACATCCCACTAAAAAGGAAAATCCTGATCTTAGAGAGACATTTGTTATCATGAAGTACTCATATACTGTTTGATAATAGCACCACACAAAACCAGTCCATGCATAACTTCAGTAACAACAGAAATACAAACAATTAACAATTATTAGAATTTATGCCATGATGTCCTTTCACAAAGACAAGCCTGCAGTCTTCTGATGCAAGTGCAATGGCAAAGTCTTTCTCCTTGCAGCTTTAACAAACAGAATTAGGAGGTAAATCACAAGTAATCTTATAAACCCTGCTAACTTGATTTCTTGCTTAAGGGACATATTCTCCAGGGAATGATTTTACTTAGTTTGATTATTTTAACTGCTGACCAACTATACCTATTTGTCTGTAAAAATGGAAGATTGAAACCTGCAAATACAGAACCACTTTCTCTTTGCATGCAGTTCATTTAAGTATTCCAAAAAACTTTATAATGGTAGATTTAAAGACAATAAGATAGAATATTATTTACTAAAAAGATAAAACTGAACCAGAAATAAATTATCTTGCTTGAAAAGTCACAAAATGAGTCAAGGTTAGACATCATTTAAGAGGAAAAGGGGACTATATTCCAGACACATTTGTACCATCTTAAAAAGAAAAGGTAATGTGTACATTTGGAGTGTATTACACCTAACAGGATACCTCTAAATAATGTATCACTTGTGTCTGTACTGGCAATACATATCACATGGCTACATTGCTTGCTATACACATATAATAAATAATCACCACTCAACTAAAAAAATGCCACCAGACAATAACATACAAAGGCACATAAATTAAAAAATTAGCTATTTTTCAACAGGTGTACTCCAAAATGTAACTGTAATATTATCTGTCATCTCTCAATTACAGTACCTGCTTAACTACAGCCCTGTATGCAGATTTTCTCTCTAATTATTCTATTCCATTCTAACTGACAATATATTCAGGGCACAAACCTGCTAACATACATTCTTGGCTTTAGAATTACATTATGCTCATACAAACTGACACTTAAAAATCCCAGGTACTACTACAAACTTTTGATTTTTTGGCAAGACAGCAGATACTTTTTGTGCTCAAGCATTCTGTCTTAAGAGGGATCAGACTGGGTTTCTTTTCCTTCTGTCCCAGTGGATGTTCATTTCTGAAATAGTTTCCAGAGACTATTTAACAAACATAGCATAAAACAGATTTCACATTGTCGTAGAAGCGCTACAAACGTTCAAAAAGGACTTCATGATGGGACTTCATTTACGTTCAGCTATATACACTTCCTCTCCCCATTCTTAACATGAGCACCAAATTTCCCTCGTCTCAGAAATTAGTGACAGCAAACAGAGTACCAACCCTGTCCTCTCAGAAAACACTTCTCTTCTGACTACCTCAAATTACTCTCTGAAAACAATCCAATGTGATTTAAACAAACAGCTTTGTGAACACAGAAGTACCTCATAAAGTGGTGGAGTCAAGTAGTTTACTTTGCTATGCTTCCTAATTAATACAATTACTTAAAATACAGGTCCCCAGAAAATTCTCACTGGTACTTATTCCACTAGTTCTTATCATTGCTACATCAATAGTATTTTTTTCTGAGGTTTCCAAGAGATAGACAGGAAGGAAAACCATTTTCATAGAACTACTGAATATATTTATGTACATTTGCTCTTCTTTAGACATAATCCAGTCTTCTCTTCCTACAAGGTTTTATGCACGTAGCAGATCTCAGTTAACCTATCACTACTACAGATGCCTCTTATATCAGCTTAAGAGGGTTTCTGTTAAGCTGATATATTATGCACTGCCTCCATGGGCAAATACACATGGCATAAATATTCATGCTTCTTATTTTTGTATGTGTGTTGGAGGGGGCTATTTTCTCTGTTTTCTGTAAGTACTACTCATTGCTGATAGAAAACCAGCAAAACACAATTATTAACTGGTGTTAATGACAGAAAAAAAAAAGGTAAAAAAGGGTAAAGTGCTTAAAGTGAAGCTGTGATGGATTGCAGAATTCCTGATAATTTCAGGCTGATGTGAGGCTGGTTCAGGGCTCCCTTTTCACCCCACATTTTCCATGAATGTTACATATCCAGTGTCCAGAGACTGGGTGTCAAGGGTGGCAACCTAGGTGCATTTTTGGCCCTAATGAATGCAATAGGTTTTTCCATACTCCTTTGAAAAGTTCTCACACTTCAAAGGTGCAATCCTCTTCCACTTAAAAAACTGTCAATATCTTACATGTGCAGAGATTAGGAAGAAGGTCTAGAAAAGGAAGGGAAGTATTTTCATTATAAAACAATATAGTAGGAAAAGTTAGGAAAAAAATTTTAGCGATCATCAGCAAGGCCCAGAGTTAATTCTCTGGAAACGTGTTTGGGAGGAAGCACGTGATGGGGAAACAGGGGGTCATCTAATTCAAGATATGCACCTCATGTGGACAAACCAGAAAGAAGATTAATGTCATCAGCAATCTCCCATCTCACAAGGCAGTAACTATTAAAATTTTTTCCCATCAGTGCATGACTTCTATACCTAATTATTTTGCAAATGTCTGTGAAAATAAGTTTTTTATATCTATTGATTTTAAGGGAATGGACATTTATGATGAATGCTTTGCACACAGATTATTTTCAAAGACTTTTCAATGGGTTTTCAGTATATTTCAGTTTCCTTGGCCAATTTTGAAAAATTGCCTCAGACTTTTTTCACTTTATTTCCGTCCTTTTACTAATGCTCCCAATGGCAATCACCAATGAATTGAAAGATAAACATAAGAATACAATTTTTTTGTTGCTGTTTGGTTAGGAAGAAGCAATAACTTTTAAATTAGTATTTTTTTTCTGTTTAAAATAACAAATATATCTTCACATTTTGAAAAGCTTTTGATTCTGACAGTAATTTATTAAAGGTCTGATATTAGCACATGCCTTAAAATGAAAATGGAGAGCATAATCATCTTGGAACAGGCTGCCTCGACAAGTTGTGGATGTCCTATCCCTGGAAGTGTTCAAGGCCAGGTTGGATGGGGCTTGGAACAACCTGGTCTAGTGGAAACTGTACCTACCCATGGCAGGGAGGTTGGAACTACCTACTGGAAACAGTTCTTCATTTCTTTCTGGACAGCATTTAGCTCTTATTTGATCCCAGCCCACCACAGACTGCTCATTCTGAGCTTTCAAACTGCAATGCTGTCACAAAGTTCATTTTCCATAAAATACTGAAGTTCTGTCAAGTTTTAAGCAGCTTAACAGCACCCTTCTCTGGCCAAGTCAGGAGGCTAAGACAGGAATACAAACAGAAACAAGAGGTGAAGGTATGTAGACAGCACTCAAATATCCACTTTGACTTTCTGTAAAGAATATGAAGCATCACTCATTAATCAGTTAATTATCTCACTACTTGGAAATGACTGTATGTCCATTTAGTCAATATCTTCTACTGATGACTCGAAAAATCATGAACACGATATCAACAAATAAGAGAACGAGTCTTCTTGAAAATATCCACTCCCACAAGACCATGAGCATTTGAATGCCGATCATTCACTCTGACAAAGTGATGAATGGAAATGACACACAAGAAAGACTCATTTTATAACTTCAAACCAGCTACTCATTTGGGAATAGAGGATTATTAACTTTTTGTTCTCAAAATTCTGATTTGAAAAGTGAAACTGTGAAGATAGCAAGTCCCTGCTCACATCTGCCCATCTGAAGGGGCACAGGAGAATGAATTATCCAGCTTGTGTCCTTCATGAACTGACAGCAAGATTTTCATCAAAGCGTTTTACTAAGACTGGAACCTCATAAAGGCAGTGAGCTTGTAGTTTTAACACTGAAGGCTCTGTTTGCAAATAATAAGAGGCTGATTTGGCATAAAGAAATCAGCAATAATTCTACTATTAAATTATACTTTAGGAGAGTGCAAGAAAAGAGAGATGAAGGAATAGATAGAACAAGAAAGTAGGAAACTGTCATTGACCCAACAAGGGAGACACTGAAGGAAAAAACAAGGCCCATAAAATTAGAGACTTGGGAGATGGGAATCCTAGCTTCTCCCACATGGTTAATTTATTCTGGAAAATCTATCAAAAATGGAAATTTAGAATTCCTTTTATTTACCTCTAATGCATTGTTACTTTGCTCAAAAGGTACCAGATGATTGAAGTGTTACACATTTTGTGGGGCTTTTTTCTGTCAAACTAAGTAGTAGAGCTTTCTCTTTCATATTGTGTCTCAGATAGGTGATCTCCAGTACTGAAGTGGATAAACTTATCAACTAATTTCACATGCAGCACTGAGAAGTCATCAGATGCTATCAACTCATTACTCATATGGCGAAGATCAAAACTAATGACATATGAAACTCCCTTTCTTGTTATTAGTCCCCTGAGTCATCCAATTCCCACTGTATTGATCTTCATTTTTTGCTGCCTCTCTCTATGTAACAAGCAATACTAATGCAGGTAGCCCCTGTGACTCATTCCTTGGGCTCACCCACCTGTGAATTGCAAGTGAGATGAGCTACTATGACACTGCTTTGCTCTGGAGTCTCTCACTATATCTGATCAGGCTACTGAGACTGCTTTTCTGCTTTTGGCAGCATTTTTATATTTAAGCACATAAATTATTTATTTTTTACCAAGAAGACTACTACTAGTGCTCAGACAAAAACTGGTAAATAATGACCATATTAATTCATTTTCTAATCAAAGTGGAATATTCCAATATCTTCATGATTTCCCAGGTAAAAGAGAAATAAGTATTTTCTGAGATCAAAAAAAATTTAATAAAAATTAGATATGATGACAATAATCTTTCTAAAAAATGGGAAAACATAATGTCTTTATGAAAAAGACACAATATCAGCTTCACATACAGGAATGAGAAAAAACTAAAGACTTTAGTGGATTCTATTTTCCAGGGCAAGGTAAATTAATGTTTTCATTTTTCTCTCTCTAACTTAGAAGACGTGAAAAAAAAAAACCTTTCTACTGATCTCCTTCTCCTATTTTTGTTGGTTCAAGCTGTGACTGCTTTCCAAAATTACTGAGCCATGCATCAGAAACAGCCAGTAATAACTAGTAGGAACATGTTTTTCTTGAATGTTCTTTATTCTGTCTCTGTTTGCATTCTTAAATTGAACTTACATTTCTCACAGTTCTCCCTGCTCCTTCAATAAAAGTGCTAGTGTTACGCACTCAGGCTTACACACCACTCAACTGACACATTCTCCACAGATTTTATTCAGTATCAAGCATATCCAAGTATTACATACTTTAATAAAGCACCACACTGATATTCCATAATGACCATAAGATGCCACTGTATCACTATATCATTTTAATGAAATATTCACATTATGATTAGCTTATGAAACTTTCAGTACTAATACTGACTAACCCACCGCCCCCCACAAAGACTGCCAAAACAAAACCTCAACTATTGCAGTGCTTTGTTGGTAAACTCTGAAAGCTTCTTTCTCCTTCAAAGTGAACAGCAAAACCTTGGCATTTGCTTCCTATCTCTCCTTAGTAAAAATAAAAATGATATTTTAGAGCTCATTCTATTCTCTGCGGTTCATATTGCATACTCCCTACATTCATCATTTCAAGTCTTTTTTTATCCATTTCTAGGTCTAATGGTGAACCATGGGCCAGGCAAATTGCCTTCTCTTTATCGCTAATACTCTAATCAGTGCTAATAAGGAATGATCATGTCAATCTTCATGCAATTATTATTGCTGACCAGTAAGATGTCTGTATAAAATATCTTCTTCACTCCTCCAAAACATTTTAAATGAATGGAGACAACAGTAATCCTTCTTTTGTACTTCTAAATGCATATTCACTTATAAGGAGCAAACTCTCCTGCCTCCATTTTTCCTTGGAGCCTTAAAAGTTTCAAATTTTTATTTGCTCTCTATGCATGTATGGAATATAAAGCAAAATGATTCCTCATATTTTCAAAATTTCACAAAGTGAAAAAATCTTTAACTTAGAATGATATTTTTCTGAAGCTCAACAATGTGCATAGCATATAGAGGATTATCTGTATTGCAAATGTTTCTCTGTGTGGATATTTTACTTGTGAAAACATTTAAGGAATGACTCAGTAAATTAGATAGTATAATCACATCATTTTGTTTATTATAATCACAACATTCTGCTAAATTCGAATACCATTCCCCAGGCTGATTTTGCTAATGCAGTCATCCTTAAATAGATATGGTCAGTAATTTTGCATTAAAAAAGTGACTGCTCTTTCAACTAGGTTCTCACTTGCTGTTTTAAGAAGAACTACTATGAAATAAAAGCACACAAAAAATAAAAATAAATCTATAGCAACATAATCAAAATGCTATTCCATAAGACCCTATTCCTACAGACAATTTATGGACAACCTTAGTTTTTACAAGTTGTTTAAAGGACTCTTACAGATCTTTTCTAAGTGTTTGCAGGAACATGATTTCACTGTGGTAGAGCTACCCATTTTGCTTCTCCTCACCAAAAAAATCCCAAACAGTTGCAAAGCTCCGGTTTTTATGGAACATAATCCTGAACAGATGGCTGCATATAAGACATGCTTTTATGCATAGACATACACACATACATATATATATATGAGCATATAAATACATACATATATATTTTAACTGGAGAGTATCTCCTTTTGATGCTCATTTTGGTCATTTTCCTATGGATGCTTTTGTGGGTATTAACAGTACAAGCTTTTATCATATATATTTGCACTATTATCATCACGATCCTTACAAAACAATATTCCCATGTTTCCTAGCAATCAACAGTTTTGAGTTCAAGCCAAAAAGTTTTGTTTGCTACATAAAGACAAACTCCTCAGACACTAAATGAAATCTGCTACTCAACACAAAAGTTTGAATATTTCAGATTCCATTCAGTGTAGAGAACTGACAGGAAAGCATATCAATTTAACTAAAATGAAATTTGTACTGTTCTGATGGGGCTTCTACTCACGTCTAGCAAAAATTACAGCCCTGGTATTTGAGGTAGAAAATCTGCAAAGGGAAAAAAATGAATTCTCCTATGATTTTTCTTTCCCTCTTAGTACATAAATAGAAAAGGTGTTGCATTGGTGACTGCTATGTACTACTGTATATATATTCTAACATAATCTTTAAAAGTATGATGTCTATACCAGTAAAAAAAAGAAAAGATATTTTGGTCTGTCTATTTTGAAATCCATAGCCCACAATGTAAAGCAGAGGTTAAAAATTAATGTGGATTATTTAATATAATGCCATGCTGAACTAACTCATGGGAAATAAAGGTCCATTCTTCAAAGGCTAGTTTTAGTACAAGTAATTTCTAAAATCATGAAGCTATTTTGTTCACTCTTAAGACTCTATCCTTCTTTGTGACCGAATTACTCACTGCAAAATCATTCCAAAAGTTGAAAATTAAAGTAGAGAATCCTTCTTGCTGTTCTGGACAGTACAAACCTCTACAAATACTTCCTATATAAGTATTACCTTTTGCATTACAAAAATTGCAGCTTTTACTAGAGTATGGAAAAATTAGGTTAAACAATGTAATCTATTTCAAAGGACATATATGGATATATATATATATACACACACACACACACACATATACTCATTTGAGTATATATCCACATATATAATGCATAATTTGATGTAAAATAATGTAAATACCCGAATAAACATATGCTAATTAATTAATAAATGGACAGATTTTTGGGCCTATGACAATACTGACTTGGATTAGTTATAAAGTTTACAGTTGTCTTGCAAATCACCATAGACATCTCAGTCTTAGTTTCTCAGGGACAGGCAACCAGCTGCAAAAGCAGATCATGATTCTTGTAATAGGTATCACACCCCCTATTCAGTATCAGTTGCAGAGTGCAGTGATGATTTTTCTTTTGTGCTGCTACTATGGCATTTCTTAACATCATGTACTGGCCGATAGACTAAACTCATACTTGCTACGAAAACTGGCTAAAAAACAGATTCGGATCTGCAATAAGAAATATTGCCTTTTTGTAGGGAATTAAATATTCCCTTCACTTAATTTACAGGACAAAAATATCTTTGTGTAAGACCACTTCCATCTGAGAGAAACATCAAAAATTTCTATAATTATTCAAAGAATCTGGGATGTCTCCTCCAGACCAGATGACTGTGAATTCCCTACAGCACATTTAAAAGTGTTTTCCCTTGGAGCATTCCCTTATATAAGGTAGAGTTAAAACTTTAAAATAGTATGAAATTCACTTTGACTCTTACCAGAAAAGACACTGGGGATCTTGGAAAGAAAACTTTTCACTGTGCGAATAGGAATCCCATTTTTCTCATCTTGCATGCGGGCTATGACATCTTCCATCTGAACAGAGAGAGGGCAAAAAAAAAGAAAGAAAGAAAGAATAAAGAAATCCAGAATTATTTCCTAAAATTAATCTCCAAGAAATCCCAGATCAATCTCTCAGAATGACAGGTCCACTTTTGCTATTTCTGTCTTAACTTATAACTTATATTCTATATTTTTATTGAACAGGCTACAAACTACAAGTAATTTATTCATGCACAAGAGTAAAAAAATTTATGTACTCAAGTCTCTTGAGAAAGAAATAGCAATGCAGAACAACTTAATTAAAGTTATATTTAGTTAAAGTAGGTAAAAGAAGTTGTCAAAAATCATTAGTGGATATAAAACTTCATTTTTTGATTGTATGAATGGTATTGTACCACATATAAAAGCAAAATAGACACGTACAGACAAAATAGACACATATAGACTTCTAGGGGACTCATACAGTTCTCAAATAGACTGTTCAAAACAAAAATAGAGTTTTTAAGTTCAAAGTAAAAATTCCTTCTTTTCTTTAGAGAAGGGGAAAAAATACAGCATGAAGCAATTTTGCATCCCTGGAGACAGCAGAGCCAGAAATGCAAGATTTTTTTCCAGGTAATGAAGTGGGTATAAAAATATTTAAGATTGGTTTGCTGATTTTTTTTTATATACTCTTATATTAGCTCAGTTTTTCCAACTCAATTTCTAGGCTAATTTGGATCATATATTTTATAAATTACACCCAACTCAAAGGTTCACTTTCCTGTGAACTACAAATAACAAGCCCTTTTACTGGAAAACAGAACAAATATTTGGAGTCATTGGCTTATTTCATTTCAATCATTTCATAATTGAAGTTTACACATTTTCAACTTCATTCTTTCTTTCTTTCAATATCTAACTTCTCAAAATATTCAATGAAATTGTGATAAAATTAATTACAACTATTTTTAATTAAATCACCAAGATACTCCACATGAAAAACTGTGTAATAGGGCATTTTATACTCTTTTATTAGTCAAAGCTTAAAAAAGTTTTCTATCTCACCTCTATACCCTAATAGGTTCCCAAAGAATTGATTTAAAATTTGTGGCTGGGGTGGGTTGTGGAAGTAGACTAACAGATAAAATTCTGTCATGCACCTTTTTTCCACTGAACTCAGATGACCCACATTAGCAAACAGCAAAGCAGCATTGGGTGCAGCTGTGCATTAACTGGCCCAATAAGTGAGTTGTATCGAGCCAGAAAACAAGAACAGCATTTGGGATCACCCACAGTGCATGTAGGAAAAAGAACAAAAATCCATACCAAAAAAAAAACCAAAATCAATGAGTGCAACTGCTTATGAAAAACCTATTTACACAAAGAGTGTCTGGAGGTTCCCATACATTGACAACCCAAGGAATGCAAATCCAAAAATTACACAGAAGTAGCTATTATTAATACGATATGAAAAACTGAGCCTATTGCTCAGAATTAAGCAACGTGCAAATGTAACAGAAGAAATGAACCAATGTTCATCTGACATGGAATTTAATAATTTAAATAGAAAAGGCTATTAATAGATCTCTGAAGAAATTGTTGACACAATTTCTTCACACAATTTTTGACACTACCTATAAATGGAGTCTGTCCCTTTGTTTATTATACATACAATAACTGAAGGCTTGTATCGAGCCCTTCTAAATTCAGTTGGTAAACTGTCTTATTGAATTATTCATTAAATGAATAAGAAGTCACTCAAATTCAAGTGAATATCTTCGTTGATCAAATTTGATGATAAATTCCACACATGAGCAGAGTAAACTTTTAAGAATATTGCTAGAACTGCAATGTATGTTACACTAGGACAAAGTTTAGAAGGCAATACATAAGGCAACATGATAAAGGTATATTTGCATTATAATAAAGGTTACTACAAACAAAGGGCATGAACTTGGAACACAGTATTAGAGAGATGTAGTTACCACTTGCTCAAGAACATGTGCAAATATTTAATGCCCAGCACTGTTAGTGCTGTCAGTAATCAGTCTTTTGAGGGTAAATGGAACGAATTATTAAGTGATATTCACATATGCTTCGCTAAACTTGCTTCGTGGACAGGATTTATTCTAAACTGTATAAAATCTAACTCTGATAGGGAGCTCTGGGAAAGTTCTCTGGTTTTGATCAACAAAGTCAGCTCTAGTATGTCTGCACTGCAAAATTACACCTTCCCCATCACGTCAAACTCATATTATTGTTCTGTATTAGGAGTGAATACCCTCTGTGCAAAAGGCAGCTCACACTCCAGACAGCATCATTATGTACTACATGGTAAACTCAGTGAAAAAAGATTACTTCCTAAGTGAGTGGGAATGTTCTGAAACAACACACAACACAACAACATAGCTAATTAGTTACAGTTGACCTGGGATTCTGCATGTTACATGTTAGACTACAAAATTCTTTTTTGTTCTGTCCCTTTTTGTACAGAAATCTAAGAAGTCGCTTGTGGTTTGTGGTTATCTTAAATCTTAAACATAAGAACTCGAGAAAACAAAGGGGAATTTTTAAAAAAACAATTTCAATTAAAGATTCAAAACTATCTAATCCAACATATGCAGGTGCACAGTTTGACTTTCAATATATATAGTGGCTATTTCTGTTTTAGCTGCTTTAAATTCAGCAAAATATAGTCTCTTCCACTGAAAAACATCTCATTTACTTATATTTGGGAAGCAGCAGTCAAGGCACTTCTCAGTCATTCATCAAAAATGACCTAAGACAATGAAAGGGTAGAACAGTTTAATTAGAAAGATGAAAAAAAATCTTAATCTAATTTTGCTCAAGAAGCCTAATCTGGGAAACGCATGCTGCTGCCTGATGTAATAATTTTCCTTCCTGACGTATCACTGTTTTCTTGTGAGTCACATGCCCTGATGCTGAAAAGTAAAATATAGACTTCTTTATTTTACCTCAGAATTAGACTTTCACAGTTCTTTTCAGATGTTGTTACCTGGCTAAACCTGACTGTCTCTGATCTTGCAATGGGATCTTTTTCAGCCCTAAACATTCTCAAAGAACTCAGAGGAAAAAAATCCACAAATAATTTGCCTCCTGATCATTCTGCAAATTGAACTCAATATACTTGAAAAAAAGAAGTTGTATAAGCACATCTTTTTAGCTTCTTGGTCATCATTATACATCACTAACAGGGGAAGTGTAGCTAGGAAGAAATTCCCAGTGCATCACAGATTCTACAGCCTTTCTAAATAAAAGTATTCTTCAAAATATGTGCAACTTATTTACCAGTGAGGCAATTCTAACCCTGACAAAAACTCACTAACCTTCTAATGCACTGGCAACTCAGAACAAACTTAAAATATTAATATTTAAAACTTCATTTGTCTCCCTGTGAAAATAATTTGAAGCCTCATCTTGACATTTAAGGACTCTGTGAAATCTATTTCAAAGACTAACTCTATGACAACAGAGACAAAGCATCTTATAATGAAGCAAAAAAAAAAAAAAAGAGGATAGCAATATCCCGTAATAGAAAGGCTACAGCTTACAGGAGTCACTGAATAATAACAACTCACTCTGCTCCAAACACACTGGGAGCTAGGCATACAGGCATGCATGACTTACCCCAGGAGCAGAACCCATACAGAACTAACACACTCACAAAGTCAGTAGTATCTGACCATGAGGAAAAGAGATTAAAAGTTATCAAATGGGAAATAAAGGTGATGGTTCTCATTGATGTGTGTTGCTAAAAGTCCATCGAAAGACTATGCTTATTAGGGTTTTCTTCTTCAATATGACCATAACAGGCTTCTGCCATATGGGGTATGATTCACCTCTTCTGTCTTTAATCATCACCTACATAAAGGGATTTGTCTTTCTCCATTATTGGCAGTGGAGGTCTTGACTGCAAACCAAGACCGGTATCCTTTAGCTACTTATAGCTAGGTGAAATGAATATAACTCCTAGGAGTAGAATTCTTCTTGTTCCTTAGATTTCAGTGCCATGTGGTTTGAGAGGAGAGACCCTGATCCTTAAATTTCTATATCTAAATATGAATTTCATTGCTAACTATCTGCACATCTTGCAAAAATAATCAACTTCCACCATAATTCAGCATCACTGCATCTTAAAAAGTAGGGGGGGTTCATTAGTTCAAAGACAAGAAAAGTCAAAAGTGCAAAAGGTTTGCAAGTTCAGGACAACAATTTTTTTATTCCTGTAAAATTGAGCCTAGTCAACTCCACATAAAGATGATCACTAGATACAAGGATTCCAATAGTAGAAAAAGTAATTGGTCTGGAATTAACTGAAATTCAAGAGATACATGGTAAAAACTTGAAGCTTTGACCCGCTCAGACATATACAGATATATCAATTTGATTTCTGTTCCTAAAAAAAAATAATTCAGTGACAGGGAATTAAGAGTATACCCATGGACATTAGAATGAAACTGAGCATAATTTTGTACTCAGTATCGTACCTCAGAACAGGGGATTGCTCTTACATTGAGTGTACTGGGGTCCACCCACGCTACAACTTTCTTAATTTTGCTAAAATCTTTCTTCTTCCTTTTACACAAATGCAGGGGTGGAATAACCCAGTGGAACTAACTGCAAACCTCATCCAAACTTATTAAGAAGTAAAAAGAGTTACAGTATGTAAAGATTTGTTACACACTATACAACAAGTTTCCTTAGAGATTTTTTTCCCCTCCTTACTTCCTTAGACATTTTTTCCCTCCCTACTTTAGCATTTTACAGAGTCCGAAATTGTTAGTGCAGCTGGCAAGAAGGTTGCAGGAGGTTTCCTTAGCCATACAGAGGTACATCAAGCAACATGGGCTGAACAAAACCTGCAGGGTAGGAGAAAGACGCAACGTTCCTTACAAGGTAATGGTCACTTTTTTTCCTGTTTTCCAACACATGCAGAAGATTAGATAGATAGACAGATAGATAGATTCTCACCTGATACTATACTTATTAGTATTACACTGGTAATTAGTTTCCTGTACCTACCCTTCCTTTCAACAGCGCTCCTCTCAAACCCCATTGTACTACTTATGCTCTGTCTCGCATGCTGTCAATTATACCACAAATTTTCTGTTGAGACTTCCATATTTACATAAATGGCTTAACTACCCCATCAATGTTTCAGTTTAGGAGCCTCAGTCTTCCCATGTGAGCTGCTCTTTGCCCAGACTATACATGCCAACAATCACTGCAATATCCTTCTTTAATCATCATAGTGCCTCCTGAGAGCTGCCCAAATCAGTGAAACAGGGGTCTTTGTTCAGCTAGTAAGGCTGCATCACTGAGAAGAAGAGAGCACAAAATACAGGAACTACAAATCCCAGGAGGCTGCACCGACAAGCACAGATACAGGCAAACAGATCGTCTGAGCTTGTTGAAAAAAAAAAAAAAAGTCAGGAGTTCCTATAAGAGAGCAGTTTTGCATCTCTGGTCTACCAAGACAGGAAACTGCCCTAAGTACTCTCTGATGAACATTATATTAGAGAATAACTTAATTAAAAGAATACAAGAATTACTGGTCTCATTCTTTTCAGAGCCTCTATTTGCTGAAGTAATTATCTGACATCATAAAAACAAATGACAAACCAACACAAAAGTTTCCAATCATATTAAATAGATGCTATGGAGATAGTTTGAAAAGCCTAATTTTCTACATATACCTGTGATGCTGGCACCTCTGCTCATGTTCCTTTCTTTCCATAGTATGAAGACACTGGTACGAGCAAACAGTTCATTGTCTGGCCTTAAAGAGAATATCTGTGGAGAGCCAAGGATGTTCTGCTTTCACATGTAGCACAAAAGTCTATATTGAAGCATTAGTTATCATCAGTCTTACGGTTTCATTTGTAGTTTTCAATCTAAATTTCTCCTTAAGGTTCAAATTTATTTACCCTCTTTAGCCGTACTGTGTCAGATACAACAGGTAATGTTCTAGATTGGCTGTAAAACAAGTGTGGTACTATACACACTAACAGCCTGTGCTTACATTAAATGAGTGCAAACCTTTTTATTTATTGAGAATAATTTAGGCTATTTTTAATTCATTTGAAAATCAGTGCCAATTTTGTGCAACTATTTTTGAGACCTGAGTTTTTCCTAATTAAAGGAACAGTCCCACTGGGCTTATCCCTACCATCAACCCTGTCTGTTCATTACTGAGCTTGCATCAGTATGATAGGCTCTGCACGCTTTGCTGGTTTAGAATTGGCTTCAAATTATAGTTTTAAGCATATTCTTGTCTTATTCACGTAACTAAAATGCTAAATCATCAACAAAATCACCATTTTATTTTAAAAGTGCTTGTAGTTTAATAAAATTCATACAAGTAGTTCTTGTGCTTTTCATTCCTACACCTATCTTAATAAAGAAGGGCAACTTAAAAGCATACTTCAAACTCCTGTCATTAACCTGTAATCATGTGGCCTGCTCAGAAGCTACAGCTGTCAGTGATTCCTAGGTAAAGATCGAACAAAGGTTAATCCCCAGCAAATAAAAACTGTACAATATTGAATGGAAAATCTTGGAGATACCATATAATACATTCTGCAGATAGCAACTGATGCTAATAAGTAATTATATTTTCTCCCAAGGACTGCTAATGTTGAGCTAGTGGTTTGATGCCCCAACATGTCACAAGATACGACTTTTTTTTCTGTTTCATACACTGGGTAAACGGAAGATCTTTTATTTCTATCTCCACTCTGCAGTTATTTCTTACTGTGCCTCCTTTGGATAAGTTGAACTGAAGATATTTTAATACTGTATTTCACCAAAAAAAAAAAAAGTTCTTTATTCTAATTCAGAAAAATAGTGCAAGTTTGCTTCTGTCAATATATATTTTGAGAATTTAGCACATCATAATTCTGTCAATAAATCTATAAGACTTCATGAGCTATTACTCCCATTTTTTTCAATTAGATAAATTTTGTTTCACCTAAGGTCCCTACACCTAGATACATAGGACATACATCCTGTTCACTGAATGCATATTGATGCCACGTAGCTGGACTGTGATCAGTAGACTGACGTAGTTTCTAAAAACTACTCAACAAGCATTACAGAAAAAACATATAACTTTAGAGGAATATATCATACTGATTCATCTTTGGAATTGAGAAAAGATTATAGAAAATGCTATAATAACTCTACAAAAAGTCAGGTAGTTGGCAACTCCAGCTTCCTGGCCCTCATGAAAATGCAATTTCAAACAACAAAAAACGTATTAAGTAAGGGAAGAGGGAAAAAGTAATTATAAGAAATTTTTCAAATTACATTGACAGAAATAACATTTCAGGGCAAACAATTATAAGAAAATGGAATAATAATTTAGAAAATGACTGTGAGGTATCATAGAATCATAGAATAGCTTGGGTTGGAACAAACTTCCAAAGATCATCTAGTCCAAACCCCCTGCTATGAGCAGAGATGCTTTCAACTAATGCAGGGTGCTAAGAGCCCCATCCAACCTGACCTTAGATGTTTCCAGGGATGGAGCATCCACCACCTCTCTGGGCAACCCATGCAGTGTTTCACCAATATAAGGACGAAGATAAAGCCCAATTAGTTTGGTGACTTCTGCATTGCTCTCTGCCCTATGGAGGGGGAAGACTTAAGGAGGCAAGGTGGTCTTCTACTTCTTCAACATCTAGAGAACAGAGATATTTTATAAAAACTAGATTTCTAGTTCTCTTGGTCCTTTAAATTGCTCCAAGGCATTAAATCCCATTAAATACAGAAGCATAACTGCAACCATAAAAACAGATTTTTGCCACTGACTTTTAAATTATGCTCTTATAAAAAAGTTGTTCTTCATTGCATTACAGTATGGTAAGCTTTCAGTATCAATTCTATTTGGCATTTAAAAAAAGAGGCTGCTGATGTAATATGGTAATGTAGCATTATATGACGGATTGGTTTCACAGTAGTCTGTTCACCCTCTGTTACACAACTTACTTGAAAACAAGTATTTTATTTTACCTAACCTGAATAGATAGAAAATAGACAGTTGTGTGTGTTCTGGCTGTGTCAGTTCTTAAAGCATGTCAAATGTAAAAGAAAGAAAAACAAAAGAAGTATTGAACTACTGATCTGCCAAGTGAACAATACAGATAAAGAATGGAAAAAGTCCACCGAAAATGCAATCATGGTACACTCCCTATGCAAAAAAAAAAGAACATATCTAGAAGAGTACTGAAATAAATGAAACAAAACATTTAAAACCTTTTTCCATAAAAATTTAGCTGCCAGCATTCCAATAACACCGGTATGTTTTCCCTCCTTATTAAAAATCTTATCATCATTTCCCCTTTGAGCCAGCAGAAGCTCCAGGCCGGATCATCTTTTTATTCCTCTTGAGAACATGACACACTGTAGTAATTTTCATGCTAAAACACAAACCTATCTCATATAGCTCTTGCTAGTAGCAATTCAGGAACTGTAATGTAAACTATAGGTTTATGTAAGAAAGCAAAGCAGACAAAAATTAGCCTGTCCTTCAGTGACAAAAATTATGTATTTCTCCATGTCAAGCAATATTTCTTCATCTCTCATTGACCATACAGATTAGTCAAGCTTTTCATCAGAACATTAGAAAATTTAAGAAAAATGGGTCATAGGTCTTCTTATCCAGCAAAGAGAAATAAAAAATAAGTTCTACTTGCATTTAAAAACCAAAAATATTGTGGTGAGTTTATGTGGAAGATAAAAGTTCATTTTTTTTCTGCATTCTGTTTTACAGTTTTGAAACATATTTTAATGTGAATGCAGAAAAAAACCCAACCAAACAAAATGTATTTGCTATGAAACAAAATTTTTAAAAATATTTTGTGTCAAACAGCTTTTTTCATTTGAAAAAGGTATTTCTGTCATCTATTACTGAGGCATATAATTAATAAAAAGAGTAATTAAAATAAGTGAAATTTGCAAAGAATGTCAAAATTGCCGCTATTTGATTTATAATTTCTCGGCATCTCCAGAGTTATTCCACTATAGGATTCTAGCTATATAAGCCTGACTCTAAGACAAATTTAAAATCTTGTTATCCTAAGAGTAAATGTTTTTATGGTATTCACAAAATCCTGGCATTCTGATAAAAATTACTTATATCATAACAAAAGGAACTTGATTAACAGAATGTAGAACATTGCTTCCTTTAGCAGTTATTTGGAAGAAGTGAGTTAGTCAGAATTTTGAAAAGGGTTTTTTATTCTACACACTGAATGGACAAAACAGAAATGAAAGTTCCTTGTTTAAAAATGAAAGCTAAGTTAGCCATATTCTTCAATCAAAGCAGGCTTTCCCAGGAGCTTTCTTAAAAGGAATCCTTGATAAAGTACAGTAACGTCAATCCGCACCTAATTCCATTGCACATAGTGACCTCACAACACACACATATTGACCTCTTGGCTTCATCTTTTACAAGTAAAGTTACCTGATTTCCTTCTCCACCCATCAAAAAGGGTATGTTTGTTCTCAATCCCACGCTACACTGCTGTACTTTCACAAGGATCCTCTGCCATGTAATGACTCAGGAGCAATTTCAGTAAAGCCTTATTTATCAAAGCACTTAAACAGTTGGTAAACTTTAAGGTGAAAATTTTCTAAGAAAATGGAAGTAACTAAACACCTAAGTCTCATTAAAAACCAGTTGACTGACATATCAAAAGACGGTGGGTGACACAGTGAAGAATCTGTACGTTCCAATGTTTTTTGAAATAGGACCCCATTTCAATGTGACATTTCCTAGTTTATATTTTGGCTGGTTGCAGTATAATTAGGAAAAGTAGAACACATTTTGTGATACTTCCTTTCAATTCTATGTAGCAACTAACTACATCAGCTCTAGCATACTACTGGACTTGTTCTAAAGGAATTAAGGAAATTTAAAACAAACTGTCTGCCTATGTCTTATTTAATTTTTTCTCTGCTTTTAAAAACATGAATTTTTCTTATGAATTCATGTTATATTTTTACAGAAAATCCAACCATATTTTTATTTCCTTGAGGATAAAGAGAGCAAAAAAGGCTATTTTGCCATCAAACCACTAGAGCTTTTGAATTCCCATGATTTATACACTTTAAAACAAATTGGGTCTGAATGTTCTGTACTTGTCTAATTTAGTCATAGTTTGACATTTACAGTATTTACATTTTATTTTCCTTTGTAGTCACTTTCCTTTTGATTAGAAATATTCTATCTCTTTATTGTCAAACAATGTTTGTGCCACAAAAGAAAGTAGAGCAGCAGTCATTAAAAGATTTGAAATATGTGAGCTCTGAAAATTGTGCAAAATGGCTATAAAACCATTTCTTTAGTCTATGTGATACGTGATTAAGAAAGGAGATATTCTTTTGTCAAAATAGAGTTTTTGTTTATATTTATATTATATAAACATACTATTATATGTATGCAATGAGATAAGGACAATATTAAAATCAGACACACCGTAACTTAAGAAACAAAAAGTGAAAATGGATTTAAGTGAATTAAAATTAAAAAAAAAAAAAAAAACAAAAACAACCAAAACAAACACAACAACAACAACAAAAAGTCAGGATTAAAGCCCAGAAATCCATTTGTGAAATTATTTCTTGATCCGGAAAAATATTAGGCATAACTCTTCAGAAAAAAATTGAAAAATGTTAGGTTTTGGCCAAATTTTATTTTACCAGAAGGACAGGCTCATTCTATTTATTTGTTATGGTGAGCAGAATATATGATATAATGCATATTGGAAGTCTGTATGCCATACACACCTTTCTGTCAGCCATAGGGGTGGACAAGACATCTCAACTCAATCTCAAATCTCTCAGCTGATATGTACTTCATTAATTTGAAGAGTTGGAAAAGTCAAAATCTCTGTACTAGATCGAGTTGGATCAAACTGGAAGCTTTAATGTGAGCCTTAGGAACCCTACATCACAATTTTCATAGAGAGTTACTTTCAGAACAGAAAAGCTTAATTGCATTAAAGCCATTTCTCACTTGAAAAATCACAAGCCTTTTGAAAGAAGTCTTTTTTTCCATCACCAGTTTATTTGTTTTACCAGTTTATAGGAGGGAAAGTAACAAGGTTTAACAATCAAAGCATTACTTCAGGGAATCCTGTATCTCTGCTAGGGAGCGTTTGGAATGACCCGTCTCACACTACAAATATATTAGATATGAATAATTGCTAGAAGAAATGAGACTCTTACTAAAAAAAATAATCCATATGTTCCTATGGAGAGCAATTACACTGCAAAAGATCTCCACACTAATAAATTAAAATATAATAAATAGAGGTAGTCTGCAAGTACCTACATCTTCCAAGCAGAAACCACAGATTCCTACCTTGGCTGACAAGAGGTAATACATTACACAACCAGTCTTTTTCCAGGAAAAATTAGGGGCTGCAGATGTTGAGTACAAATACAGTAAACCCTAACTCTGTTCTGATTAATTGTTTCAAATAAGGTGGAAGAAAAGTAAAATGCCTAAACATATCAATAGTGATAAGATTCCTCTGGTATTTGGTAAAATTGAACAAGTTGCATTTAGCAGAGGAATCACTTAACTAGGACTTGAAAATCCTCGGTTTTCTTCTCCACTTTGCTACCAACTGATATTTGACAAATCATTGCAACCTCCAGTGGCTGAGAAATCTGAGACACAGCTAAGGAAAAAAACACTAAATAAACTACTTTCTAAACACTTTTGACTTGTTGGAGCATTGTAATGCTAGATAATATCAAAGCATTCAGATTTTCCACAGACTTGAGTTTCTTTCAGTTCCAGAAAGCTAGAGTCATGACACTTTTTCCCACCCTATGTCTTCTCAGAGGCATGAGTTAAAGCCCAGTGTAGTGAGTGAAGACATTTCCCTTGATATTTTAGGGAATAAATACTAGTATCTCTAGGCACTGGGCTTCTAAATATTAACTACTTCATGACTGCCACAGCATATGTCCTCCTTTTCTGTGAAAAGCTAAACTATTTATAAAGTTCCAGAACTCAAATTTAAGAGGTTGCATGCCATCTACAAAACTGCAAAACTGAATATCTGTATGGTTCTCCCTGACAACTAACTTAACATCTCAGATGTTGATGTCTTGAATGCATTTAATATATTAAACTTCACTGAGAAGTTCATTATTCTGAAGGAGTATGTTTAGAGACATATTTGTTTACTGCATGCCTCTTTGTTCCATCATTACATTATCACATCTTGTTGCTCTACATCATGTTGCAAGAAAAACATGAGAAATAACTAATACACTGTAATTGTTTCAAATGGCTTTTATGTGTTAGACAAAGCAGAAAGGGAGGAGGAAATCACAAGCAGGACAAAGGAAAGATCCATGTTCATATTCTTTTTATCTCCTTTAAAATGGTGTAGTTTGCATTTTAGTTTATGGTCATCATTCACTCTCTTACCAAGATTTATGTCTTGGTACAAAATCCTACTTAAAGATAACTAAATAGGATCTTCAAACTCTAATACTGAAAAAATGCAGTTACAAAAATATTCACTGTCTCATAACATTTGGCAACACCTCCTGAAATTCTGCATCCATAATAGATAGCTTAGCATGTACTCTTAAAACCTATTTTAAAAGAAATCTTTATTTAAAGATATAAAATTCCCCTTTGGGCAGAATTCTCTAAGTGGTGTCTGGGGAAGTCTGGTGTCAAGGACCCCAAATCTGATTGTTACAACAAAAATGACAAATTCTGACAAACCCAGGCATTACATTTCAATCATTCCTTGCTGTGAAGTAGTTTCCACCATATAGTGACCATGGTGCTTCTAGTATTATCTCAAATATATTATATACCTATTTTCATAAGAACTACTCTTGAAAGTTGAGAGTTAATATAAAAAGATGCTGACCAAAGAGGCTGGAGATACTAAAAATTCTGAGAAAAATCTGCTGAGATTAGACTGAGGACAACAGTGACTTCTAGGCTAGTATAAATGGGTAAAATTAATAAAAGTATTTACTGGCATAACCTCTGAATGCTATTTATCCAGTGTAGATAGTCATGATATCAGGACATCCATGATACACTCCATTTGAGAACACTGTCTTGGACGTATTAACATGTAGGGTATACCTCTTGAATCCAGCCTAATGCAAACTGAATTGAAGAGACTTTTGTATCAGTGTCCTGGTTTCAGCTAGGGTAGAGGTAATCTCTTCTCAGTAGCTGTTACCATGCTCCGTTTTGGATTCAGAATGAGAATGGTGTTGATAACACACCAGTGTTCTGGTTTTTTGTTAAGTCATGTTTACCTTCAGTCAAGGATTTCTTTCTTGTCTCAGGCTCTGTCAGTGAGAAGGTATGCAGAGGAACTGGGAGGAAGTAGAGCCAGGACAGGTGATCCAAACTGACCAACGGGATATTTCACACCACAGAACATCATGCCAAGTATATAAACTGAGGGAAGATACCTGGAATGGCAGCCGATCTGGGTGCAGGAATGGGGATCTGGCATCAGTAAGTGGGTGGCGAGCAATTGTATTGTGCAGCAGTTGTTTTTCCCTTTTTATCATTATTATTATTACTATTATTATCACCACTGTCATCATCATCATCATTTACCATTAATACTCAATTTTACTTTATTTTCAATTATTGAACTGTTTTTTCTCAACCTACAAGTTTTGATTCTCCTCTCCATTCCACTGAGGGGGGGGAGAAGAGGGGAGGTTGCGGAAGCGGCTGCGTGGTGTTTAATTTCCAGCTGGGCTTAAACCACGACAATGGGATGAAATAAGGTTCCATTCTGACTTGGTTTTGCTCTTGGTAACATTCCTAGAAGCGAATTTAAATCTTGACATCGCTTTAGAAATTAGTTCTAAAACTTCACTGAAAATGTTTGAACTTTATTAAAAAGAGCAGACAGGCTGCTTATTTGTCTTTCTGCTTTCATCAATATTTATGGCACTCGGGTGACTGCTCTGAAATTATTAGCAATATTAACCAAACTTAATTAATCTGAGACTCATCACTTTTTACTTCTTACTCAATTCACTAAATTTAGTACAATGAAACAAAAGGTCCATTTCTCAAATTAAATATACCTCTACAACAAGTAGCATTTGATAAATTACCTTTAAGACCAAATGCAATGAACTGGAAATTATTTCTCTATTGTAGGAAGTTTGCTTTTAATCCTTCTTTGTACAATTTTCCAGTCTCTGCCCAAAAGAATGGGCTTTACCATTGTTTACTAGTCCTGCTTAGCACTAAATAACAGTTAAAGGGGAGGTAGGTTTGGGGCTACATGCTGATCTCTCTATTTTAAAGCTGATCAAACATATTATAATAGCCTTGCTTATCTTACAGAAACAGCAGCACCATATTCTACATCATACATTCCTCCAGTACTTCAACTCTGACATTCATTCCAAAGCAGTAGTCCATTCTCTATATACCAGTAGTTGTGGACACATCTCGATGGTGATAATGAACATAATGAAGGGTTCATGAAACACTGTTCATTTTGGACCAGCAGGAATAGGTCTTCCACACAGATAGCATATTTGAAATTTTCCACCCAAAAACCAGGTCATGTTAAATTCTGTTCTCTACATAGCATCAGTTTTTTTGCAATCTTTTCACATGGAACCTAAATGTAGGCCCACTTTTGCAGAATAGATCTTTATTCCAGTACTATTATACAGTGCATATGTACATACACACACAGATGTACACACAGATGCATCTAATTATGATTTTTATTCTGTATTGTATAAAAAAATGATCTTGAAAACTTTGACGCAAAAGGGGTTCCTTGGGGATGTTGGAATATTGGTTTTAGCCTTCTTATCAAGCCATAGGCTTAAAATTCTAGAATTTTTGTTATATTTATGAAACCACACAGTAATCACTTGCACATTTAACCGTACTTTCCAATCAAAATACATAAAAGAAATGCCCAGACACAGAAAGCCCACTAGAAACAATTAGGAGATCAATTTGTACCTTGTCTCAAAAGTGAAGTAGTGATGCTTTGCTTTATTGCCTTCTTTTATTTTTTTTTAATGTCAGTTACGCTTATTATTCCATCAGAGCATCCCCACACAGTCCTCTAAAGCATCTAAAGGACTTGTAAAAACCAACCGGAAAGTGTGAATCAGAATTTGTTCAACATCATACACTGCAAAATGAGTTGCTACTATGAAGGAACTAGCAAAAATTACAGTTTTCAATCTCAGAATCTAGACTTTATTCTAGGATCCAAGTAATTCAAGTGACTACATATTCCAAACCAGATCATAAAATTGTAATTGCTTACCCAAAGCTCAAAAGCAGCACAACACATGTTCTTTGATAGTGCTCAGAGTCACAGAAATTGAAAGATAAAGCAGGTGCCAAAAGATAGAAGAACATGTGGTAACTCTCATAGTTTGTTACTACTGAATATTGTTGTCCTCAAATCAATAACCCTGGAAGATTATTGCACCAGAACATCCTACACATATCCACAGCAAGTTATTTTTCAGACTGGTAAAGCAGTAAGTCACATTTTTTAAATCTGTTGAAATCCATCTTGGAATTTATTTGAAATACAGGGCTGAGCTTTCCCTGGCCTTGCCCTGAAGCCTGACTGAGGGTACAGCACCAGGATGGTCCCACTTCAGTCCCTCTGCAGTTCATATATAGGCAACTTGGACAGTACAGTACACCAAAGGCTGCTCTGAGGCAGCATCAAATTGCTTTTGCTGCATTTTCTCTTGCCTTGCCAAGCACATACATAAAGCAATAATTAGTTCTTAGGCTCACTAGTGCTCTCTTAATGTCATCTCAGATGGTGTCAAACCCATGACTCCAGCACTAAAAATCAGATTAATATAATTCATAAGTGATTAACATGAAGTTTACTTGATTAGCATGAAGTTTACTTTAGAACTTCAGGCACTGTAGCAAGGCTTATATACTTAATATATTCACAGTAGTTTAGTTACATTGATTACAAACCTAACAGCACTTAAAACAAACAACTTTTCTAGATTTTTTAAATTTAAAAACCTACCTTGCAGAAGGTAAATTAAAATCAACAGTAGCATTCCCTCTTCTGATTAGACAGAAGACAGAAAGAACTAATATTTATATCTAGAGAAGATGTAGCAATGAAAAAGTGAAGTGTGGACAAGAACAAACAAAGTTAAGGAATGGGGTCCATGAGGGAAGGGTTTAAACATCTGGACTGAAAACATCAGAATCAGGATGACCAAATAGGGAGAGGACAGATGTGAAAGACATAGACAGAGTTTTGATCTAGCGAAAGACCTCCATGACAAGGCAGGTTGAACTAGATGATCTTTAAAGGTCCCTTCCAGCCCAAACCATTTTGTGATTCTACTGATTCATGAAAGGCAGAAAAAGTGAATATGGGAGACTTAATATTTCTCATGACACATGAGTGAAGTGGAGATTGGCAGCTATCTTGGTCACAGTGACCACAAAGTGATCAAGTTTAAAATCTCTTTTGACAGGAGAAAAAGTGCCAGCAAACCTCGACTCTGGACAAGAGAAGAGCAGACTTCAGGCTGCTCAGGGAATTAGTAAGGTCCCTTGGGGTAATGTTTCTGCAGGTCCTGGGATCCATCAGTGCTGGTCATTTTTCAAACATCACCTCCTAAGGGCACAGGAGCAGCAATTCCCAAATGTTGAACTCAAGTAGGTGAGGCAGAAGCCCAGCTTGGCTGAGCAGGGATCTTCTCTTGGAAATAAGGCAAAAAAGCAAAGTGTCTGCCCAGTGGAAGGAATGTCAAGTGACAAGGAAAGAATTCAGAGATGCTTCTTGCCACTGTAGAGAGAAGATTTGTGTGGCTGCAGCTCAACTGAAGTTGCAGCTGGACAGAAATGGGGGGGACAATAAAAAGAGGTTTTCCAAATCCGTTAATGGCAAAAGGCAGTATAGAAATATAATTGGCCCGTTACAGGATGAGGACGGTCACCTCACAAACAGGGACAGAGACAAGGCAGAGGTGTTTAATGCTTTTTTTGCCTCTGTCTTCAACACAGATGACAGACCAAGGGGGTCTCAGTGCCCCGAGTTGGAGGACCATGACTGCGAGAACGTTCAACTCCCATTTGACCCTGAAATTGTTCAGTATCTGCTGCTCCAGCCAGATCCCTACAAGTCTATGGGGCTTGATGAGATTCATCCAAAAATCCTCAAAGACATGACTGATGCCATCAAAAAACCTCTCTCAATGATTTTTGAGCAGTCTTAGGAATCCGGAGTAGTCCCAGCTAACCGGAAGTTGGTGAACATTGTCCTGATTTTCAAGGGCAAGAAGCAAGTCCCTGGAAACTACAGGCCTGTTAGTCTCCCTTCAGTGCCCAGCCAAGTTATGGAGAAGATTATTCTGGGAAGTATTGAAAAACACCTGAAAGACAATGTTGTTGTTGGTCATAGCCAGCATGGCTTCATGAGAGGGAAGTCCTGCTTACCAAACTTTCCTTTAATGACAAGGTAACCCACCTGGCTGATCAAGGGAAGCCAGGTGATGCAATCTTTTTGGATTTCAGTAAAGCTTTCAATACTGTCTCTCACAAGATCCTTCTGGACAAAACTTCCAGCACACAGCTGGATAAACACATCATGTGGTGGGTGAGCAATTGGCTCATGGGAGGAGCACAGAGAATAATAGTGAATGGGGTGAAATCAGACTGGCGAACTGTCACTAGTGGGGTTTCACAGGGCTCTATCTTAGGCCTGTGCTCTTCAACATCTTCATAAATGACTTCAATGTGGGACTGGAAGGGATACTGAGCAAGTTTGCAGATGACACAAAACTGAGAGGAACTGTTGACTCCCTTGAAGGTAGGAAGGTCCTGCAGAGAGACTTTGACAAATGAGAAGAGTGGGCAATCACCAACCATATGAAGTTCAACACAGGGAAGTGCTCGATTCTGCACCTGGGATGGGGCAATCCTGGATGTACATCCAGACTGGGGAATAAGATGCTAGAAAGCAGTACCATGGAAAGGGACCTGGGGGTCCTGGTCAATGGCAAGTTGAATACAAGTCAGCAGTGTCCTGGAAGCCAGGAGGGCCAACCGTGTCCTGGGGGGCATCAGGCACAGCATCACTAGCCAGGCGAGGGAGGGGGTTGTCCTGGTCTGCTCTGCACTGGGGCAGCCTGACTTTGAATATTGTGTGCAGTTTTGGGCACCACAATATAAGAAATATATAAAAGAAAGATATTAAGCTCTTAGAGAGTGTCCAAAGGAGGGCAACCAAGATGCTGAAGGGTCTTGAGGGGAAGCCGTACGAGGAGTGGCTGAGGTCACTTGGTCTGTTCAGCCTGGAGAAGAGGAGACTGAGGGGAAACCTCATTGCAGTCTGCAACTTCCTCATGAGGGGAAGAGGAGGGGCAGGCGCTGATCTCTTCTCTGTGGTGACCAGTGACAGGACCTGAGGGAATGGCCTGAAGTTGTATCAGAGGAGGTTTAGGTGGGACATTAGAAAGAGGTTCTTCACCCAGAGGGTGGTTGAGTGCTGGAACAGGCTCCCCAGGGAAAGAGTCACCAAGCCTGACAGAGTTCAATAAGCGTTCGGATGATACTCTCAGGCACATGATGTGACTCTTGGGGATGGTCCTGTGCAGGGCCAGGAGTTGGACTCAATGATCTTTGTGGGTTCCTTTCAACTCAGCATATTCTGTGATTCTGTGATATTAGGCAAAAGGCTTAGGACAAAGAATGAAATGTGTACATAAATGAGTTGTGAGACACAACTTCAGTTTAGCCAAATAAAACTGATGATTACTTGAACTTCTGCAGCGCATGGAAGAGTTCTTAAAATTTAACTGAGTTTCATGTTACCTACACTGGGAGAAAAGCACTGCTTTCAATGCTGTTGCAAGAATATCAATTGCAGTTTTTAAAAATGCATAAGGAACACTATAGTATTTTAAAAACATTATTCAAATTTAGATCATGCTCCCTCATCCTCGATATCTTAAAAAATTCACTGCAAAGAGGTTGGCAGGTGTGACTGCTTCTGAGAGCCTTGATAACCATTTAATATCTCAGTTAGGATGAAGCGTGACAGAGGAGTGTCTTTTGTGCTAAATGAAAACAGTTCATACATGGAAGATACAAAAGGAGGTAGGAATTCAAATAATAATGAAGTGACTCAATGACAAAAAGATATAAACACTTTCTGAAAAGAACCTTCAGAACTGTGCATGCTGACAAATAGTGCACAAACAAAAAAACATGTGTTTAATATTAATTTCCAAGAACTTTATCATATGCTCATCCTTTCCCCACCCCCATCAGAATCTTCAAGAACCAGATTATTGATCTTCAAAAGCCATTTTAAGTAATAATATTTAAAATATTTTGAAATGTATAATTTTATTTGTCTTTATCTAGTAATTACATTTTAAATTACTGAAGTTGAAAAATTTCTAAAATAGAACATTTTTGTTGCAAGCCACTGTCCATATTTTTTCCAGACATAGCAATATCATTATTTCAAGCTATTTCTGACTAAATGGGAGAAAAGCATTTTTGCTATAAACTAAGACCAACAGGTATGTGAAAGAATGATCAACAATTAAGTGAGGAAGCAGTGGACCAGGTTGGCAAGCAAAAGTTGTGTGGGGTTTACTAGACACCAGAGTCCTCATAACCAGCAACCTAGGACTAAAAAGAGCCCACCTCAAGCATATCCACATAATTAAGAATGTGCCTACAGGACAGCATTTTGGGGAAATCAAATAAATGGCATACGAAGGACTTTCTCATTAAAGGGAAATTATTTTCTAGTTGACAATTGAGTTTACTACATATGTGACAAAGTGTAATTTGGAATGTTTCATTTAGTATGTTCCCTGTTTCTGTTCCTCTCCAAGAACATGAAGGGATTCTTTGCTTATTTTTCATTTGCCTATTTCTTATTTGATTTTTTTTTGTTTATTTGTTTGTTTATATCAACTCTTATCTAATGTTCCATGTTAAGACTTTATTTGTAAAACAGTATTTGAGGGACAATACTATGTCCTTGAATATTTTGTCTGAAAACTATATAAGGAACTTTTCTGTGAACTCCACCTACATTATTTGTACTTTATTACTTTCTGTCACTCAAGACTTCCTTTACTGTTGTTTAAAGACAGTGAAACTCTTGCTGCACCTCCTTGAGTAAAATACTGCTCAAGTCTTCCATTTTCACTGGCTTTGAATCTCCAAATTTGAGTTTTGTTTTTTTCTGCATATATTGTAATTGCTTTTTTATGCATATATTATGCTTGTAGCTTATCAGCTAAAAAAAAGCTTCTTACTTTGAGGCTCAATCTTCAGCACATTAGGTAAGCTATGTGAACAAGTGATACTGTTAAATAACAGTGCAAAGAATAAAATAAAACCCACTAAGAAATGGTTTGCTTATACTGCAACACATGTTACCATGGAATTCATTTTTGTTTCAGTCATAATAAAGATTATTCCCAAGGTATTTAATAGCTTATAAAATTCATAAATTCTTTCGTACTTGGAAATATATCAACAGAGCCTCTCATCTAATAGTATGCAATTTTTTTAAAAAATTTAATTTGGGTTCATAATCAAGTATTCTGATCAATTAAATGTAACTGAACCAAGCACTACATAAGAGTGATAGCAACGGATATGAATTATAGGAATATCCATATTCCAGCAGAGGAATGATTGCTTAGTTAGGAAGTTAAATGAGATGATCAATTCTTAATGTAACATATAGCAATTCTTCCAAGTTGCTGATTTCATGTTTCACAGCTATGATTTATTAGATACATGCAGGATTTTTTTTGTATTGCTCAATGCAATTCAACTCTAATACTGTTTATATCGGGTCTTCTCAATAGCTCATATTCAAAAGTGTGCCATTACTGTCTGAGCATCATACATCCTCAAATTCAGCTAAGATCTCAGCCCTTTTGAGCCAAAGTAACAGCAAAGAGAACTCAGCTCTGCCCTTCAGAATTCAGGTTGTGACACTGCCAGGCTCCTACACAGTAAGTGTTCCCCATGTCATCGATTATTCAGGTAGAGACTACACTGACACCCTCAAATCAAGTAGAATAATTTGTTTGTAAACTACACATAAATATCTTCCAAGCAACATCTTGAAATTAAGTAAGCTACCAGTAGACAGATGGTTGAGCTCTGTTCCAACTCAATTATTTATGATTTTACAGTTATGTAGATTGATTTCTACAGTTTCTGTTAGGTGTCTGAAAAAAAATAATCCTACTATTGACAGATGATGAGACAGCTAATGAACACTGTGGAGTGCACATAGTGCAGGATGTACTGCTTCAGAATGAGAGAGGAAAAATTGCCTGATTAAAATAGCATAAAAAACTTTTAGTGGTTTCTTTTTTATTAGTAGTATTAGTGTAGGGCTCGCTCGTTCCTCAGTACAAAGAACTGACTAGTACTGTAATGAATCCTCTCAGGAAACCATCATTTCAGTTCAGGCCTTCAGGTAGAAGTTTTCCAATTTCCTTGTGCTAATAAAGGCCTTTTTATAAATGATTGAAGATGTTGCCACTCACTTCCACAACTGAAACACGCCACCAGCTCTTCTATACAAATTATTGAACAGACAATCTTTAAAAGAAAGAGGAGCATAAAGGAGAGGGAAAGGAAACACCAAGTTGGTACAGCTGTAAAAAAAATCATGCACTTAACACATTTTACAAAAACTGCAAATACATATTAAAAATACCCTCAGATAGTTTGTGCTCATTTACGGAAGGATAACCTCAATACGATCATATCAAAAGACTAAACCAATAAGTGCATACAGTATTTTAAAGTAAGACTCACAAAGACTCACAAATAGTTTCTACAGACATTTTACAATTTAATATTTTTCTAGTGTAAAATAAATATTCTTTATGATGTATAATCTCAAATAAAACCATACTTAAATCAAGATGCAGTTACCAGCAATGAGTTTTCTTAACCTCAATGAAAATTTTAACTCTTATCTGGAGATGAGAACCTGCTCCTATTAATAATTTCCCACTTTCTGTTCCTTTTATTGAAGCAAGGTTTCTTTTGTTTATTTTAAGCTTCATTTTTTTTAAAATTTTAATTCTATTGTGTTTAAATTTAGACACTAGATACCAATATAAATATTAAATATTAGATAATTGATATACTATATAAAGTCACAATATAAGTTTCTCTTAATTTAATTCAGAATTATGGAGATGGGACAGAATAACATTTTATTTCAAGTTTAATGTTGGTTTGTACTGGTAAAATTGCTTTAGAGAATTCTGAACTTCAACCAGTTACAATCCCTTAATGTGATGAAGGTAATTTACAACTTTTGCAGCAACACAGTGTCTCAATAACAAAACTGAAATACTGTAGCAGGACAACAAGCTCTGTGAGTAATTCTGCATACTGAAAGCCTGACTAATGATTTTTCCAAAAAGACACCATCAAGGATCCTGAATGCTACCTCTTCGACAGCCAGACATCAGGACATCCTGCCTTCCTCTCTGTCTCACAAGGTGAGTCGATGTACTTCAGAGCTTTTAAAAGAATAATAAGGTTGTCAATGTTGTAGCTCTAAGCGTCATAGGCACCACTGATATCAATGGAAAAATAATATTTCACCTCTGATTGAGAATTGATTTTGCAGGTAGCTAACTTCAGTGTGTAAGAATCAGAAAGTTAGTTAGTAGAGCTACCATTGATGGAGCTCATTTATATTATTTTATCTATGTAGAAGTTTTATAAAACCAGAGAGACTTTGTTATTCTTATGCCACACTTTCTCTACTACTGATGATTTTCACATCATTAGCTGTGTCATAACAATCACTTTAATGCTGTATGGGCTAATGTGAGGGCAGAAAGCTCAGTCAGTGGTAGCAGTCAGGAAAACCTGTTGGGACAAAACCTTGCATTCCTAGGGACCATTGTGTCCCAAATAAATAGACATTGTACAGAGACCTAGCACCCGATCCATTTAAACTATTGATTCTATCCAAGCTAGTTATTTGAACATAATAGGAGGATCCATCAGCAGAAAGACTAAAGGTATTCTCTCATGTTCATTTGTTTGTAATTCTGAATTTTAATAGCTTTTCATTGACCCTTTTTCTCCAACTCACCTAAAATACCCAGAAGACATTTTTCCTCTATCATAGGACTATCAGCTTTAATATTCAATTTACTACCCCCAGGAAAAATCTCAGCAGTAAAAGCTAAGTGAGAGAGTGCTATATCTAGGTATGAGTCTTTTCATAATCTCCTAAAGAAAATCCAAAGCACAGTGTCATTTGTAATTTGACATATGACAAATTTTTCAATGTCAAGCTCTCAAAAGAACAGATAGTAATAGAGAACACCTCGCTACAGCTATGAAAACAGAAACATACTAATACAACTGCTTATTGGAATTTCCACTGCCACTACATTTACATACCATGTACATAGCATTTTAGTGGTACACTTGCATTTTCTGTGAGAACAAGACTGAAAGAAACAGGAGTTTAGTCAGAGAGACAATGTGATAAAGAGACTTCAAGTGTAAGCCAGTGTCAATGCTGTGTCATCTGTCTATTTTTACAATTACATTTGAATATTAACTGTTCTCATTTATATACACATTCAGATTTATATGGATACAGTTTATTCACCATAGCCAGGGATAGTTATATATGTTATGTATCCACGATTATATACAGCATCAAAAAATAACTAAAGTATTTTAAAATATCCATTATAATACTAATTGTAATAATAAAATTGAAATATGACAATCCTTTTAAACAGAGTTTACCCATAAGAACTGAAACAGGAAGAGACTGCTTAGCTTCTACCAAAGAATCCAATAGTTATAAAATCTAGAGGAAGACAATTGCTTTACCTCAGCGTTAGAGTAGAAAAACAGTATCCATTTCAAAGATGGCATATGAATGCATTTCTTTTTAGAGGCACATTATATATCCAGATTAAATCCTAAATCTATGTACGTCAGACCTTGAATTACTCCACAAGGTCTTCCCTTACTATGTTCTTAATGAGTCAAGTTGCTGTGAGAAAAATTGTGCAAGAGCTCATGACAACAGGCCCTGTAATGATGCATATATTCATACTGTGTGGGTGTTGCAGATGGAGTGACGCACTTCGCTTGTAAGAGAGAAGTAGCAATAAGTTTATTGATATAAAACAGCAAATTAACAAAGCTGGATAGTAAGAGCCTCAGTGGTTTAAAAGGATTCGATAGCAAGGTACGTTTGAATACAGTCTAGAATACAGAGTCAGACAAAACTGTCAGAGAGACCCTCCTGTTGAGTCATGAGGCTCAGAAACAAACCCACTTGCTCTCTAAACTCCCTTCTGAGGGGAGTATAAGGTGTGCTAGATCCAGACATAGTCCCAGACTTAGTCAATGGTTTATGTCTAAAGAATTATATGTGCACAATCAATCCTTTATATCACTTAGAAAAGATTTCAAAGTTTCAGCACACTTATTCTCAATTCACTTACTAAGTGTCTCATCATCATGGCTACGCTTCGCAAATGAAGAATCTGACACAACAAGGATTCTCTCACCCTCGAGGAGTAACTTTTAGAGGCTTCTCAGTTCCAGGGAAGATTCTGGTCTGCAGCCCATTGCCATGCATGAGAGCTCAACAGACCCTGGGCTGTCCGCTATTTATGGAGTAAGATGATTGACTTATAGTCACATTTGCATACCAGCTGTATTTAGGTTGACACATGCTCAAAAGCTCTCAGCTGTTGAGAAAGACTTATGGTCCCTAACTATTGTGTTGTTATCTGTCTTACCAGAGTCCAGCCGTGGGTGCACACCATCATAATGGACAACTTAGCAATGCCTTGACTTTCAAGATTTTCCTCCTATGTTCTCAAAATTACTGTCTAACACCAAGTACAGAACTTCCTAAATTTTTAAACACTGAAAAGAAAAGTTTCAATTTCTCAACCCTTCCTCATCTTTATCTCACTACCAGTAACCCTTCCAGCCAAGACCTCGGTCCTGCTGCCAGTCCATTTCAAACCACCACAGCTTTCTACTTGAGTCTAAACTTGAATTTTATGGAATGATGATGTACACTACTTCAGTAAATCATAATGGAAAACTTTCCTTTACTATTCCAACTTGGAAATGTTTCTACCATTTACTGTTCTAAAGAGTTATCAGTTTATTATTTCTCAACAAATACCATAACCAGGGATGGCACTTCTCATGGATTTTTTTTTTAAGTTTAAGAGGTTCTAGTTTGCTGACGGATAAATGAGTCATCAGTCTGTCAAATAAAAAAAAGCAAAAACAGTAGGTAAGAAAATCTCTTTTTTCAAGGCCTTTGGAGGTCATGTAATCAGTGAGATTTTAAAAAGAAGTGGCATTTTGTTAGGAAAATTAATACACCTTTTATAAAGCTACTTCAAGCTCAAGAAACAATTACCTGTCACCGTAGCCATGCACATCTTAAAAACTGCTGACCACGGTAGATGCCCAGGCAGCACTCAGCCAAGGCTAAACCCAATTCTACACATTGCTCATCACTTGTCACAGCCTGCAGCAACCCAAGACCTGTGCCCTCACCAAGGAATGTCCTCCTCATACTTGAGATCACAGCAGTGGTGCCCATGCTCTTCTCACTCTGCCTCTGTTTTAACTCTGCAAGTTTTCTGTTTCAGTATCACTCAGCTAAAACCCACACCATGTGAAGCCTGATGGAAACTTCATTGGGTGCAGCAAATGCAGCCAAAGTGGAGAGCACAAGTACTTAACCTTCAGCTGGCAGTGCTGTGCATCACTATCAGCCTGTTGTTTGTGGGCATGACTGAAATGGCATATTCCTTTCTCAGTGCTCTTTTTCTTTGAAAAATCGCAGAATACAATACCAGCTGACATTCAGCTGCTATAAGATTACCTCTGCTCTGGGCATCTGTGCCCAGGTGGCAGAGGGCTCCTCTCTGAGAAGAGGTGGGGACTGCCCCATGCCAGGTGCAGCTGGTTCTAGACAGCTCCAACCAACCCACTGTAGGGCACAGCTGAGCCCCCCAACCACCCTTGGGAGTGCCTCAGGGAAAGCGTTTTTCAGAAAGGCCAAAAAAATGCCTGAAGAGCAAAGAGGAACGAAGAAAAAAAGTGTAAGAAACCACCCTGGGAACACTCCAGGAGAAGGCAAGAAGCTGTGCCATCTGTGCTGGGGCAGGATTTCTTGGCAGCCCAGAGAGGAGTCCAGACTGAAGTAGATATGGCTGCATATTTACATGGCCTTAAAGGAAAAAAAAAAAAAGCTGACCTCCATTATAAAGAAAATAGTACCAGTTTGGGGGCACTTCAGTGGTCTTGAAATGAGTTAATTATTGTTATTTTGTTATTGCTAATCTATCTGAAACTGTCAAAGGACAATAACATGTATTGTCTTTCAGAGGCATTTAAAGCATTTACATTTCTAATTGTGCCACTGTCACTGATAAATGGTTACTTTGTTCCTTTTGTCAGCCCTTTCTCTTTCCTTTTCTCTTTCTGTTGCATGATGGAAGAATCTAGAAAACTATTCACATTCACATGGAGTGTTTCTACCCAAAGATATCATACAGTAGCAGAGCATCACATTTGAAAAATCTTATCCACTTGCCTGATTTACTTTGTTTTTATGGTCAAATGGTTCCCCCGAGATTTTTTGTAAGCTCAGACTGAGCCAATGTGTGGTCAGAGGTCAGAGCAGCCTGGTACCTGTCTACGCATGAAAGCAGCACTGATATTTAACTGAGTTAGAAAACTCACTTAGACTTTTGAAAAACATTCACAATGGCATTTTGATTTAATGTGATTTGCATGCTAATTCCATCATCTCAGTGACAAAGCAAAGATGGTGTCATCTGGAGTATTCTGAGTATTGTGACAAATCTTTAGATATTTATATTATTTTCTATTGTTTTCTCTAGACTTTCTTCACTGCTGTGAACCTACACCAATTAGGCTAATTTAGAATATCGTCATGTTTTTGATACAAGATTATCTTAGAGAATGCAAACTGAAATATTTAAAAGGCATAATAAGTTTGCATTTATATCAGTAGTTTGGGGGCGGGGGAGGGGAAGGGTTACCAGTGATTTAATCACTCTTTTATTTGTTCACAAAAATCATCACAGATTCAAGGGCTGGCATGTTAAAAATGCACCCAGCCACTGCTTCACTAGAATACAGCAATTGCTGTGCTTATGACAAAAAAGGATTAGGGGCAGATTTTGTGCTGAAGACAATGTAGTTGAGGAAGGAAAGCCTTTGTCTCGGTTTAATTCCTTTAAACTGGTTATCTTAATGATTCCTGTCTAATTCAGTATAGACATGATTTTGATATTTACAATGCTTATGTGCTGCATTTTACATCACCTTTCATCTAGCCATATGAACTGCACATACCTGTATCATCTGTGTGTATACTGTGCAAGCACATAATTCAGTATTAACCAGGGTATTCTGCCAAGGTTTGGCAGAATGGTGGTATAAATCATAAAAGTTAAACCTGTAAATAGTTTATGCTTGTCACACAAAACAAGTACAGAAACTCCTTCCACAAATCTCAAAATGCATGATTGAGAACATAGGCAATGAGCAATGCTTTCCTGCTATAGTTATGCTACTGTTTTTCAGCCCTGCAAAATAGTATATACTGTGTTTTTCATATTATCTTATGCATGAATATACCTTAAACTTAACACGTGCACTCTATACATGGTCCGTTAACAAGAAACTATGCATGAAATATTGCAGACTTTATTTTAAGGTAGGTACAAAAGTGACAGAAACTGAAAAGACTATGTTGAAAGTTCCTTTTGAAATTCTACTGAGAACTCGATTTTTTCATCTTAATATTCCAATACCGTTCATCCTTATTATCCAAAAAAAATAGTGCCTTTTCCAGCAAATGCTCTCTTTGTGAATTGTTATGAAATGTCACTTACCAAAACATATTTCAAACAAACAAATGACATCTAATTTCTTCCAGATTATATTGTCATCTGAAAGACACTAATATGCGTGAATGAGATTAGAAATTGTCCACTCTGTTTTTCAATTTCTCTCTCAGTTTGAGGATTCAGAAATACCATGATCACCTCTGAAAACAATGAAATAACACCTGAAATACAAACAATGAACATTTAAAAATCTCTCAGTCCAGGCTAAGTATAAAGATAAACTGAATGGTGCAAAATTATAATAGGGCTGTATTTTCTTTAACTAGCAAGGCATTTATTACTATTTGGGTTTAATCTACTTATACACAATTGCATAATATAATAATCATATTATCATTGCACAGATATAAAAAACTGCTAAAAAACAATGACATAAATTGTAATTCAGTCATTAGAAACACCAAACAAAGCCAAAATCAGGGTTGCCAGCACAGTACTGCCTAACTGCCCTCATGTTCTCCCTTTCAGACACTAGCATGACATTGTACTATTTTTGCCTCAACTCAAAAGATGAAAGACTAACTGAAAACAGTGAGGCATAGCTGACAACTCCATAGCTTTTTTTTCAGCCTACTGCTCTACTGCTTTTGGCAGTACTGAGTTTTTGTCCAACATTCTCTGGACATCTAGGAGTCAGGATTAAAAACCATTTTTCAACAATGAATTTCATAGCTTTTCAAAGCAGAGTCAAAACAGTCATTTTAATTCAAAAGGCATTTTCAACTTTTTGGAAGTTTGGGCAACACAATTGTAAACTGAGAGATTTCATAAATCATCAGTGTATTATTAAAATTGAACAGATTTTTGATGGAAGAAGCTATGTTGCAACTCTACTTTCACAAATTATAGTTTGTATACATAAACCTAAGCATCAATACATTTCTGCTGCTTCTTTTTTTGCTGTTGATATTAAACAAAACCTGCAATACTCTTAGATGTGGTTGCACAGTCTTCTGTGAGTCCTAGAGAAGACAAAGGTCTGGGCTGCAGGAAAAGTAATTAAGCCTGACTAGTTTGCACATAAGCTTAGCAAGTTTCAACACAAGTAAAATGTTTCTTGAAGTTTTTGGATATGAATCTAAGAGCCCAATTTGTGATATCTACTATAAATTATGGCACATAAAATGCATTAGGGAGAAAATATTCAGCTAGATTTTATTACCTTCATCGTTTCAGTGGAAATGTTTACATATATCAGGCTATCTAGCTCTTAGTCATTTGCTAGACAATTTTATTTGTCATCATTTGCTCAAAGAAAACCTAAATGAAAGCTCAACAAAAACTATACAAAATACATAGAACTCTGCATGAATTCGGCATTGCCCATCACCAAAGAACCAAATGTCGTCAGTAAAATTGCTCGCTTACAGATATCAGAAAAAGCACACTTGTTTAGTGGAACAATCCCTTCAGCTTAGGTAGAGAAGTCAGAGGAGCAGGCGGCCATCTCCCTCTTCTCCCACTGCAGGGGAAGAGAGGAGATGATGAGAAACTTTGTAGCTGAACTGCTTAAAGTAGATCTGTTCAGAGTACAGAAATATGGTAAGAGCTCTGCATGTAAAAGCTTTTAGATATTCTGCCTGTGGAGAAATAGGCGACTTCTGCTGCTGCCTCACCTAGAAATGGTTCCAAAGCACTTAACCTAAACCTTCTATGCATACCTGCACACTTCTGCCAAGGCAGAAATGGCATGAGATGGGAGATGTGCCAGCAGCTGCTAACGAGTGTTGCATTCATTAGAGACAGAGGGGACTTGTCTGTTTGCCATTGTAAACATAAAAATAGAAACAAAGCAGGCTCCTTGGAGACCTATCTAACTGTTCGATTAATTGGGACTAAAGCAGTAAAAGTTTGATGTCACATGGAACAACTTAACTCTGACATACAAAAGGATATATGGTCTGATGTGTATAGAGTGGGTAATCACAATGTCATACAAAGACATTCATGGTTCGTCACAAAATCCTTTCAGGTACTTGTGAGGTCCAGAACTAGAGACCACGGTGATTCTATTGTAGCAATGCAAATGTAATGTTTAATCAGTACAATGAAATTAAGTTGATACAAAGTGTCATATACAACCACGTGGAGCTTATTGTTTGTACTTTGAGTCATCAGCATGTTTGAGACAGATTTTTGGATGTTGGTTTTAGTGAAAATCCATGATAGCTACCACAACAAGGTGTGTTGAATAAAAAGACAAACAATATATCCTGCCTATCAAAATTATCTTTTTAATTAGTGCACCGGTGTCAAGAAATCAAGATAAAAAGGTTGACGCTTTCTTTACATAATTATGTAGAACTGCTTATAGCTAAAAAAAAGCAGCTGTTATAAGTGCACAAGATGTTTTCTATTTTCAGATAGTATTCTTCTGGAGTTATTCAAAAACATAAAAATGCATTTTAAAATTCACTGTGATCTCCTTAATTCATCATAAAGTAGATAATTTGAGTATGTTTTATTCACTTATGACTACCCTGAAAATGACATTTGTTTCTGCTGACTCTTTTCCCCTCCCCTTTTTTTCTGTTTCATTCTGGAGAATAATGAGTCCCCTACATTTTCTTGTAATATTTTTCTTTAGTCAGAGGCTCATGCTATGATTTGGAGCTCTTTTACTGAATTGAGGTATTATTAGGCCTTATCAACAAAGTGAGTGTTGCAGACAGGAATTGATATTTGGATCTAAGCTAATCTCCTGTATAAATTGAGGGCAAATTGTATGGTTACTTTGGGAGGAAGAAAAAGAGGCTTTTCCACTAAGAAAAAACAACTCTCATGTGAAGAGGATTTGGTGAGATAAGCATTACAGAAGCACTCAGAGCAGTTGACTCAACTCACTCAAGCTGCCGTTGACTCCACAACCCCACTGATAGAGAAGTTCACAAGCTATTTCTTGCATTATAGTGTTCCTTGTGAGCAATGAGAATTAACCACTGCGAGCCAAAAGCACTACAAACAGCTGCAGCCAGTACTGAAGGTCAAGACGTGCCACTACCTAGTTACATTATTGTCCATAGTTTTCATCCCAAATGTGAGGCACCCCTGCAAAAAAAATACAAGTGTAGTTCCTTTAGTTCTGTTAGAAAGTGTTGGGGTCTTTTTCCAGAAATTTTACATATCACAACAGTACAGTAAACATAAACAACACAGCCATACTGACTTGAATCTGCAGGTAGCCTGAAGCAGTACTTCAAAGTGTGTGGACTAATCACCCAGCTCACATTAATCGCTGTCCTCATGAATCTGATTATCACCCCTCTCGGGGACACATAAAAGTTCACTATTTTTACTGCAAGACTATTACTCTAATGCAATAATCCAAGTACCATTTTGTTTTCCTTTCCCCCTGACTGACAGGATCTGCTCTTCCTCTTTTTCATAAAGAGGAAACCATGTTCCCTGCACTACTCTTTGCAGATCACCTTTATGGGGCGAAGACAACAGATTATTGAAGCTTTCTAGAAACATCTGTTTTATCACGGTGCAGCTAGGAAGCTGGAGCTGGCTGAGTACATAGCAGTATCCAAATAGAGATCACACCAGAATCCTCCCCTCTATTAAAGGGAAAAAAAAAAAAAGCCAGGAAAACTCAGGAACATTTTGAAACAGGAGAAGTATCTGGTATGTCTTGGAAGGGTTATGAGACACAAGATAATGAAGAACAGGATAGCTTGAAAAAGGCATTTCACATGCACAACATGGAACACCTTAAACTTGCTACACACTACCGAGTGGCTCATGAGTTTTAACAGCAACAGACTCCTAATAGAAATGATGAAAACTAGAAAAATAATTACAGTAGGATAGAAATTACAGAAGATACAGGTAACACATACATCCTTCAGTCTCATTAAAAAGTTCTCTCTGCAACACTTTGGTCTTTACTTACAAGGCGTTTGAGGCAACAGAACAATGAAGGAAAAAGGAACAGCAAAGAATGGGGCTGGGGTCTGGCTTAGAAATACTAATGTGAGAGAACCTTAAAGGCCTGGAAAGAAATTCCCTGAATTACCTGCCTTTTTCTTTTCAGTAGCAGCTCAGTAACATAAACAAAGAGTATGTTTAAAACAGACAAGAAGCCCAACAATGTACAGAGTTCTCTAACTGCGTCTGATCATTTCACTTAAAAAGAAAGGAAAGTCCTCCACCAGCTCTTTCTGGTTTTGGCTTTTGGGGTTTTTTTTTTGGTCACACCATGAAAGAATGCAACTAAGTTTTCAAATGCTAGTACCAATGGTCATTTTAAGAAAAATTACAGCATAATATAAGTAACAGGAATTACATGAATAGTTTTAAAAGTAAATGCAATATACTCCTCTTTTGAAAGTACAGTTGTTTTAACCGTGGTCAAAAGCACATGCAGAGTATCTCTAAGAACTGAAGTTAGTATTTTTTTTGAGGAAAAAAAAAAGGCCAAAACACCCAAACAGCTACACACATTTAACATATGTCAGCAAAGAAAGCGAAATATTATATTCTAAATAAACTCATACACAATATTCAGATGAAACAGGAGCAGACAACTGAACAGTCCATCATCTTGACGCCAGACATATAATTTTTCTGCTTCCCTTGGTGAAAGTAACTATGCACTATTTCTTGCCAATTGTATATGCATGAAATTTTTCTTGATACTTCAAAGTGTGAAGAATTCCATACTTTTATTTCATAGCTTTCATTAGAAAATATTTCTGAAAGGCTGCAACACTTGAGTAGTACTAGTTTCCCATCTAATTTCCTTAGATTACCCAAGAATTTTGTGAAATAACAGGCAGGCAGTAAAGCAAATTACAAATTTAAAGAGAAAGTATTAAGTAACAGTTATGTTACTTAATACTCTGGACCTAACTCACAGAGAGCATCTTTAGTAAGATTTTTACTTATATAAGCAGCATTTCTCAGAAGTAAGATTTCTGCTCCGTGAGGTGTCAGTCTGAATCACGTTACATATAGTGTGCTGACTATGACACACAAGGTTGGGCTTAAGGAAAAGAAGATAGGTTCAAAATAAAACAACATTACTGCTGTTATGGCAACTGAGGCATATTCCATAGGGGAACTGCCTGATGTAAGGGTAGGAAGAAAAAATTTGTCAGCTTATGGAACTTTTTCTCCTTTTAAGACTTAGTTTTAGCAGACAGGAGCAACGCTGAGCAGCCAGCTTGTACTACCTCAGATCCAGTGATGTAGTAACACATCAATCACAGAGTTTTTGGCTTAGAGCTGGCTCAGTGTCCAGATCACGCCTACTTCATTTTTCTTTGGTTGGGTGAGTGGGGCTTTTTTGAAGTGGGAGAAAATAATTTCTTTAAATAAGTGTTTCAATAATAAAAACCAAATAGCCTAAGAGTTCACCTCAGGGATGATATACCTAAGGCACTGCAAATCACTTCTCCCCCAAAGGGATCTGCAAAGTATGGAAATAGAAGACATCTGTAGCCTCTCCCTCATCCACTAAGCATAGAAGGAGATTGGGTAAGTCAAGCAGGACCTGCATTTCATAAATCCTTGCTGGCTGCACCTGATCCCCTAGTTCTCCCGCACGTGCCACATGATGGCATTCAGGATGATCTGCTCCATTACCTTGCCGACACTGAGGTCAGGCTGACAGGCCTGTACTTCCCTGGATCCTCTTTCCAACCCTGCTTGTAGGTGGGTGTCACATTTACTAACTTCCAGTCAAATGGCACCTCCCCAGTTAGCCAGGACTGCTGGCCACAGAAAGTGGCTCACTCGGTGAGCACATCCAACAGCTCCCTCCATACCCTTGGGTGGATTCCATTCTGTCCCATAGACTTGTGCATGTCTAAGTGGTGTAGCAGGCAGTTAGCCTTTTCCCCCTGGATTGTGGGGGCCTCATTCCGCTCCCTGTCCCTGTCTTCCACCTCAGGAGGCTTAGTACCCCTGGAACAACTGGTCTTGCTATTAAAGACTGAGGCAAAGACAGCATTAAGTACCTCAGCCTTTGTCACTGTGTTTCCTCCTATATCCAGTAAAGAATCAAGATTTTCCTTAGCCCTGCTTTTGTTGCTTATGTATTTATGAGAACATTTTTCTATTGTCAGAGGACAGCCTGCTCCTCCATCTTTAAGATTTCCTCCTTGAAGAACGTCCAGCCTTCCTGGATTCCTTTGCCCTTCATAACTGCCTCCCAAGGGACTCTCTCAACCAGTCTCCTGAACAGGCCAAAGTTTGCCCTCTGTAAGTTCAAGTTCTGCTGACCCCACTCCTTACTTTCAAGAATTGAAAACTATAATTTTGTGATCCCTGTGCCCAAAATGGCCTCCAACCATCACATCACATTGCCCACCTCTGTTCACAGACAACAGGTCCAGCAGTGTGTCCTCCCTAGTTGTCTCACTCATCAACCATGTCAGGAAGTTATCTACCACACATTCCAGGAATGCCCTAGACTGTTTGCTCTCTGCTGTATGCTTTTTCCAGCAGACATCTGGTAAGCTGACATTCCCCAAGAGAACAAGGGCCAGTAATTGTGAGACTTCTCCCAGCTGTTTACAGAATATTTCATCTGCCTCTTCACCCTGGTTGGATGGTCTATATCAGATTCACACTGTAGCGTCTCCCTTATTGGCCTTCTTCTTGAGTCTTAACCATAAACACTTAACCATATCATCATAAAGCTCTAGACAATCAAAATATTCCTTAACATACAGAGTTAGCCCACCACCTCTCTTTCCATGCCTATCCCTGAGACAGCAGACCAAAGGACCTTGCTAGCACACTGTACCTTCACTTGTACTTCACAGTTGCTGTAGTTCACAGTTGCTCACTTGTATGATGACACAGGAACAGCACTATTGAGATCAGAAGGGACTTCTGGAGACCATCTAGTCCAACACATTGCTCAAAACAGAGTCAATTACAGTGCAATTAAATGCAAACAGCTTGTAAAACTGCCAAACCTCAGTCTTCTACTCAGTAATTTTAGGCGCTTGCAAGTAGTAGCATCACAAATTCTGTGGTGCGATCTAAAGTTAATAGATTAAATCCTTTTGTTATTCCTGCATGTGTTTGTGTTATTATCTCCTGAAGCATTATGAACTTACAGTTAAAACTGTTACATTTTTGTAGAAAAACCTAAGATATTTTGTAACCAGCAAATAGTTTTGCTTGGTTTAAATAATAATTCCTTTTAATTAGAGGGAGAAATGTATGCTATAGCAAAGCACAACACATTATTTAAGCTTTCACCTTTACCTTTATCACTGATGAAAGAAAAACTTAATTAAACAATGGTAAACATTCTAAAAATACACAGTAGAGTGAAAAATATGTTTACTGATGAACACTAAGCAACAAAACATTAAACAGATGTTAATGAATGCGAGATAGTTTTGGGTTTATGCCTGTAGGAGCTGGAGCTCTAAAAAAAAATCCCACTGTATTAGGTCTGGCTGACCTGGAGTTCATTTCCCCTCAGTAGCCCTCATAGTGCTGTGCTTTGCACTGGCATCTAGAAGAGTGTTGATAACACACCGGTGTTTTGGCTACTGCTGAGCACAGCACCAACACTGTAACATTCCTTCCTCAGTTGAGGGCAAGATCCTGGGAGGGGACCCAAGTAGGCCAGCTGACCCAAACTGACCAAAGGGATATTCCAGACCATGTGATGTCAGCTCAGATATAAAAGCTAAGGCAAGGAGCAGGAAGGTGGGCATTCATTGTCTAATGGCTGCCTGCTGAGAAACCATCACCTGTACTGAAGCCCTGCTTCTCAGGAGTGGCAGATCATCGCTGCTCATGGGAAGTAGAGAATATAACCTGCTATCCTTTGCTTCTGCGCACGCAAGCTTCGCTTTGCTTTTTTGCTTTAAATAAACTGTCTTATCCCAACCCATGAGTTGTTTCCTTTTTTTGTTCCACCTTACTCTCTCCCTTGTCCCTCTGAGAAGGGGAGTGATAGAATGGCTGGGTGGGCACCTGGCGTCCAGCCAAGGTAAACCCACCACACGCACTTTGGTAAATATTTTTTACTTCTTGCACAGCTGTTTATCCTAAAAAGAATATTTTTTTCAAACTCACTTCAAACTACAAAATTATGTTAAGTGTAGACACAGCTGGTATTGATTTTCTCTTCTGTCCACATCCAATGCCCAGAATCTGTCCAAAACCACAGCACTGGTTCTATATAAAAAAGATAATGCAGACTGTACCACTAACATTTTTTATGTATTGTTATTTTCCTGATGCTGAAGAGCCTGAAGAACTTTAACCATCTCACTGATAGGTCAATCTTGCTGCTATTCTGCTTGAATACTCTGAGAATGTTACAATAGGGATTTATGTAGAATAACATTATATGAAGTAGAAAGTTTGTAAAATATCAGTTGGGAAGTATTTCTTGAAGCAGATAAGCTAGAATTTACTTCAAGAAAAGGGAGGAAAAACATAGATACATTTGTTCATTTACCTTCCATTTCTGCAAATACTTAACTTAAAAGATATCCAGTTGATTAAGAAAACTTAGTGCATACGAAATGCTGCTGATTTATCTGTTGTTTCCTTTCTTATGCATATTTAATAAAGATTCCTGGTCTCCTTTCTTGTAATTTGTTTGAGACTGAAACTCTTTGGTACTTGGGTGATTACACAAATTTTCTTTTTAATGCCTTGAAACCTAGGGGGAAAAAAAGCATTGACTGGCTATGAAAAGCATACTGATGCTGCATACTCAAAAAAAAATCAAGATCTTAATTGTCACTTCCTGTAAGACTTCAGAGCTTATAGGAAATTCCAGGGTATATCCCACAAGCAAATGCAGCAGTGACTAGTAACTGCAATGAGCCAGATCTTGGTACAGCATTTCAGTAAACTTAAATTCCTTCCATGCCTGCAATCTGACAACATGCATGCAAAATATTTGTGTATCTCTGTGTAATCTACACACTCTGGCAACAGATCAGAAGCTCTTAGTCTGTGGTTGTGCACTAAACCCTCTCTGTCTCAAAAAGTTTGTGCTAGCAATCATTTTCTGTTGTTTATTGTCATTCCCAAGAAAAGTTTCCTGCTAAGTCACTGTCAATGCCACCTATGGAGAAACTTCTACACTACCTTCTTAGAAATGCTTACAGTAGTGCTGTAATAACAAAAATTATTAACTATTTCTTCCAACTGACACGGGGAAATAGAAGTCCAGGAGGTTTATACGCTACTGAGAATATGCAAGTGTTGCACAAAAACAGAAGCCAGTTTATTTATATAAACACAGGAATGTTTGTTCCTGTCCAGTTTAATCCTAAGAAAAGGATTCAGTAAGCCCATCAATTGCTTTAGGTTTAATTGGACTGACGTTGAAATATCTTTAACAACATCGTAGTGCAGATCTTGATGTGAAGCTTTGCCAATATCCCAGTAGTTGGTTTTCAAAAATGTGATTAATGAAAAGACAGAACTCTGTGTTACAGTACCATTCTTAAAAATAAACACAGCCATTCAGTTTTCCTCTGTCAGTATGAGGACTGAAAACTGCAGTGTTTACAGATCTCTTCAGTTTCTTGACAAGAAATGAAATTTATTTCTTTTTTTTTCCCCCAAAGTTCAATATTCTTTCTAGAATACTATGTTTCACCTTACCTTAATTAAATTTTATTAGTGGAATTTGTCTACAAAGAGCTACACTCAGGAATTAGACTGTGGCAGTGAGGAGGACAAACAACAGTTGCACTTGATCACCTTTATGTTTTCATTACACTTATCTAAATGTTTAATATTATCTCTATACATCTAAGGACAACTACTGACTTGGAAAATACATCTCTTACTTGTCAAGAGCTGAAAATCTGCTGCCTTTAGCGTTTTTGAGAAGACAGTATCCACCACTGTGGATATGTACCTCTTCCTGTTCTTGTCCAAGACTTTTATTTCTGCTGCAACAGCAATCACAGCAAAAAGAAAGTAATCAGTCATATACCCATGTAACATTGATATGGAGGTTAATACATTTTCAAATACTGTGAGTGATAATTGCTGTTTCTAGTTAAATGATTAAATCTACTACTCATGAAAGCCTGTGATATGACATTCTTACTTAATTATCTTTTCTTCATGTAGAAATATTAATCATTAGATCATCTAGTTCTCAAAATGTATTTGGAATAAAGACTATGAAATGAGGGACACATTCTGCTTAGAAGACCTCAGTGCACAGTTCAAACTCAACTTCCTAAGCAAGACAGAATTATTGAACCATGGCATTTTTGAGATGGTACCAAAGTGAAAACCCCAGTGACACAACATCAAAGGAAGAGACTTTATGATGTTAATGAGGAGTCGATAAGCACAGATAAAACAGTGCATAAAAAGCTAAACATGATGCTGGGTATCTGAGTGTCCAAACGTTAACTGAGCATTAAACAAGTTCTTTCAAACAGGCACTCATTCCGAAATTTTTTAAAAGGGGAACAAGATCTGTCACCATTAACCAGCCAGAGAAACGTAGCAACCCCAATATAAACTAATTTGAAACTTGGAGACAAAAGGAGTTGTGAATCAGAAGCATTTGAGGAACTTACACTGTGAGAGGTAAATGAAGAAAAAATATCCATAGTGAAAACAACAGGTAGAATAAAAAAAAAACCCAACATTTGAAAGGTAGGAGTAGATTATGCTTTTCGAAAACAGAGGGGAAAGTATTTCAATAACTGAAATATTTTGGCAAAGTCTGGATTAATGCTGCATGGCCGGAGAGGAAAAGTAACAATGGAAATATTGTGCAAGAAGGCACAGCCAGATTCACTCATTCTGAATTGAAGAAGTTTGACTTCAGTCTGAGGTCTCCAGAAGCCAATAAAATTTTTTTTAAAAAAGGCTTAGAAGACAAATCTGTTTGCTAGTGAAACTTGCAGCTGCATATGTAGGCTAGACAAACAGATTTAGTTTGGACACAAGAAGATTTAGTTTGAAACAGAAAACTAGATTATCAATTTGACATACTAATTGTAGCTAAAATCATATCACAAACAAAATTATTCTGTGACTATCACTGAAGCAGAGGATCAAGAATTATGGCCTATAGCTCCACAGACAGACAGGGATGAAGGAAGTAAGATCATATAAAGGAAGAAAGATGAGTCATGAGCTAAATATAGCAATTATTACAGAGAAGATGGTTTAATTTTTAGAGTGAATGTTAGCTTTAGAGTCAAAGGTATGTTCCAGTCCTGCACTTCAGCCATGAGAGACTTTACTGGTAGCAGAGAGCAGGAGTGCCATTCAGAGTCTGAAGGAAAGTGTGGAGGAACTGCTTTAGACTGCTACTCTGAACTTCGACAGCAAGGGAGAGAGGTTTTAGCTGGTTTCCAAAAGACATCAATGTTATGAAATTAATATCATGTACTTGACAGTTTTGTGCCCTTTCATCCAGCCTTATTAGTTTTTACATCCAAGGGCCAATTTTAGCCCATTCTACCCAATAGTAAATTTTCTGAACGTTATATTCTTGCAAAGTCTAGGAGAACCAGTGGCTAAAGGAAGAAACCAATTTGAGAAAAAGGCATAGCTTAGCTATTATTCATTCCCTGTGCTGGCAACTCAGCACTCATAAAGCTCTGGACATTGAAGAAAATTTTCTCATCAATAAGAATAACACACAGAGGTGACACTGCTGTATAAGGATGGAGGATGGTAGTTCCTACTGTTTTTTTCTCTGGTTGTTTGGGTTTTTTCTGTTCTGTTTGAACAGCATGTTTTAATAAACATATATACTGCTAGGGAATCATGCAAGTTTAGTCCCTTACAGATCATAAGAACAAACCAAACAGAATTGCTCCTTTTGCATGGCCAAGGGGAAGATCAGAAAAGTCTGAGTTAAAAGTTAGTAGAAAAAAATTCTACAAAGAGAAGCCAATAAAATACATTCTATTCTAAAAGTTTGCTTCTTTTAGTCAAAATGCCAGAATGATAATTTATTAACTCTTGAACACTGCAAGAATTTTAAAAATAGAAGCAACTCATACTGTTTAGCTTTTACGTAAAATACATATAAACAAGATAGCAGCTGGGTTGTTTGGGTTTTTTTCAAACTTGACTGGCATCACAGTCAAATGTGACTATATTAGAGTTTACAGACAGTTGGATTGAGGACTTTAATGGGTTATATTCCAAGACTAAGGAATTAGATGCACAATCAAATTGTGAAGCTGACACATATTTAAAATGCCTGGTGCAGGCCACTAATAAAGGTGTGTATGCAGTAAGATACTAATACAGGTTTTTTCTTTCCTTTTAATGAAGCTTATGAAGTGCCACAACAATCCTCTGCCACAGGACAGCTGAGGTCCACCACTGCTCATTAAAAGAAACTGTTCAGCATGAAGTCAGAAGCCATACTGAGGAGGAAGCAGGCAGTAAACACAGTAGGAAAAGAGCTGGCTGGGGAAAGAAGGCTGGCAAGCAGCTTGTTGCCAACAAGAGGAACAGCAACAAATCTGGCAGACGGCTGAGCAGCAGGAGCCCATGTAGAAGCCATGTGAATGGGTACAAAAAGGTGAACTCTCACCATGACAACTTCTCTCTGCATGTGGTCAGCTCCCAGAGAGTTTAAAACCTGAGAGTATCACTGGCATTAAAGTGAATGAGTCCATACTCTTATACTAAATTGTTCTTGGGAATTGATATGGTACCTGTTCCATTTATATCTCTAAGCTTTTAAGTTCAGAAGTAATGGCTGAGATGCCATCCATTTCTCCTAGTACTAGTGAAGGAATTCTCTTGTGCATTCAAAAAATATCTGTGTCCCTGTGAACCTGCCACAAGCTCAAATAGAAGGAATCTACTGTTGAGAGATAAAGAAACTCAAATTTCATTTTTCAGAGAATTATACCATGCACTTAGACTCAGAATTTCAAAATCATTTTTAAAGGAAGGAAGCAAAAGGGATTTCAGAGCTGGAAAAATAAAAAATAAAACTATTCCAAACTGTTTGGAAACCACATATTTTTTTTCAGAATGGCTCTGTTGGTATTATTATCTCATTTTATATGCATACTTCTGTCCTAGGTTTTAAGACCATGAATCTAACGAAACATAAATTTGATGAAAAGCATTTCATAAGAACTCATCCTAACCTTAATCTGTCACAAGAAATCAGATTCCACCTTACCACTTTTTGCTCATTATTAAAGTATAGACTCTACTTAAGAATTATTTGAGAACATTAAAAGAATGGATTACTATAAAAGAAGGATTTACATTTTTTTACTTACTTCACTTTCTGACATCACAATATATATATTTGAATTATAGGTATTATTTTGAGAGGTAAAACATTAATGCAATTATTACAAGAATCCTGAAAAAACTATGATTGAGATGTGGCAGTAAATTATACACATAGGTACACATATTATACACAAACTATTCTCAACATATTATACATAAATTATTCTGAACAAAAAAAATACAGTCAAAGCATAAAAAAAGTTCTTTAAAAAGTCAAGAAATAGAAAAGCAACCAAAATGCTTATTGTAACTCAACCAGCACCCAATAAAAACAGTTCAGCTTTGTTGAAATAATAGTGTTTGCAGGATTAGTAAAAAAAGATCACTTAATATCACAGAGTCTCTGTAGATATCAACAGTTGATTCAATATTACATGCCATTCAAACTTTGGAGGATGTGCTCCTTCTGTACCCTGTTGATTTCTTACCAAAATTTTAAGTATTACTTTTGACTTCCAATAGTTATAGTATGTCTTGTTCTCCTACAGAATTTACTACCCAAATGAACAGAAAAAAACAGCTAAAACACCTTCAAATTTAAGTGAAAGCTTAGAGAATCCAAAACATCTTTTTTATATAAATATATAAATATATAAATATATAAATATATATATATATACAGGCTTCCTATGGAAGTTGAGTTGCCATCCCTGGAGGTATCTAAAGACATGTAGATGTGACACTTAGGGACACAGTTTAGTGGTGAACTTGGTAGCATTAGGTTAACAGTTGGACTCGATGATCTTAAGGGTCCTTTCCAGCATTCTATAATTCTGTGACTTTCAAGTACCTTTCAATGTAATTGCAAGCATGAATAAACAAATTTATAAACCATAATGAAATTTAAGAGCATTTTTTTTAATAAGTCAGCTGTAGCATGTTCCAGTTACATAATCATGGATCAGCTGAATATTCAGATGGGAAGTGTGAGTATATGCTAATACTGTATTTTCTAACTGGTACTTGATATTGAAAAAATATTTGTAATGCATTATGCAAAGTAACTACTCATAAAGACCTTCCTTATATTCTATGGATTTTAAAATTCCAGTAACCCATATTAGTATTACATTTCTATGGCAAAATAGGAAGTATTTTTTCAGAAAAAGCTGCAGAATTTCACTGCAACCAGATATAGTCCATGTCTTTGTTAATTAATGCTCATGTTAAAAAAACCCAACTTGTTAAAGTGATGAATAAATAAAGCAGATTTCAATTTGTATGAGTCATAGCACCTTTGGTTTGCTGCCATAAAACTGGGTTTCATAAATTCACATCTGTGAAGATTCTTCCAACATGCGAGCAAAGCTGTCCCTCATATCCAACTTTCTCCACATTTTCTGAGCATCCTTTTGTCTGTCTGGCAAAATCAAGCCTTCAATTACTATCGTACAAAGTTATTTTGTCACACAGCTAGCATCTTTGTCTTCCACTAAACATCTGTTAGGAAAGCTGAGTATTTGTGTGCAAATTATATTTCCTTTCAAACATAATCTTTTAAGATTATGTTAATAGATAAACGCCTCACACTCAATGTGGGAGGTATTAAATTGCCTAAAGAACAAGTGAGTTCAATTTATCCATGGCTAACACTTCTACAGCATTTACTCCAAAAGCAGTTTTACCTATCAGACAATGTATGCGGCTCTATTAATACAAAATCTACTGAAATAGTTCACATACTTTGTAAATCTATCCTGATCATTTTTTGGTTTTGTTTTTCTTATGACAATCAGGAAGACTGAGGTAATTCTTAAAATCTACTCTGATTTTTAATTTTCTTTGCTATTGATGAATTGCCAAAAGTATTTTCTTGGTCATTATATAAATGCTAGTGTAAAAATTAATTCCAGCCTAGAATTTGTTAAATATTTTGAGCATTCATCTCCCTGCCACATAATTTGTGATCCAACAAAATTTTATTTCCAGATTTTAGTTAATCCTTAATAAATCTTAGGTACGTCACAGGCAATGTATCTGTGTATTTCCTGCAACACATTATTGCAGATTCTTTTCAATAATTATTATATGATTATTTCCATTGTTATTTCTTTCCCACAGAAACTGTATTTTTCATTCTGCTGTAGCTTGAGGAATTTTAAAACAAAATGCATGTCTATGATAGACAACACTACAGTTTTACATCACTATAAGTACTTCTCTATTCTTAATCTCTGTTGATTTGTAAAATTCTTTGAACAAAGCAATGAATAAAAACTTCCTGAATCTAACCTGTAAAAATCAGCAGTTTTGTTTTGTTGGTTTTTTGGGCTTATTTTTTCAGAAAGGAGAAAAATTCTGATACCTTCAGGTCTTATTATTCCAAATAGTAAATGAAAGGAGTTTTCAAGAGAAGGTACTGGAGTAGATGAAAGCTTATTCTGAATTTTTTTCTCATTCTAAGGTAAGCATGAGATGTATTCTAGGCAGATGGGTACAGCACATTTTTTTTTAAAACCAGCATTCTAGAGAGTAGATTTTTAACACTATCTTTATACTTAAGTTTGTTTTTACACTAAACAGCCTAAGAAAACAAAAATGCTACTATTTCTTATCATGGGCCGAGAGAAAGTCAAGATTTATTGCATGAGAAGGATTACTGCTTCTAATACGTTACATTTTAACAACAAAGTCTGAACAATAGAAACAAAATACTAACATTTGATCTCTACTCCCTATAATCAATAAACTCTGCTATTTTGTAATCCATGATTACACAATTGTCATTGTGATTAAAGAAGTAGTGGAAAACAGCTTTGGCAAAATTTAACAGTGGGTTGATAGCAAGTAATTAATTCCATACATTTAAGCACACTTGCAATCAATCTTCGAATCTTTTTTAGCTTTAAATATAACCTTTCTGAGATAAGGGAAAAAAACTACAAAGGATATTCATGTTTTAGATTAACCATGGATTTATCTTGAGGTATAATTATTTAAACCGTACAGTCGATAACAGTTGAACAGGCAGAATATCAGTCTGCATCACCGACTAATCTGTTTTAGGATGTGTTTCAGGGTTAAATGTCTTAATGACTATAGAATCTATGTTATGAAAAACATGACCAGATGCTGCTACCCATACAGTCACAAAATGAACACTCAGAAAGAGTAACTGTAAACTCAAGAATTACACTCATTACCATGCATGACTCTGAACTGGTTTAGACTTTGTCTCTAAATACAGCTCCATATCCTGAAGAGTATGAATCACTTTTCCCCATCTTCTGGGTTCCACAATGTACTTACATAAGCAAATAGCAATTATTTATTAACTATTCCACTGCTGATTGCTTTGGTAAAAACATCTGATTCTGGGACTGAAGAAGCAGCAGCATTCAGGGCAAAAATTGAGTAGGTAGTCTTGTAACTTCTTAACTATTTTGAGCTTTAGAGTATTGGCACTATGGCCTCATAATTTTATAGTGTTATTTAGGAGATAGATATTTCTCCTTACTTCAGTGAAACATAAGTTATGTATTGCACAGGAAGTTAAACAATATCAGAGACAGTAAAAATAAATTACTGAATCTAAATCCATAATATGTAAATACAAGATTTTGAACCATTCTGCTACATCTCATAAATGTGTGATGATGTGAGTTTGGGTGAAGAACATCAGTTGAACCAGTCACGTGCTGCAGGTGAAGGGGCAAGCACTTCACTGCTTTACATATGCATCTCACCTTTGTTTAACTCCATATATTCATTTCCACCTGATGTAGAACATAAGAACTGTTGTCTGCAGAAACACAGGTCAGAATGAGAAAGCTAAATAATGTAGAGAGGTTAAATATATTTCAATCAGCAGAACTGATTAATTCATCTAGAGTATTTTAAGAGTCAGCTAAAGCAATGTCTTTGATACTTCAAGGAAGACCAAAGAAATCCCAAAGGATTTGTGAAATGCAAACATTATACTTTCCTTTAAAGTCAGAGAGCAACCTATAGACACTATTACAGGCTAGATGGTCTGATTGTGGCACTCAGGAAAATATTGGGCAATGTTAAACAAATTTAGAAGTACATAACAAGAAAACGTGATGTTCAGTATGGGGTTTGTAAGAACACCCCCCCTGCAACCACCAACACCCTACTCCCCAATAATTAAACTAATTCATATTTCCTCATTTCATTTTATATAAGGTGACTCTTAACAAAGAAGGGGGAAATAATAGATACCAGGCTCAAGTAAGTTTTTGGTGCTGCTTATGCAACTGTGTTTTGATTTTGAGAAAGTTACAGCTTAGGAATGAACTAGATATGAAAATAAGAAGAAGGGTTAGGAAAGAGGAGTTAAACATTGGAACAAGAGTGCCAAGAGAGTCTGCAAAGCATCTCCAAGATGAAGGTTTTAGCAAAAAAACTAACAGGATTGGCCTAGGATTATACTTGATCTTGCTTCCACATTTTTGAGAGGGACTAGATCTCTTGAAATCCCTTTTGGTATCCATTTTTATGATACCACAGTATCTCATAAACAAGTAGGGAAATCAGAATCAAATTACCAAAGGAAACATATGTAGCTATCCAACTATCAAGACTTAGTCCTTGCCAAGTTGGAAGTCTGCCTGGGATCTTCCTACAGAGGACTCTATTGCATTAGATAATGTTATTTTCAGTATTCAAAGGATGATGGAGAAAACATAGTCACACAGCATTTGCAGATAATTTGAAACTCAAGAGCAAGCCCTTCAAAGATTAGAATTAAAACTCCAATTTACCAAAAACTAAAAATAAACATCCATATTCAATCACATTGAATCCAGTGATGAAAAAAGCAAAATGCTGCATTATTCAAAGGTAAAAACCCCTTCAAAATGTGTAAATACATAATGTAGATGAAGAAGGTTTAGAAGAAAAAGTCATTCCAATCAACCATTTGTGTAATTTAGATTTCCTGGTAACAAGGTGAAAAAACAATTTAAACTAAATTCTGCATTGTTTCAGAAGAAATTGTCTCAAAGAAAAAAGTAGTCACTCTTGACATTGTAGTCATCAGGTGTCATCTGCCTGTGACAGAACAGTCTAGAGGAAAAAGAAGTCTGATACCATCTATGGTATCAGGAGCTGTTTTATTAGTTGAATGAATCAAATTTTCCAAAATGAACAAAGGTGTTCTTGAAAAATATTTTCATTATGCCATTTAGTTCTAACACTATCACGTCATTATTCCTCTCATTTGGTCGCTGAAGTTGCCTCTTATCAGGTTTATTATCAGTAAATACTGATATTTAGTCTCAGAACACTATGTACTTGGAACCCTCAACTGAAAGAGCAATTTTGTAATTTCTGGGAAGCAATTGATAGAGTTTCCAAATTTATTAATGTTCTAGATGACACTGAAAATGCTAATGTACTAAATATAACTTCCAGTTAGAACATACTGAAACTGTACAGAAGCATTCAAGGTAATCTCTGAGAGAATATAAAAGTTTGCTATATTAGTCTTTTGAATAATTTAAGATATATAATTTCTCATTTTTCAATAAAAAATATTCCCACAAAATTTTGTAGAGGATTTTCTTCATCTGTACCCTGTTCTGGATGAGTACAAGGCTTTCACAGCTTCCTAAATTCCCCAGAAAATGGAGGTGTCTGAAGGAAATGAACTTCAGTTCATGCAAGACAGCCCTGTTAAACTTCAGCAGTTAATGAAGGATTAATAAAAAATATTTCTTCCATATCATAAGGGAACACAGTGTGGGTCAAGGGGAAAAGGGATAGAACAGAAAGAAGGAACAGTGTCAAACATTTCCTACCAAGAACACAAATACAGATAAACTAATATATTACCCCTTTTTTCAATTAATTAAAAATTGTTATTAAATATATGGATAAAACACATTCCAAGCTTTTATAATTTTAGTAGTTAACAAAAAAATTTTTTCTCTGAAACAAAGCTTTTTGACATAAATCCAATAAACTATGTATAAATATATTCCTGGGTTTTAAATTTGTTTTAACACATACATCATTGTTATTAATCCTACCAATAGCCCAATTGTCTTCAACTAGGTTAAACTCCTGTTTAAATACACAAATCAAGCCTAAAGACCATGAATACTCAGGGTTTTTTGGGCTCCACGCTTTCTATGGACATTGAAGATAATAAAGCAGAATGTATCACTGATGGGCCAGATGTACAACTTCTGTGGGTCATATTCAAATTCACATACCTCACAAACAGTATTCAAGAGGCCTGATGATCAAAAGGCCACTGATGCTGCCAACAGATGTTTTCATGGACCATGGTGGATTTTACCAAGTTGATTTTTTACTGTACACACTTTGAATATTGTCCAAGAAGAACTTAGGACCTTGGAGACATACACTTTCATATTTCCCAATTAATGTAAGTAGGAACACCACCAAAAAAAAAGTAAAATCAAAACAAAACCAAAAAAACCTCCAACCAACCAAACAAAAACAAACAAACAAAACAAACAAAAAAACCAACCAACCAACCAAACAAAAAAACACAAAAAAACCCCACAAAACCAAAAAAAAAAAAAAAAAAAAAAAACCACCACCACACAGGAACATTCAAATATTATGGAGAATTCAAATACTACATATGCAATATAGTAATTTACTCTTAATGATCATAAATATGTCATCCAAGCCAACCACTTGAAAGCCAGTAACATATTTCAAAATCCTTTCATTGCAGTGGTGCAATAACAGATTGAAAAATGGTTGGAGAACAAATGTGAAAATTAAAATATGATAAAGGACGACAAAATCCTTCATCACCTAAACAGCACACCTTAAATAGCTAAAAACTAAGCTAAAAAAATATGCCCACAAATCTGTAGCAGTCTTAGTTGCAGTCTCTAACATAGACAAGGCTGTAGCATAAAGCCAAAAAGAAGTTAAGAAACAAAGCTATATGCACAACTTCTAGGAGATATAAATTTAAGGAAACTTCTCAGATTTGGTCCACTTCTTAATTCTGTCTAATGTGAGCTAGTTCCTGTTGTAGACCTGTTGTTTCACAAAATCATAACTACAGATTAAGGTATGAGTTATTCCTGCTAAATAAAGCAGTCTTAGTAAGTGTGCTCATACAATTTGTGTTAGTGATGCTAGTTTTCAAAGAAACAAGGCACAATAGCCAGTTAATTTACAGTTCAACAAATAAAATTTTATACATGTTAATTATACCAGCTACTGAAAACCCATCACTTCACTTGGCATTACATTTTTCCCTTCTTGCCAACATCTCACCTATACTTTAAATTTTAAGCTAATATTTGATTTAAAAAACAGTTTCAACTGAGTTCTATTCATGATTTATATTATTTTAATTTGTCATTCAGGATAACTATTCAAAACTGATTCTAAACAAGTATCAAAAAATTAAATTATTAGAAACACAGTGAAATATATTTACTAAAAATCATCAATTGCAGGTTTTACAGACATAATGTTAAAATCTCAGTAGGTACTCAATGTTATTTGACATGGATGAGGTAAACTCAAAGACTTGCTCTCTAATTACTATAAATACTGAACAGGCTAGCATCTGCACATAAAAAGGATTGATTATACTTTAACAAAACACACAAACAGACTAGGAAAATGCTAACAGGAAGCACAGCTATACTTTTACTAGCGAGTTTTATGCCAATCATAGCACCAACTTGCAACTATACTGTAAAAGATTTGTGTCGCTGCATTCACTAGGAGCATTCTGAAAAGAACAGGCCCAAATTTGGAGACAGCACAAGTGATTAAATGTCTATGCCCCAGCTGAGCAAGCTATCACTTCTGCATTCATGGCTAGGCAATGCTTAGCACAACAGGTTTGTTTGGGTTTTGGGGGATTTTTGTTTGGTTGGGTTTTTTATAAGCACAAAGAACACGAAATTTGTTCTTTTTTAAATTCAAATTTATTCTACAAGGAATTGAACTTGATCTCAGTATCACCAATAAAACCAAAGCAAAGTGTTCTGGGCTCGTATCTCTTGGTCATTAATGTGCTATCATAAATCTTAACAGGATTACAGCACACAGGAAAACCTGGCAAATGTGTGCCCAACCTAGAGTTGCTGGTGTAAGTAACCTCCAGGGTGCAACTGTCAGAGGATTCCTAAAGGGAAAAAACAGCATGCTCTTCTGTCAAATACAGCATAACAGTGTAATCCTGATTGAGACTTACAGGCACTTTTGCAATCCAAGCAACCAGGAGTTTTAATTCTAAACAGTGTACATAGCAGATAAGTAAAGATATAAAACCTATGAAGGAACGTGAGAAGGACAGAGTGGCAGGACAAGTCTGGATAAAGCAAAAGGAATGCACAATTTAAAGTAAATATTAAATAAGGTTCAATTCTTTCAAATGGCATCAGTAGTCACAATGGATTCAGCAGGAGCAGACTAGAATACCAGTCACATCTGAACTTCAGTTACATGGACTAAGAGTAATGTCAGCTTTAAATCACAGTCTCCATATTAGGAAGGAAGATGTGATGACCCGCAGAATCTCACTATCCCAGAAAAGTTTCTTCCAGAAGTTCCTCTGAAAATTATGTAAAATAATGGACACTTCTTAAACTGATAGAGTCCTATATCAGGTAACTACAAAAATTCTCAGTAAACTAAAGGAAGAGGAGGAAAAAAATACCCCAAATGAAGCACAATCTTGAAGGATGAGTATACGGAAACCACAACTGATTTTGCATCATTATACCACCATTTCAAAAAAATATGGAGTGGTTTCCAAAAGAAATGGTTTGGTTTTTAAACAGATGCTTACTCTAAGGGGGAAAAGAAAAAGAAAGGAAAGAAAGGAAAAAAGCTCCAGAATTCTTTGCAATTTAAAATACCCAGAAGCTGTAAACAGTACAAAAACCCACTGAGATTACCTCATACCAAATGCACAGAAGCGTCTAAAATTCTGGCTGCATTCTACTTTCTTGAATTCTGTGCAATATTTTTAAATGTCACAGTCCATCTAGCCTGCCAATTAGTCTTCGGGACAAAACACTTGCTATGCAACTGTGATAAACAGGGCTTACTTAAGGTAAGGAGCCTCAGCAGGCAAAAACATTAATTAGTAATTTTTTTCTTTTTTGCCCTCACACTAAAGTTGCCAAAAGCAAGAGAAGGCATCTGCTTATACTTGTTAAAAATAATGTCTCCTGCCAGTGATTGAAATGCACTTTTAAATTTCAAATAATAGAAAAATGGAGAAACTACCTCACATGCAAATGTTAACATGAAGAGTAAGTAGCTGAGATTTGCAAAAGCATTTATTGCAACTAGCACTGGTTTAACACAATACTGTGTTATGCAATATACCTCTTCTCTGCATTTCAATATGCTGCATATTTTCCTATGTAAAGAACTAGTAAAAAACCTTCTCAGTCTTACTCTTTATTACATATTTCACCACTGGATTCTCCTATGCACAGTGTCTCACCCAGACACTGGCAATAAGAAAAGCAACCTGAAGAGTGATGAAGGTTTTCAGAAAGGCCATTTTTTTCCCCACTTATGAAACAGGATGCAGGCATAAAAAATGGTTTTTTAGGGCAGACTGCAGCCAATGGACACTTGGCAAAACTGCCCACTGCTTATTTTCTGCTGCTTTGTTAAGTAAGAACCCAAACCCTAGCCCAGCCAAAAAATGGCATATTCCATCACCAAACATGTTTCACAAACTGTGTGTGGGATATGTATGGAAAAAGGTAGAGAAAAATACAGCCTCAGTTCTGCTCCAAGGCAACTGTGTTCACCAATTTCTCACAGCAGGCTCTTCATTTGCTCTGGGATGCCTGATTCCAGGCCCACTGCAGTTCACAGGAACCCAGCCAGTTGATGTCATTAAGCTATAATTCAGCTGCATCCTGAAAAACTGCTTGGAAAATATTTTAGCATTAAATGGATTCATATTGCAATTCCCACCAAATTAGGCATACTTTGGAAGTAGCAGTTTAAATTTCTATCTGTAAGAGACTAAACATTTGATGAAATATTGTGGTTTCATCTTATGGAACACATAAGCAACAAGCTTCCTCACTGGAAAGTTTTGCATTGCTATCCTTATTCCTTTTAAATTTTCTCCGCTCTTTTCTCATCACTGTTGAGAAGAGTAAAAACATGCACAGAATTCAGAATGTTGACAAACTATGGATTTCTGCAACGCTGCACTGATGTTCTACTTTGCTCTCCATTCCCTTCCTAATGAGTCTCAGCATTTTATTTCCTTCTTTGACTGCTATTTAGCATTAAGTTGATGTTTCCATGACTATATGTGTAATGACAGGTTGATGTTTGTCCTTGTTGGACAGTAACTCATTATTGTGTAGCAAGGACGAACTCGGAAGCCATCATTTTATATAAAAAGTAATGGAAGAAAAAAGATCCCAATATTTATCTACTTGAATTTTACCTGCCATTTCTTTAACCATTTAGACTATGTTTTAAGGTACCTCTGCCATTCCTCACAGTCAGTCATAGCCCTTTTTCCACATACTAACTTACCATTACACTGTCTCCTTTTTCAGGTCACTTAAAAATATACCAAATAGTTGAAAACCCAGATCAAATCCCTGTAAAGCTTCTCTCTCTCCCTCCATCCATCACAAAACCGCATAATTTACTATTATCCTTAGGTTTTGGCTTTTCCCTCATCATTTATCAAAGGAAAGATGTTCCCTCTTAGATCTTGGCTGCCTTGTTTTCATAAAAAGCCTCTGGTGAGAGATTTTGTCATTAGATATTGAGATGTCCGAGTATAGCACATCATTCAGGTCACCCTCGTTAGCAAGGTATACCAAGTCCTTCAGAGAACTCCAAAACAATGGTTATGTAAGACTTGCTTTCACAGAAGCCATGCTGACACTTCCCAAGTCTATCTACTGTGTCTAGATCTTATTTATCCACTTGTTCACAAAGTCCATTCTAAAGTAATTTCTACTATATTATATAGCACAGAGACTTACAGGCTTATAATTCTTTAGATTTCACATCAAGTCCTTTCTAAACACTGACATTGTGTTTACCATTCTCTAATCCTAGGCACCAAGACAATTTTAAATGAAAAGCTACACATCAGCAATAGTAATACAGATATTTCCCCCTTGAGGTCCTGTAGCACACCTGGGCGAACACCATCTGTTCTAAGCAGTTGGTTATCAAGGTAGTAGGTGCTCTCCAGACATACTGACAGACTCCTTGAGTTCCATATTTCAAAGCAGTAACATTTCAAATTAGCAATTCAATAAACTGAATTAATCAAATTCACCTGCAGTATGTTATTATTGTTGTCTGGCTTTTGGCATGACCAGCATAAATTACCCAACTAACTTGGGATGCCAGAAACCCCACTAACCCATTGTGTAAAGGCAAAATTTATGGAGAACTCAATGTTTTATTTAATCAAGTAACAGTAAGAGTAATGAGGTCCACTGAGCTACAGAAATGCAAAAACTCACACTTGCATTATTTCATTAAAAATGTACAGAATCTAAATATGGTGCTTGTAGCAAACACCTAGGAATTGAGGTTCTTGGGTTTTCTCCTACAAAATAGAATCCTCCTGAGCCTGACAAGTGAGCACAGGAAAATAAACAGAATTAGGTAACATTAACACATATTTGCATATATAAGATTATCAGATGATCTCATATTATTTTGGCCTTTTATATAGCAGCAGTAAAACAAAAAATGCAGACACTGCTTTGAAGACTTTCTTTGCTAGCTTTTCTCCACCCACAAATACACAAAAATGATCACAGGCATTTTGACTGCTAGTGTGCACGGGTAGAAAAATTTCTAGGACAGGTGATAGATCTAAGCCATTCTGCTCCATAATAATAAGAGCTTGACTGAAAAATGAAATTGAAATACCTTCATTACCTGAACTACCATACCTTATTGGTTCGCCATTATGAAAGCCAGATTTTTTTTTACTTTCCTGATAGTCGAACAGCCATAATACACAATGGTCTTGCTTCAACATCTGTGTTTGTTATGATAAAACATTTATTATCACTCTTAAGTTAATACTGAACGCTTTCAGAAAATTTGTTGGCACCTCATGAAAACTGTAGCTGCTTTGTAAAGACATAATAATCATATTAGATATGTAATATCAAGTACTGTCAGAGTGATGTAAGTAAATAAAACAGAAATTATAACCATATTTTTCCTAGAATTCCCTAGTTATTTCTGCTAAAAAAATTTTATTATTCAGATTTCTGAGCTTCTTCAGGTGTATGAACTTGCTTCCTTACATTTGATAATTGAACAAGATGTATATTAATCAGATACCATTGTTTTATTACATTATTAATATACAAGAGAGAGTTTTTAAAGAACAAAGGACAGTCAAGCATGAAACTAATATTCACAAGTACTTCATTCTGGTCTTTGTTTTGAAAATCCACATCTCAGTTCCAATTTTTTAGGACATTCTTATGAAAAAGTTCTTGTACAATTCCAGGAATAGTGTTCTATATTTTAACTATGAAATTCAAAAGGTACCTGGCATCCTAAAAAATGCATTAACTTAAAAGAATACTTTCTAAAACCTATTATCTCCTGCAGAGCAATGAGGACACAGAAGTAGGCTTCTTCCTGCCAGTAGATTTCCTCCAAGACATTCTTCAAAATTCTCAACACAAAAGGTTGCACATGAAACAAAGATATCTGTAGATGTAGGGCATATATGCCAAGCAGACTGCTCATGCCATGGGATATTCACAACTGAAATTTGTGGGTTGCGGAAAAGTGTGCCAGGTGTGTCTAACAGAGGACAGCAGCACCCTAGGTTTGCCAGATCCTGGAAAGAAAGTTATGCCACAGTTTCTGTCACAGAGCTGGCAGTCTAGAATTCCCAGGAGTCTCAGCTTGCAACCAGGCATGCTAGGGAAGTCTAGTAAGGATTTTGGCACCTTGCTGTAGAACCATGACTCAGAACCTCAGGAACCCTTGGCTGCTATCTTCATAATGTCACTGAGCAACTGTAGCACACAGGGGGAATGCTAAAATTTAGAAACATTATATTTCAGTGTTTCTAGGAAAGAGAAAACAAGAATGTCTGATCAGAAATTATATAAAAATAGTATTAGCTACGTAAGACCAAAGCCCACCCAAAATAATGAAAAACACAGACTTTCTTATGCATAAAAACCCTAAAATATGTACTCACTAATATATTCAGGAATAAGAAACTTGCATTTTAAAACATGCACCAAAATTAATAATTTCACTATCAGAAGCTGACAGCCCTGTTTAGATGCATATCAAGCCCTGAAGATCTGTAATCTAAACTCTTTGAACTGCTCTTGTTGAGTAGTAGAACTGTGTTGCAAGTCTAGAGCTGAAGTCTAGATTTTAGGTACTATTCTAAGCAATTTGGACTATGAATGGTGGAAAGAGGGAGCAGTAACAAAGAAGCCAGTAATAATATTTACAAAATAAAACCATTAGAAAACACCTTCTAGACCTCATATTTTAAAGACAGATTTCAAACATTTGTAACATCATTCTTTTAGATATCTGTTGTATTAATTCACCACTGGTTTGAAAGTCCTTTCCATCAACTCCCTTTATTTCATTTCAAGGCAGAAACTCAGAAACCAAATCAGGTTTACCTTATACTTGCAGTAAGATTAATTTCTGAAATGATCTTGTCCTATGTTTTCTAACATTTCATTATGTCAGATAATCATTTATTGGAAGATAGAAGCAAAAGGAGCCACTCTTTTTCCACTTTCCCACAAAGGGCCACCACAAGATCAAAAAAAAAAGTAGTTAGAATCAATTGAGTAATTGTGCATTAAGATGAGAGTATGTCTAGGGAAAACAACACATACTAAATATACCTTTTAAACATCACCTCTAAGTTGCTTCCAAACTTTCCTAAAATAAGTCATGATGGTTTTGTAGTGAAGACAGATCTCTGAAATGCTTTTGGCAGCCTTGTTTGAACCCTTCATTCTCTCATTTCTTCCTTGAAAAATGCATTATTCTGCCAGAACAAATGGCAAGTAAACACCATTTTCTTACTGCCTCGGTCTAGCTGACAGTGGAACAACCTTTTATATCCTAATTACCTCAGCATGATTTAAAACAGCACAAACCAGTTCCAAGTAGTTGGAAGCATTTTTACACATCTGAGAGAGACTTATCATGAGGGAAGATTAATACCTGGAAGAAGTTAATGTGTAGAAGTTAAGACAAATTACATCTGTTTGCCACCAAACTCCTCACAAAAGAAGGCTTTTTGTCTTTCTCATATTCTTAAAATAGGATATATCTGAAAGCCAGGTGACTCTATTAGAGAAAACAAAAAAAAAAAACAAAACAGGCAGTCAAAAACCACCACAAATTAGGGCCTCCCAGAGCATATATTAACAGCCACCAACAGCTCTTTGAAACTTTCACCTTGCAGAGAGACAGAGCTCAAAGAGCCATCCTGGATAATAAAGCTCTGTGAGGGAGCAAGAGGAGGACACAGCTATTACTCAGGAGAAGGAGAGAGAAAATAAAGCATTACACTTGAGAAAAATATTCCCATTGCTCAGTGAAAGAGTGTTTGTAAGTACAAAACTGTCTAAGCCTATATAAGTTTCATATGCATGTTTTTCCTGTCAGGTCATGTACGATGCACATGAGTTAATAAGGTATTTCTTTCTTCTCCGCTACCTCATTTATTATTTTCTTCCACAATATGTGCGGCATTTTGGGAAAAGAATGGGCTACAGGTATTCAGAACCTGAGAGAGACTATTTTCTCTTTCTGACAAATTATAGCATAAAGTGTATTTTGAATTAAAAAAAAAGGATAATTTTCTTTTCCAGTCACGAGGAAGTTCCCCAAAGCCCACAGTGCCGCTCTGCAAATGACACCGATGTATCGTACGTCATCCAATACAACAATGACAAGTTAGAAACACACAGTAAGTGCAGCATGAGCATGCAGGCTGCCCATTACCTCTAGTTTTCAGAGTGTAACTGAGTTTCCCCTCAGTAGCATTTTAGATTTCACTTCATAATCAAACAAGAGACTCATGTACTTTGAAATCCTTTAAAAAAAACTACCTTGTCAAGCAATTCTTATATCTTGCTTTACAATCTAAGAAAGAAAAACCCTGCCCTGAAGCAGCTCTGCTTCCCTGATGAGTTTCACCTATAAAACAAACTCCATTTGAGATTTAGTCTCCTTCTTATTCCATATTATGTAAAATTCCTCAAAATATTAAAAATTTCTTAGAAATAAGGGCAAAATAATTCAATTCTTCATGTATTAAACTCCACCAGCTTTTATAAAGACTTGATGTTTAGCTGTACAGCTGAGTATTATTACCTTATCCTAACAATCACAAGTTGATGAGGGCTGGCAGAAATGTCACTGACAAGGAGCCACCAGAAGCAAAAGTGTTCCCTTGGCATCCTCCAGCTCACCAAACATTTCTTTTTAATATTTGTCTTTTATTGAATAAAAAAATTGATTGAACAGCTGAAAAGGGCACTCTTCTAGATGTCTGAATTCTGTTTCTGAGACACAGCCTACATAAGAAAGGAAGTGGCATGATGTGGTTAAAGCACTACTCCAGTGGGAGACAGGATGGATAAGAACTTGAGGCAAGGGTCAGTATCAGCTCAGCCTAAACAAGTCAGCAAGCAATTCTATGGATCTGCAGGCTGCTTTGATACTTTTTAGTTAGGAAAATTCTTTTATGCTTAATCAGTATTCCAGATGTACTTCTACTTCCATGAAAACACACCTTTAATACAGGATTTTAAACAGGTATTGATAATGACCTTTTTGCTAGAAAAGCTGACTTTATTCTTAAGTTACTTCCTCTGAAGAAGAAAAACTAATGCACAAATCCAAATAAAATTTCACTTGACAAGACGCAATTCTCATGAAAAATACAGATAGGGTAAACTACTACCACACAGGAAGTGTCACCTCCCAGATACAAACCCAGGCAACCTTCATATCTCACACATCTCTGTCCAACCAGTTAGTGACTGAAGGAAATGAGCTATACAAATTTCCTTTACCAGCTATAAGCTACTTGTAACAAAGGTTCAGAAGGAAACTAGAAAATACAAACCTTTTAAAACTTTTATTGGGTAGCAATATCATACTGACCCTTCTGCCAAACCAGTCCTCAATTAAAGCATGAGATATGAAGAAACACAAAGAGAAGTATGAGTACTAGTATCAGAAAAATCCTCAATTCTTGCCCTTCTTCAAGTTGACAGAGCCTTATTAAAGCCTTTAGAATGCTACTGCTCTCAAATTAAACTTTGCTGCCTCACATTTGGTTGTTCAGGGTTTAACCAATGTCACAGTTTAGGTTACTTAGGCTATCTTTATAACAACCAGGCAGAGGACACAGTGAAGTGGCACAGACAGCAATGAGGTAGCGTGCACAAACATTGCACAGGGCCTTTCAGCTATAATCCTACCCTGAAACATATGTTGTGGTTCACATCTTACCTAAGTTTCACTGACCTTACAGACCTTTTCTCTGTGTTGTAGATCAATGTTCAAAAACCCTGCCTTGCCTAAGCTTGGACAAGTTGTGCTCATTTACATTTAATTCCTAAAAAAATCATCAGTAGAAATTATTCTAACCATCTGTGCAGTCCACAAGCCTTTAAATTAAGTAGGGTATTGTGGCATTCCTCATAAGGAGGGAAGGTGGCATTGCAGGTTCTATTAGGTTAAGAAAACAAAGACTACACAGCTGTCAACAATGGTGAGGTGCTTTCAAAAACTTCACACTCCTTGAAAGAATATAAAAAATTCCATTCTATATTTTATTTGCATTTTATCAGATAAAATCTACTCTTCAACCTCTGACCTAAAGTTCAGTTGGAAAATGGGTTTTTCATCAAGAGTAGAATCACCCACTCCTCTTTCCAAAGTCAAGACCAGTTTTTCTGTCTACAGTCTTAACACATTATTTAGTTTAATATTTATTATTCCACAGGTTTGTTTAAAAAAAAAAAAAAAAAAAAAAATAAAGACAATGCTTTCACCCATCCTTCCCATCATCAGCCTGGAGCTATTTTAGCAGCCCATTAACACTTTGAGGACTATCACCATGAAAGATTTAAGTTTCTTCAAGTCTTTAAAAAACCCTCTAGGAAACAGAGACAGCACTTCCTTCACTGCTCTGTAAGGCTCCCACCTACACTGCCGTGCTTTTTTCCAATGTTTTCTGTATTTCTGATATCATGTAACTAAAGACAGGCACATGGTTTATTTCATTCTGTAAACAGACTCTGTCAAGGACTTGTTCAGGAAGTTATAGATTCTCAAAGCCTTGAAATACATGTCTCACATGAAAAACACTTCAATCTGATGACAGATTTATTCTCTGGCTCCTCAAGTCAAGTTTTTATTGCACAGTCTCTTGCCTCCAACAAGTTCAGCTACAGCAACAGGACAAAACAGGGTTTAGGTTGGACCTGGAAAATGCAGTGAGGGTGAAAAGACTGCGAAGCTTGCAGCTTGTGAGGGCTGGTAGAGGAAATACACTTATCTGGGATTTGCTGACATCTGAATAGATTTCATCAGGCAGTGCAGACATCTGCCTGTAAACTAATCCTTCTGAGCTCTCTTTTTATCCCAACAGTCTTCTCTAGGGTGTGATTTCCCTGTTCTAAAGGGAACATCTACATTTGGCTGGAAAAAATCAAATCCCGCAAAGTATCTGTTTATACTCGTTGACCTAAAGAGAATCTGAGGGGAGTAAATCAACTGTATGCCTATAATAATTTAAGAAGAGTCCCAGCCCTGACCTGTAGCATTCTAGCAACTCCAGGATAATTCTGGCCACTGAAGGCCATCCAGATGTTGGGTTCACCGAGTATATATAGCAGTTGGATCCCTAAGAAACTTTTTTACATCATGTGTACTCTACAACAGATCCACCTGCATGTCTGTCTAGGTTTCCTCAGGCAAAAATCCAGCAGTCCTAAATATATAATTCTGGAACATCTAACGTGCTCAAAAGAACATCTTGTTTCTTTCCCAGTCGTCAGGGCTTCACACAGCCTTCATTTGGCTGAGGAGATGGGACACTAGACATGAAGATAGAAACAAGGAGAATCAGGCACCCTGTCCTTTTCATTCACACTAAGAGATGCCAGCTCCTATTCAAGTCTACATACAAATCCCAACCCTTACATACATAATAAAATTAAATAGAAAACCAACAGTTGCTGTAAGAGCTAGATCAAGACTTTTCCTGTCCCCTAAAGAAAGAGACAAGATTGCAAATGTATTTGCAGTCCTAAAATGGAAGGAAAAACAATTCACATTTCTGTTATGCAGAAGCCTAAAGGCAGTTTGGAAAAAGTCTAAAATATTTTGGGTTTACCTACATCATTGTTAAAGTTCAAAGCCAAATTAAATAACCTCAAGCTAGGCTGGATTATTAAACAATTTTGAAGCATTTGAATGAGCTGAAAAGAAACAATATGTACTGTCATACTTTATGTTTGATAATTAAAAATTTCCATGGAAAAATGAATCTCAAAACAGGTCCATCCATCTCCAAAGGCTAGTGATGCTTCTAATGATACTTTAGGTTTATATATCTACTCCTTTGTATGGCAGAGGCTTAAATTCACCATCATCTTGAAATGACATGACAGAAAAGGATTCCTGCTCCCACCCATTGCTTCCCCTCACAAGGGTGAGCCTTTGTCAGTTGAGCTGCATTCAAGTCTTTTGTGAGCCTGAGAAGATGCTGTGTAGTGATAGAGGAAGCAAGTTACTCAAAATTGGTAAAAGATCACTGAACAAATGCGTATTTACCAATTAAGATGAAATTGAAAACAAATATTCACAAGAGAAAGTGGTTGCAGGAAAGCACACTAGAACATTGAAAGAGATTATGTTCAAGGCATTTTATTCCTCACTGCACCCCAGTCATTCCTAATATGTGATACATTCCCTATTGAGTTCAGTGTTTTTCCCCCCTCTGTTTCCAAATACTCTTGGTATAAAAGATAACTCACATTCCCCAGAATGGCCAAAGATTTGCAAGGCTGACACCAAGATGGGTACTTTAGACTGGCAAAAGTTTGCATGCCCTGCATCAAATATATGAAAAAAGAGTACTTATGGTGGGGAGATAAAACAGAAGACCTGAGTGAGGTGCTTTATTTTGCAAAAAATATAATCAGGGAAAGCCAAAGCTTAAGAAATTTATTCAAAACAAAGCAAATGTATTTCAGGTTTCTTAAAATTTGGAAGTGACCCTACCTCCCACCATGAGAACTGCTTTTACTTGGTGAGGAAGCACAAACAGACCAAGGGCAGAGCAAACAGTTTGTGAAAGATACATTTGAAGCAGTAGCCTCTTAGTCTTTCAAGTCTTTTTCTGAAAAACATATCTGCTATCTATATTAAGGTACAGAACTGCTTTGATTTTAGCAATAAATATGTTACATCATCTTACATAAGCAGAACCCAAAAACTGATTAATTTTTGTTATGATTGAAGTGCCACTGGACACATGAAATTGAGGAAGGTGCCAAGTGTTAACTGCACCCCTCTAATCTCTCCCTGAACAGACTACTCATGAAGAAGCTTATTAAGAGAAATTGGAAGAAGGGTTCCAATATCAGATTAAAAATATAGGAAAGAATTTAAAGCTCTAAAATCAGGAAAGTGGCAAAAAGCCAGAGAAAATGAAAGAACTAGAGAATGAAATTAAAGAGCTGGAGAGCAATAGAAGCAGCTGGGTGAAGGGGTGGGAAAAAAAGAATTGGTGCTGGAGAGAGAAGTCACGAAAGTATGGGGGAAGGTGTGGGAAAGAAGTGAGCAAGAACCTGAAGGAAGGAGAAAAATAAGGGAGAAAGGAGACAGTATACATTTTAAACTATACATTTGAAGAAGCTTTGCATTTTTACCATCTGGCAGCATATGCAGTTTATTATGAAGTGCTAGAATGTGTTTTGTGGTGCAGTGGTGCAGGGAGAACTGTTTCATGAGCTCATCAGAACTGGATACCTACCATGTAGTTACCTTTTGAGAAGTGGGAGAGGGCCCAGTGATGACCATGATGATCATGTCTAATCCCATCACCAGTAAAAATTAAAAGTGAGTTCAAACCAAAGCCAAAGACTCATGCTGATGCAAATCTCCCCGCTCAGCAAATTCTCCTACCTCTAAATAATGCGTCACACAAGCATTTTGGCCAAATAACATTTTCCAGGAAGTGTGCTATCTGTTAGTCATCATAGTGTTGCATGGAGTGTACTAAGCCTGAAAAAAAAATCTGATTCTATGACTAATTCAGGGACAATTTCACTCAATAATTCTTCTACTTTTAAGTTTTCAACGTTGTTAAAGATAAAATGCAAAACAAAAAGCAAGAAAAAAATCCCTATTCTTACATCTCAATTGTAGCTATCTCTTTAGAGCCAGACACACCTTGCAGTGACACTTGGGAGCAGAAACTGTCTCAATTAAACTTGAGCATACTTCACAGGTCTTCAAGGCCAGTTCCCTTATCAAACTTGAATTCATGTTTTTATTTACTCTGTCTCACTTAGCTACACTCAGTCATTTCAATTCCTAGTAGAAAGTATATAGTGGTTTTTGTTCAGGGTGCTTGGAGCCATGCCATGGAACAAACCATTCTGATGGATAGACTCATCTGTTTCAAAGATTCCTCTCTGCTTACAGGTTTTAACCTATTGAAAATATTCCATGTCATATAATCAAAGGCATAAGAACAGTTTGACATAGGTAAAATTATGTTAATATTGTGTTAAGACTCCCAATTATCCGTCATGCTGTAAGCAGCCTTCATTTATCTGACTTAAGGAAATATAGTTACAAATGTTATGGGAGGGCAGGGGGGCATAAAAGGAAGAATTCCTCCTGTGCAGCTAGACTTCCATAGTTATACCTGTAGGCCTCTAGGTAGGGCAGGACAGCTGAAAAAAATTTGCATTAAAACTATAGAGGGAAAAAAAGATAGTTTGTTATCTAACAAAACATGTTAAAAGAAATATGCATACTTTCCTGAAGAACATATTCCAAACTTTTTATAAAAGAGTATAGGTATAATTAGTAAACTACCAGAATCGAAAAACAAATCATACTAAAACCTGTATGCTTTTTAATTCTGCAGCTCTAGAGTTCGTCACACTACCTCTGTGGAAAATCAAGATTCTGTAGCATACTGAAAATAAGGTCCTAGTGTAGCTTTTTGGTAGGAAATAAAACCAAAAATCATAAACTGGAATTAAGCTGTTGAAAACATGTTTGCCTGAATTTGCATAAAGCCTGACATAAGAGCTCAGAACTATGAATTCTGCAGTTTCATTTCAGCATCCCCATTAACTATCTCGTGGTTAATCAAATATGCCTTTTCAGGGAAACCAATCTCTCTTCTACATCTTCTTAGAATGAGAATGTGAAGAATAAGCCTCGGTTATTTCTGAGACATTATGAAGATTTGCCTTCGAAAACTTTTTTAGCAAGAAGGACATGACATGAGATGACACTACTCATTTTCATATTCAAAACTTTCATTACAGAACTAAATTTCACATTTTAGTCTGAAATCAACAAAAAATTCCAGCTGTAGACCTTCCTGTCTTGCAGGGAATACCTAAGACTTAGTTCTCAGTATTCAACACAGCATGTTCTCACAATGTATATTTTTTCAGATATGTATCATTTTAAAAAAGCTTTTTGTTTCCCAACTGCAACTTAAAATTTTTACAACAACTATAAAAAACATGCCATAATCCCTGACAAACTGATGCCAGCAGCCACTTAGCAGCCTTGGCCAAATTCAGAAGAGCCTTACATACCCCTTTGCAAGTTTAGTATGATTGCAGAACAAATATAACTTTGACTCTAAATCATTTTGGAGGTGGTGTTAAAAATGATTGGAGAACTGGGGCAAATTTGGCAGGAACTGGACGTTTGTACTCATTGCAAATTACTTTGAATTTAATCTTCAAACAAACATAAGCCTGATTGTGAGTGACAGTTTAAAGTGATCTGACTGTTATTCTCCAAAGATCTCAAGGTAGATGGATACTATGTTTGCTCAAATGTCTCATGGGTGTCAAAAAGCAAAGCAGTTCCTAAAAGGGCTTTTTAAAAAAAATCAAGAAAACAGAACATATGCTTTCAATTCAGCTCTACATTAACAGGAACATTCATACCTCTCTATTTACTTGGCTCTTGGCATAGAGGATAAATCTAAAGCAAAAAATCTCAGTCTATGGATTTCATGCCAACAAGAAGAACTGTGGGAAGAGAGAGATGCCAGTTTGTGTTCTCTCAAGCATTCTAGGGATTCAGGGACAAATTTTGCATATTTCATGCATGCAAGTTCTCTCAAAACTGAAGGAGAGTTCCACTGAAAAAAAAAATTAATTAGGATAAAGAACACAGGATTTATTCAAGTAGAGTTCCTAATGCCTTCAACAAGTATAAGGTCTAGAGGTCTCCTCAAAAATACGGTCCCAACACATTCCTTTAAAAAGGATTTTGTTAACAGTTGCTGTAAGTAGACAATCTGTAGATATCAGAAGATCTAAAATGAAGTTACAAATGGGCTAGACACAATATAAAGTTAACATTACGGGTCATGAAAGCTTAGAGCCAGTTCAATCCCTGAATCAGTTATACTGATTTTTCTGGAAGTCCACAGATATTAGATTTTGCACTCTGCAGAGTAGGATTCTACAGCATCTAACAAACTAGGATGAACCTCTAAGGGACTCTAGGCTTTGACTTCTTGAACACAAACCTGAGTTCACAGGGGTTTATGACAAAATCAATTTGCTGTAGTATCAAATTAGGGACAAACAACTTTCATATCTTCAACAAGAGATGGAACTTTACTTTCCCTTGAGAAACAGAGATTAGCTTCAGGCCTACACCATTAACTTATTTATTATACAGAATAGTTTCTTCTTAGAGGTAACAAAGAAGGGTGTGTGAAAGCCAAGTGGAGAGGAGTGATGGCGAGACTCAGATTATCAGGAATTTCAAAGATTTTGTTACCACAGGGTAACCAAGTAAAGAAGTTTAAATATTAGTAGAATGTGTTTATAACCAAAAATTATCTGACTTCAGATGTCAGTACAATGAACATCTAGAAATGGTACTAGATGCCTGAAGCAGGTCCAGGTATTCTGAAAAGTTTCTTGTACTTAACAACAAAATTGAAAGCTACAGTGAATTCTCAGTGATTTACATCCTTGTTATTAAGGCATTATTTCATTTATATCAGAAATTTAAGGGATTCCACCTCATAAGAAATGTGTATAAGAGAATGTGTGATAAGAGAATAATGTTGACTGTCTGCAAAGAAGAGATGGGGAAGGAGTGGAGTAAGCAAGCAAAAGAGTATCATGGTATTCCTAGCATGTTTATCTGCAGAGCTGTGTTGAGGCAGAGACAATACAGTTCTGGAGATGTACAGAATAACTCTACATTTGTAAAGTGACATCCACTTACCACTAAATTCGAAAAAATAATCAATTAAAATACCAAAAAATATCACCTCAGGGCATATTTGTATTTTTGTAAGTTGATATCTGCCTGTGTCCTACAGTAAAACTTGCCTAACAGAGCAGAAGGGTGAGAGCACTCCTTATCAAGTCTGTTAAGGTTATTATGAAGAAATTAATTTGTGATGGTATCACAGTGGGGACAAAAGGAACTTCTGCAACTTTGATGGTTCCCAAGAGATGGAACTCCTATTTAGCAAAATGGGAAGATATTATTTCCACTCTGTCCAGCAGTGAACAGTGTTCAGTGATAAAACCTCCCTAACAGAGAATGTGATGGAGCACAGCTTGTTAAGACTGACCTAATTTTCCCATAATAAGAAACTTTTCCTAGTTGTTCATAAAATTATACAAAATAAACCAATAAACTAAAGGGGCTAAATGCCTAACACGTGCAAAAGATCTTTGTTTAAAAATATTTCAGACAAGCCAATAATTCCAAGAATCAAAAGAAAAGAAAAAATATTACGTCCATATATATAAAACTCCTACATTTTAGAATAGAGGTCTGAAACCTGGCCAGTCACAAAGGCCATTTTACCCTCAAATACAGTGAGCTGTAATGGGCACTTTTGTTCATTACTGTAGGGGAATCTTTAGGAATTCAAACAAGAATGTCTATTCCTAAGCTAGAACAACAGTTCTGTTCACATTTGCAAATTGGACTCATTTCTGCCATAGATCTGTTTCAGGACAATCAAAACTTGAAACTGCACAGACACTACAAAATTCTGTATTTGAATAAGGACATGAATTCTTAAAACTCATCCCTGTCTGTATTTCTATATTGATATGAATGAGAAATAAGTACAGAAATAATGAATACTTATTCAGCAAGCACCTTTTGTCACATTACTGTTTCTTTCTATGAGGAAAAAAAGTAAAGGTTAAAAAGCCCTTTGAAATGCTACCAATATGCAGTGTTAAATGCTGTAACAACAGCAGCATAGCTCAATACCTTAACTCTGATATTTGACTTTTAGGCATCTTCGAAAAACCCAAACTGCAAGTTCATTCAAAGTAGGAAAATTAAGTTACAGTTTCAATATAATCATCCAGACAGTGTCACACTGACATCTTGTAATTTTCTAGGTGTTGGAGCAAGGATTGTTAGAGCTCTACTATGTCTGCCTTTGGCAATAATTACTACCTACTACATTTGTGGAAATGAGAGATGAGAATATTAAAATATTTCTTTGAATATATTTGAATATTATATATTAGGGCAAGGAAAACAAGGAGGGAGGACAAGAGGGAAAAACACAGAACATAGGCCATATATAGAAGTTCAAGTTGGGATCAATGAAGCCCGTTCACTAACTACTATGCAAAATGAATCTTTGTTTGACCTTCACTGAGCTGTCACTTGAGCACATCACCAGACAATATTCTTGTACAAATGTAATTCTGTTATTTCTGCCAGCTGTGGGAGGGAGCTGCTGGTGATGGTGTTAATAATTGCCTAATTGTGCTTATCTAACTGAAGGTACTTACCTAAAGAGTGCAAGTCTTATTTCTGACAATGAGCTGTAACAAGTAAAATAAAATCCTTGAAAACCTAACACAACTTCACAATAAAATCTCCAGATTTTTCAGATCATAGAATCAATTAGATTGGAAAAGACCTTCATCATCAGATCCAACCATTAACCAAGTCCACCACTAAACCATGTCCCTAAGAGCCACTTCTATACATTTTTTACATTTCTCCAGTGGTGGTGACTCAACCACTTCCCTGGGCAGCCTGTTCAATGATTGACAACCCTTTGGGTGAAGGAATTTTTCTTGATATCCAGGCTACACCTCCCCAGTGCAATTTGAGGCCATTTGCTCTGGCCCTATTGGTTGTTACTTGGGAGAAGAGACTGACTCCTCCTATTTACAACCTCCTTTCAGGTGGTTGTAGAGAACGATAAGGTCCCCCCTCAGCCTCCTGTTCTCCAGGTTAAACAATCCCAACTTCCTGAGATTATCCTCATAGGACTTGTGCTCCAGACCCTTCACCAGTTTCATTGCCCTTGCATTTTATATAATTGTAACATGATGCAATCAGAACAAAGAATTCCAGAATAAGAGACCACATAGAAGTTAGACTGGAAAGCCACTGGGGCCACAGACATTAAATCAATTTTAGTGTCTTCTTTACTGCTTCGGAGATAATTCATTTTTTTTAATCATGATCACAGATGAAAGTACTTTTATAAATGCAGCAACTAATTTTAAGGATGTTCACATGATTAGTACAACCCTCCACTCTGCAACAAAGAAAGTCTGAACCACGTGATAACAGGTAAAATTTAGGCCACATTCTTTGTTCAGATGGCTACAGATGAGAGCAACAGTGGACGTCAGCCATCTATCATTCTTCTCAAATCCACAGATATATTACAGGGTAATCTAAATCCTTCTGCAATTCAGGACACATTTAAGGATCCTCTTCATTTTGCCAATCAATACACAACCAAGACCCTTGCAGTAGCCATGATACACTTAGAACTCTAATCATCCATTCCTTTTCCATTCACATGGGCCATTTGGAGAATAGGCCAGAAACATAGTATTGTTTAAAGCAGGGTTCTGCCTCACCAAAAAAACCCAGCCAAACAACTTAGTTTTTGTACAAAGACATACAGAGAAACATGCTTACACCAGAATTAGCTCTTGCTTGCAAAGAGATGTGCTATTTCTCACATCTCACCTGGTCAGCTAGTTCAAGTCAAGACTCTTCAAGTTTATTGCAGACAATGAAAAATTGTTCAAGGTAGGAAAATTATTAGACTCACAAATCATGGTTAAAGTCCTGCTTGAAATGAATTAAAGAATTAAATTCTTCTGAATGCAGGAAGACACACACAGTTTCTTTCCTCACTTGTTCAGCTGGAGCACACTATTATTTTTCTGCATCAACTCCACTACCTCCAGCTCTGTCATTGTCTTTGACTCCTTCTTTGGTTCAAAAAACTTTAACTAAAAAAAAAAAAAAATGCAACTTAGGGACAAGGACAGGAGAAAGCAAAGAGGAGTGATATTTTCTGTGTATTGTTTCGAGGATCCACTTGAGCTTTCTGGTTGATCCAGAAACATTTCATACATTTACCTCCAATAAGTGGATTGGTTTTACACTCATTACTTCTAACATGACACATAACATTTCTTTCCATGGAAGGCAAATGCAAGAAATATGTGAGACTGCTCCATGAAGCTAACAATGTCAGTGAGGAAGAACAAGGACCATGCCTAGGAGTCTAATGAGAAGTGATACAGTTTTCTATTTTCCAGGTGATAGTAATTTCCATTCCATCACTAATTTTACTTGAAGACAATGTTAATGCACTTTATTCTGAAATTTCATTTTTTATATTGTTTTATAAACAGCAAAGACTAATTCCTCCATAGTCAAATATTTTACTTTTTAACAACCACTACTACTTCTCCGTTCCATTCTTCACTGAAAAAAACCCCAAGGATAATAAAACTACTTACAGGTAAATTAGGTAAATTACCTTACAGGTAAGCAGAAGTTTCTTCTCCTCCTATTTTTCCTGTAACATGAAATCCCTTCCTGCAAAGCCAAAACAAGCTGCAGGAAGCTACAGTTTGCATATCAATAGAAAAAAGCATTTGTGTGCATAGAGGAAGATGATAAAAAGTGGATTTGACAAGGTCAAATACATGAAGACTTATGTAAGAATTTTTTAATCAATTAAAATATAAAGCAACAGAACTACATTATTACACTCATTCTCATGCACAAATACAATTGCATATAGGAAGTTGCAACTTGTTGCCCCCAGCTAAGTTCAAATACTTTCCCAGTCTTAAATAGACATTGAAACATAATTAGATTTTATAGTCAGGCTTGAGTAAAGTTACAGTTTCTATAATGATAAAAGCTTTAACTGGGTCATCTATAGCTTAGGCAAGTGTCTAATCATGGTTTCTCACTGGTCTTAGAATAAAAAGTAGGATTTACTGAAATGCATCACTTTATATCTTTAGATTTTCTGCTATCTTTACTATACTCTAAAGACTTTGCCATTTTTCTTGACCTCACCATACCATGTCAAATGATAAGCATGGAAATTCATGCTGCAGAAAAGGAAATAATTTCTCCCTCCTGGTACTACTTAGAAAAGTCTAATCTCTTCCTTTCCTTTTTCCATCTCTTCCAAGAAAATATGGATGTTGGCATTTTGTGAAATTTTATTGAAATTTCAAGTCACCTTTTTTTCTACTGTACGTTCTCAGTGGGTAAAAAACACTTCACAGACATTGAGAGCTGTTTAAAAAAATCTGGTTTGATATGGAGTTTCATAATGTTGCATGCTCAGGAATAGGTCAGACATATTTCGTTTTACTCACCTACTTTCTATGTAGGCTGTTGTGTGTAACCTCAGGACAAATTGTCCTTACATTGTTACTCAGACTTGTAATGACTGCAGAAGAGTAACGCGTCATTTTTGGGCACTGTGAGGTTTGTACACTGCAAACTTACTCTAAACTGACTAATGATAAGAGCATGATGTGTCCAAAACCCTAAACAAACAGAATCCATCTATGTCCATTAACCTAATGGGTTACAGAGGAAAAAGAAATACTCGTCTCAGGACAAGAAGGCTAAACAGCACTGAGACTATTTGGTAAAATATTGAGCATTTAGCCCATTTGCTCTGGTGTGCTGTGGCTTTGTTCCAATCTTCTGTCTCATAAAGCTGCTCTGCCTTACAGTGTTCTCAAAGATCAACAGAAATGGCTGCCTTTGAAGTCAAGCCAAACTCAACTAGAAAAGTTTTATAAGAATGCTGATGCAAGTTGCCATTTTGAATATATGAAGTCTTCTAATTTTGAACACTCGAAATGCAAGCCTATTTCAGTAAGGAACATATATCATTAGCATTCACTGACTTGTACTGAACTGAATATGACTCCAATGCATATGACTTGAACTACAAAATCTACAACTGAAAAAAATTTCTGCTTAGCAACCATCAACAAATTTCCACAACAACTAAAATCATTATCTTGATTGTATTTTCAGCGAGGTATAGCAGGAAATTTCAGGGATCTTTGAAATTTGCAAGATTATTTGATTACATAGAAAGGACACCAGCTGTGCACTGCCCAAAGGAATATACTCTGTCCAGCAATATAGTTTTTGTCCTAACTGTCAGCACTGGACATTTTACAGTCTGAAACTCTGCGGTGGTCTCACATAATTATATAATCATTGTAAGGTATGCATGACTCTATTAGGATTGTTTTCTTTTTAAAATCAGTTTTAAAAATCATTAGAGAATACATACATATTAAACTAGCTCTTCACAAAAGCATGTCTTGCCATGTAGAGGTATTTAAAATGCAAAATTTATGCACCTGGTCAAAATCTACTAGTTAGTCTTAAAACCTATTTTGTAATCTTTTAAAAAAATTTACTAGGAATTATCTCTTTCTTACATTCTTTCCTTTCATCAGCAGTGGAGAAAATCATAGCCTCCTCTAAAGACAATCTTGACTGCCCACCTAGATTCAGAGGCACACTCCTGAATTTCGAAGCAGTACAAGTGAAAACAAAAAGGTTTTATGAGACAATGGCCACCTCCTACTTCCATAGAGATTCCCACATTCAAGTCACTAAACTTAAGCTTGCATGTCTTTAGTTCCCTGCACGAAATGTAAAAGAAACATTTGCTATACCATTTATCAAGTTGTCCAAAAGCCTGCCACACATAACACCTGAAAATAGGAGATTGACTAGTAGCACATATATTTCCTATAGTAGAATTTTTATTTTGGAGCCCATTTAGCATGGCTAAAAAAAAAATCTTTTAACATGTGCAACAACTGAAGCAGCCTTCAAAATCTTTGTCAAAAGTGCACATAACATGTACTAGAAGAAAACCCAAAAACCTCTGAAAAGTAGAGGGGGTCTGTTACTAATACTATATGTGGGACTCAAACTTCACAACTGGCTGAACTGAAAGAAAAATAAAAGGTGTAGGCATTATCTTTAAAAGCAACACTTTGAGGGAAGTAAGGGTGAAAACTGACACTAAATATTACCATACCATATTTTTAGGCTCCTTGCCAAACAGAGAAAGTCAAGCTCTGCATAAGCAGAACAGCCAAAAGGTTCAGTATTTTACAAGTTTTTAGAAAATTTTTAGTTTTGAGATATTTTGGTCACAGTGTGAACCCTGACATGTCAGACCAGATGCTTCTTTAATATTAAGGTAAACTAACTTTTAGGATAGCTCCTGCTTCCACCATATCAGTTGCACTAGAACCTCAACTATGGTTGAGGCATTAAAATCTTTGCTTTTTTCCATCTCCCTACTGCCCCTAGAGGGAAAAAAGAAATAATAAAATCCTCAGTACCAATGTAGACATTAATACAAAATGAAAGCAAAACCCATTTATTGAAGAAAAAAAAACCCAAACAAAACTCAAAAAAACCCCAAACATCCTTAATTCTGCTCAGGGTAACACCAGCCCAAGGTGCCAGTCTCAGTACACTCAAGAGATTTAATGATGGTCATAATGAATTTTGAAAATACTACCCATAAGCAGGCCAATAAGGACAGAGATACTTAAAACTAGGCAAAGAAGGCAGTTGTCAAAAGGTAAGAGTTTTTCAAGTCTGCAAGTTTACAGGAAAAATTATTTGCATGCTGCATTTACTCCTGAGGGTCTGTTTTTATAGAAACTACTGCTTCAACTAGATAGGCTAGAGAAAGTCTGTCCAAGACTAACAATCCACTGCCAAGGCCTGAGGAGTCAGGATGTGACCTCTGTGGTATGGTATTAACCTACCTCGTCCGTTCTTCCGTTCCCAGCCAAAGCCAGGTATAAAAGCTTCCACCAAATGCACTACACCCTGCCAAGACTCTTCCAAATTTCCTCTTTTTCTTTTAGATATATTATAATGACAGATTTCACAAAGAAGTAGTCTGGAATATCAATCTTATACATAACAAAAATAGGGGGTATAATTAGAGATTCATCAAGAGTTTTGGAAGTAGGCATCTGTATTTGCCACACAATCTTGTCATCTAAGTATTTTGATTAGCAAAACTGATAAAGCATAATACTAAATTTACTTCATTCAGCAATTCATTGCTTCATAAATAAGTACTTGTGAGTTTAAATATATTAAGCCTTTTTCTCTTGTATAGAGGTATGTCAGCTTTCTAGGTTGTCTCATTACTTCTACGCAACAATTTCTCAAACTGTAAGAGCTTAATAGAAGTTTAACAAATTTCAGATACTCCTGAATTCAGTAAAAGGCAGTATGACTTGGGTTTTTTTCAGACTTAATAGAAATATTTTTGAAAGTCTGAGCTTACTGTGTCATTTTACGGCATCAAAAGTCATCATACAAGGAACCTCTTTGTGGCAATCAAAGCCCTGGAATTTTTCAAGGCTTGTTTTTGCTCCTTCTTACTTTGAGGAAGTAGTTCATATGTACTGCTTTTCCATATTAGTAGAAAAAAAAATAGTTTATGAATGCATTTATTTTTCACTCACTCTTTCCATTCAGCTTCATGGATAGGCTGCTGTTTGTCGCAAATGATTGCACAGGCAAATGCACTTTTAAGATTCAAATCCTGCTTCAAAGCCTCCAATTAAAGCTGTACATACTCCATTTGTATTTTAATAGTTCTCTGTTTTACATACTCTTACACAGATCGAAGGATATAATTATTATTGTTTTTCTGTCAGCATAAAGTTGTGTAATGTTTGATTTTGGGTATGACAAGGTCAAAGAACATTGTTTTGTTAGATTGAACATTCATAACTAGCTATCTTGATATTGCGTATGCATGCAGTGCTGTTGCTGGTTGCATTTATTTCCTGAAGCAGATAAAACACGGCTTAATGCCAGTCTTAAAAGTATAGTATGTGCTACTTCCTACTCTGTAAAGTTAACAGTGCTGCCAGTCACAGCCAGTTTTTAAATAGATTCAGAAGCACTGTACAGTGTGGATACAGGAAACTAGTTTTTCCTTTTTTTGAATATGTGAGTATCTAAGGTATGGCAACTGAATGGGGAGCAAAGACAAACAGGGAAAGAAAAAGAAGGAAAAAAAAGGAAGGAAGGAGGGAAGGGGGAAAGGGGAAGAGGAAAGGGGAAAGGGGAAAGGGGAAGTGGAAGAGGGAGGTAGGGAAGGGGGAATGGGGAAGGGGGAAGAGGAAAGGGGAAAGGGGAAGTGGGAGGGGGAAGGGCAGGGGAAGGTAAGAAGGGAGAAAGAACTCAAATCTTCGCGGACAAGCAGAAAGAATGCGCAAACCCTTTTAGAAACTTTATTATATACCATGTAATTTCCCAAAGCTGTTTGAATTATGTGTTCGGGGTTTTTTTTCCAGAGTACAACAAAACCAGGAGATATTTGTCATATGTACTTTGAGTTTCCATTTTAAGTCAAAATTAAATTCTAAATCATCCCAATGCAATACCCGTAATTAAAATTCAAAAGAAAGTCAGTTAGATTTTTAAGCTGATTTTTATTTCAAGGCTTATAGAATAGCTAAAATTTTCCTTTGGTCTAAGTAAGGCCCAATTAAGGGATAAATAAAATGGATAAATGTGATCTACATTAATTTGCTCTAGTCTTATATATCACAGCAAGAAATAAAGGAGTGTTTACTTTCTCATGAAGAATATGACCCTTATTTTGTACATCCATACAAAAAGGGGCTCTCAATCACTTAAATCAGAGCAAACTAAGTATTTGTTGTTAACTCATGCTTTACTACAGTGAAGAGTATTAACACTCACCTTAGTCAGGGTAATAGGGGCTTTGAATCTCCTTGGAGAGAAGGTAGATTGACACACTTAATCAATCGCTAAATAAAATTGATTTTGTCCATAGCTCAGCACCATCACACCATGGACACTTCTTGACCAGTGCTGCATGGTTTCTCAACTTCTGGACTCCATATTTAATAGATGAAGTTTCTATAGGAACAGAGTTGCTCACTGGTTAGCAACCTGTCCCATCTGAGTAACACAATCAGAATGAACAATGCTTCCTCAGAATGGGAAAAACTTCTGGTCACAAGGAATGGGCTAAAATAGCTCATCTTTCTTTCCTGTTCCACTGTATATATGAACAAATTATTTCAATGTATGTACCTGCTATATGTACCACATGACATATGCATGGCTTCATATCCACAGAACAAAGATACCTAGCTTCACAGATAATGTTGCAGGTTAAAGTTATTACTGTTTGGACACCTAAGAAAGCAAAGAATATCAAATGAAAAGCAAATAAATGTAAAGCGTTAGGGACCACACAAGCTTTTTAACTGGTAGAGCTTCAAATCCATCATTTTACATTGTCATGAACCTTCAATGCTGGTGTAGAAATTTCATTCTCCCAGAGTGAAAATTACAACATTCACTACTACTCAGGAAAAAGTCGCAATTTCGCCACAAAGTTCAAGAAGGAAGACAAACCCAACCCTTTCAGCTAGTCATATGCTCTTCAGCCTATACACGAAACCACTTCTGCAAGTCAAGTGAACACGGAAATGCTCGGGCTTCTCCTTAAATAGCCGGTCTCAGGGTATAAGGTTACAAGTCCTACAGTACTTTCAAAAGCAATGTTAGAATGTTTCAAAAAGTAGTAGACTAGTATAGTCTTCCTTAAAAAAAAAAAAAAAAAAAAAAAAAAAGCTGTTTTCCCAAAGACTTCAACCTTATTTTGTAAGCAAAACCATAAAATGATACTGCACTTAATCATTTGATGGTGAGAAACACCATACTGAAGTCTTATTCCTACACAATAGCAAATCACATTCTGCAAAAATTAAACAAAATAGCCAAGACCCTATACTAGATAGCTTGGGCCTTTCTTTCTCTTTTATTACACTGCTAGCTGTGCCTGTCATAACAGATCTTCTGGTTTCTAGAAAAGAGATGCATAATGAACTGTTTTGTGGGTGGGCTGCAAAAATGCTGACAAACTTGACCATTTTAAATTACTTTTCTGTAAATCTCCTGACTGGAGTGCTCTGCATGTAAATTCCAGCAGCAGTAGCAGTTGCTGCCATAGCAACAGAGTTAATTAGGAAATAATTTAAAGTGAGTACCACATCATATTCAGCCTCTCACGAAAGAAAGCAGACTTGGCAGGAGGATAGGAAGTGAAAAAAGAGATATAAGGTCTAGGACTTTCAACTGACAAAAGAGTTTGTATGTTTCCCATGTCTACCAATAATTGGAAACTATAAATCAATACTTATCTTGCATAGTGCTTAGGTGCTTTTATAGTATTTTTTGTTATAAAATCAACTAAAAGTCATGAACAGCTTCATAGCTGCAACTTCATGAGGTTCTTGTCAGCCTATTTCTCCAGCCTGTTGAAGTCCCTCTGGACGGTAGCACAACTTTCTGGCATATCAGCCACTCCTCCCATCATCAAACTTGCTGAGGAGAAACTCTGTCCCATCATTCAGATCATTCATAAAGATGTTAAACTTGAGACTCTATAAAAATCCCCAGGGGACACCACTAGTTAATGGCCTCCAACTAGATTTTGTACTGCTGATCACCACCCTATGGTCCTGGCCATTCAATCAGTATTCAGTGTACCTCAGTGTCTGCTCATCCTTCATCAGCTTCTCTATGAGGATCTTATGGGAGACAGCATCAAAAGCATTACTGAAGTCAAGGTGGACATTAACACTCCTCTATCCTAGTCTAGGAAGCCAGTCAATTCACTATAGAAGTTTATCCAGTTGGTCAAGCATGACTTCCCCTTGCCAAATCCATGTTGACTACTCCTGATGACACTCTTGCCTTTTGTGTGCCTGGAAATGCTTTCCAGTATTAGTTGTTGTATCACTTTCCGAGAGTTCAAGGTTAGGTTAACTTGCCTGTAGTCCCCTGAGCCATCCTTATTCTATTTGAAGATAGCAGTGACATTTGCTTTCTTGCAGTTTTTGGGTGCCTCTCCCTATTAACAAACTCATTCAAAGATAATTCAGTGGCCTCACAGCAACATGAGCCAGCTCCCTCAGCACTTCTAGAGGCATTCCATCTCAAGACCCATCAGAAGGATCTGGATAAAATCTCTCTAAATTCTACAGCAAGCTTCCAATATAGTGAAGCTTTGTTTTCCCCCTCAAACACAAAAGAGAAATGAGAGCTATAGGAAGGATGAGAAAAACGTTATTATAAGTAAAAATATTTCAACAGTGAACATTGAGAAAATTTAACAAATTCTCACAAGCAATGTTAGTTACAGCATATCATAATTCTAAATTTTTCCTTATTTGCTACACTGACAGGAGCTGAATTTCCATATGCATGCCTCTATTGTTTTTGTTCCATCTCCTGTACTTCACAGAGATAAATGAGTAACAGAACTTGTTCCTAGACGTGATTATGGCAGCTACATCCATGCAAGTCAATAGGGTCTCATTTGCCTACTCATCATCATGTATTCAGTCAAAGTTATTCTGCATTTCTCTCAAGGCATTCCTGTTTGCAATAATAAATGTTCTTCTCAAATCTATTATTACATGACGTAGCCTTTTATATATATTTTGAAGAGTAATCTTTGTGTATGTACACACGACTTCAAAACCAGCCATATCGGTGTTTGCTCACCTGCTGTAGCACTAGTGTAAACAGAGACTATTGAAAAATATCCTATTGTCCATGATAGTCTTAAAAACACTCTCCTGGGTTAGTTAGAAACGAAATGAAAGAGCCAGCCACAACTCTCAGCTTTCCATCTATGCCACCTTCACAAGTTGGTGCAAGTAATGAACTGTATAAACCCATTCTTAAAAATACTGTGTAAGCCAAAACTATTTTTAAGACAAAATTCCGTTATTTAAATACTGCAGACCACTTTGTATCAGCTCTGTCATACACTGATGTTCTGAAAGAATGCACGCTTAATACACCTCTTCCTCGTTGCTCAATCTTTGTATAAAATTTGTATCTTCAACTTGTGAAAAATGAGTTCATAGTAGAGGTATTGCTGTATATTAGAATGTTCCAGCACTAGGGTGGGCAGCTGATAGGCAATATGAATGTCATAGTGTGCAATAAGTGCTCTCTACCTCACAGACATATGCTGTTGACATGTAATATCATGAAGACTTGTTTACCTGAATGATACAACTGTGCCTGAATGATACAACTGTGCCTGAATGATACAGCTCTCATACAGACCTTTTTCTAAATGGTATTTAAACTGAAAATCACACTGCAATGCTTCTGAGGATATATCATTAGATGTTACTTCACTAAAATTCAAAGTACTTTCACCTTACTGGAAATTTCTTGCACTAGTGACTGTCTTGGAGAGGAACTGGATACCTCCAACCCTCGTTTTTCATCCTGACTAAATTCTCCAAAGATTCGCTGTCTCTAAAAGAATCACTGCCGAAGGTCACTGACCTTATTAAAACATGTATTTGACACAAGTTAACTCCTCCTTTAGGTCTAACAAAGTTTACTGTAAATCCTTGCCCTCACCTAAAAGGGAAAAACCCTCAAGCCTATTGTCCCACCGATTAATTGCATTCCTGTTCAAAACAATATTCTCCAAGTAATGCAGTCAAAATTTGCTGTTACATACTAGTATCAAAAATGAAGAGGTTTTTCTTCACATCATAAGGCCTTCTGAGACACAGAGCTTAGTTTATAGTTTTAGTAACAGAATTATTTCATTGACCACAGACTGCAATACAGACTGTGTCCATTTTTATTGCTTACTATAGCTTTAGAGTTTTTTCCCCCCATTGGTACCATTACTAGCTACAAAGATAAGGGAGTTCATTTAAGTTGTTACTACACCAGAACACCATGTTTTATTGTTATTTCACATAGAAATTTCCCAGTGTTTTCTTTTTACCACAACAGCAGGTAAGTTGTCTTTGACATACTAGCACTGGTTTGGAGTATGCAAGCAGAGAAAGGCAAAAGGAAGGAAAACACTTTCTACAAATCAACAGATGTTTCCATTTGCTTCAGCCACATTTGTGTACCTTTTCTGTATTCACACACCTTTAGAAAGTAATTTAATTTTGCTGTCAATAAATAAGCATAGAAGTTTCTGCTCAAGTTCCACCAACTACAGTTTCATAGTTTCATCTACATGACATTCTTAGTCTCTAGATGTGACACATAGATTCAAATATATTTGAATTTAAGAGTACAGAACATGTTTAGTGATTCATTATGATTTCGTTCCACAATTCATATTATTTTAAAAATTTCTGCTTCTGGTTAGAATTTCCACTACAACTCTGATTCAACATTCAATATCAGTAGTTTCTGTCCTCTATCAACACCAACTTTTCGCACCAACATCTAGTAAATAATTAGAATCAGGGGATAAAGTTTATTATAATTACAGATCAAACTTCCCTTTTTTCTGTTGGAAGGCACTGTAAACGAAGCTTAACCAAAGCATCACAGTTTCATATTTCTAGGTTAATCCTCTGGCAATACTGGAACATTTCCAACAAAGTATTACCACACATCATTACCGAATGGCTTGCCAGTATGAACTGGACAAAAAGAATTGATGGGAAAGAGAAAAGATGAAAAAAGTCAAAAGGAGGTAACAGAAACAACAAATCAGAAAGCAACTGTTTAAGGGGGGAAAAAAAAAGACACCAGTAGACACATTTAGATTTAAGGACCAATTTTAACCTCAAAATACAAAATATACAAAGTGAGACATTATATAGCAAGGCAACTGTTTATTCTATGTTTAACTAAATTTTTTTACTTTATTTTACTTTGGACAAGATACAAACATAACATTCCTAGGGAAAAGAATAAAAAGGGGGGGGAGATTATGAGGATAAATATTTAAAATTATTCTCAGTGTTGAAACTTTAGATCAGATGATATCTGTGACAAGATATCTGCAACAAGGTATTCAACTACCGACCCCAAGAGAAACATTTGTACGTTGGAAAACAAATGTTTTCTCATTCACTTCAAAAGAGACTATGCACGTACACAAGAATTTCCCTATCTGCTAGTATCCAGGTGGATATTATTTTTTTTCAAGATAGACTTAGTTTACAGCAGCTTCTGTTCACTTTAAAAAATTGCAAGGGTGACCAGCAATGGAAGGTAAATAGGTACATCTTCACTCAAAGTTTGGGGTACAATGATCATTGAAAAGTGCACAGCTATCTCACCAGCTGAAGCTGACTATCACTGGGCTTTAAACAATGCTAGAACCCACCAGAGTGGGAACTCTCGGTCCCTGTCTCAAAGAGACATTTTCAGGCACATACAGCACCAGACAGGGTAAAGAGAGGACTGTTAGAAAATATTAATTTCTGTTTAAGTTAAATAAATAAATAAATATAAGAATAAAAATTAGGATGTTGTACTGGCAAAGCTGCCAAGTCATTCCAAAACAAAAATAACTTTCTCTAGCTTGGGTAACCTAGGTCTTAGAATTTCATAGGAAAGTGTAATTTTGTTTGACTATTTGTCCTGGTTTTGTCTGGGATAGAATTAATTTTCTTTCCAGTAGCTGGTGCAGTGCTGTAGTTTGGATTTAGTATGAGAATAACCTTGATAACGCACTGATGCTTTCACCATTGAGCAAGAGATTACCCTAAGTGAAGGATTTTTCAGTTTCCCATGCTCTACCAGGGAGCAGGTGCACAAGAAGCTGGGAGGGAGTAGGGTCAGGATAGCTGACCTGAAGTGGCCAAAGGGATATTCCATACCATAGAACATCATGCTCAGAATATAAACTGGGTGCAGTTGTTCAGGAGGCAATGATCGCTGCTCGGGTACGGGCTGGGCATCGGTCAGCAGGTGGTGAGAAATTGCATTGTGCATCACTTGTCTGTCTTGGGTTTTATTCCTCCCTCACTCTCCATTTCCTTACTATTATTATTATTATTATTGCTATTGCTATTACTATTATCATTAGTATTATTAGTATATTTTACTTTAGTCCAATTACTAAGATGTTCTTATCTCAACCCACGAGTTTCACTTTTTTTTTACCGATTCTTCTCCCCACTGGGGAGGCAGGGGAGTGGGCGAGCAGCTGCAAGGTACTTAATTGCTAGCTGGGGTTAAACTATGACTCTGTTTTAATACAAAGCTCCAAGAGAGCCCATTATGGCAATCTAATCTGACTTTATATACAAAAAAGTACAAATGAACTTCCTTTAATTAATTCTGCAGCAGGCTTAGGATCTCTAGTTGGGTTGGAAAGAGAAAAAAAGAGGGCCCTGCACTACTCTGCCTTCAAAAACCCTCCTCTCCTCCAAATAATTTTATCTTTTAACATACATCAGCACTGATATGACTCTATTCACTGCACAATAGGAAGAAACTCAAAAATACCCAAGAGCCCTTTTGGAGAAGGTGAGCAATATACTTCTCTTTAGGACTTTCAGATCCCAATTTAAACATTGGTTGACAGGTTTCTACATTGGAGTCAAGAGTGTTTTAATTGATTTCACTAAACAGAGTAACTCTCTACCTTTTGCACTTTTTTCTCCTCTAATCTAGGTAAACAGAATGGTATCAAGGGCACCCTGCCAGTGGATGTTTCCTAATATGAACAGAGATAAAGACCTTTCCAGTTACCTAGATCATTTAACTCATGTGCAGCTGTGAATGTGCATTTAGGGAAGAAATTGTTCAGGAGTATTTAGGTCACAAATCCTTTCCATCAGTGGCATCTGGTATTAGAATTGTGGGCATCTGCCATTTAATGTTCATTCTAAAAGTAGAAACAGCTTATCCTTAATAAGTCTTCAGTGTACTGCATTTGACTGTGCCAAGAGATTAAAGAATTTGGTATGGATTATTTTTAAGTCAATGCTCCATGGCATATCAATTTTAATTCAGAAAACTTGTTTCTATCTTACCAACTAGTAAGAGATTTCACCATTGACTTAGAACAGTGACTGTATCTCCAAAGCAAAGGTACCATGCATAAATCTCTTCACATATAAAGCTTGGACTTAACCAGTCACTTCATCTACTCTCATGAATAACCAGAAAATGGAAGCTGTTAAACACAACCTGTTTGAGATTACAATAAACGGGGAAAGAAAGCATAATCAAATTTGTACTAATAACAGTCCATATTTGCAACTAACATTATAATTCACAGCTATGTGAAGAGCACACATACACACATAAATGCTTCAACAATAACTAAAATTAGCCTCTTTGTGACTCCAGCCACTTTCACCTTTTAAAAAAGTGATCTGTTTCCCAGTTCTACACAAGGAGAGCATACAGTCCTGCTGAAAAACTATTTCCAAGAGTTTCAGAGTACATTATTATTACATAACACTTGACTCAGAAGAACACCACTCACATACTGAGAAGTTCAGAAAGAGATTACCTATTTGGAACATGGTAAGATGGAGCAAGATAAAAAAAAAAAAAAAAAAAACAGGAAAACTAAACACTGGGAAGAAGGATAAGGCAACCAACAACAGGACTATTATGCTTTGGATGTTAAGACATACGAAGATACCTGTGGTCTTACAGGCCTTACGTTTCCCAGGAAAGTGATAAGAAGACAAAAATTTAGCTACTTACCAGTAGCTTCTACTAACAAAAATTTTCACTCGCAGCACAAATATTGGAGTTGTAAGTTATCTCTGGCCCTGCGCATTAAATCATCTAATTAAAATGTATTTTATCCTCCTCTTGCCTCCTGGTGCAATGCTGTTTCCAAGTTCACAAAACAATGCTATCAGTCCTCCAGCAATATTCCCCCTACCTGACAGTTGCACAACCCTGAAAGTACATGGAAACAACTATATAGTAAATCAAAGGCTAAGGGTAGCTTCCACACAAGACCTCTGAAATTTGGATGTAAAGGTAAATCACTTTCTAATTTCAGAAGGGCCCGAGTTTTAACCTCTTTTTGACATGCCACAAAACAAGCTACATGCTAAAACCCCAAAAACCTAGAAAAGTTAGCCATTCTCCCATATCCCAAAAAGAATTCTAAGAATCATTTGCTACTTAAAAAACAAACAAACAAACAAAAACAAAACCCGAACTCCAAACAAAAAAAATACCCAGAGATGTTTCCAGAAACAGAAAATCAAATCTATTCATTATCCCTTTAAATATAAACCTCGCCTCTTCAAATGCATCTTTATCCACAGCTAGATTTTAATCATGTTCTTCACAGAATTTGTGCTGATTTTGGTTGGGATAGTTAATTTCCTTCAAAGTAGCTCATATGGAGTTATGATTCGGATTTGTGATGAAAACAGTGTTGATAACACAGGGAGGTTTTAGTTACTGCTGAGCAGTGCTTGCACACTGTCAAGGGTTTTACTACTTCTCACCCCATTCCACCAGCAAGGGGGGCTGGGAGTACACAAGAAGTTGGGAGGAGACATAGCCAGGACAGCTGACTCCAACAGATCCAAGGGATATTCCAGATCATGCAGCATCATGCTCAGCATATAAAGCTGAGGAAAAAGGAGTAAGGGATGTTCAGACTGATGGCATTTGTCTTCCCAAGTCACTGTTAGGCATGATGAAGCCCCGCTTTTCTGGGGATGGCTGAACACCTGTCTGCCCATGGGAAGTAGTGAATGAATTACTTGTTTTGCTTTGCTTGTGCAAACAGCTTTTGCTTTCCCTGTTAAACTGTCTTTATCTCAACCCATGAGTTATCTCACTTTTACCCTTTTCATTCTCTCACCCATCCCACCACGGAGAGGAGCGAGTGAGCAGCTGCATGGGGCTTAGTTGCCAGCTTGGAATAAAGAACAGTCCTTTTATATAAATCGATGATAAAACTATCACCTGAATAATCTTCCTGCTGTGTGTTTAAATGACTTGAAAAGTACTCTGTGTCCTTGCAATAAATTGACTAAAGTACAAGAGTACAAAATGCAAGATAAGAAGAGAAATCAATAGAGTAATGTGCAGGTAAGTAGGCAAACCAAGAGATAATTATCAGTAGTAAAGCAGGTAGTTAAATATAAATACAACACAATCTAAGATCAGAACAGTGATAAATTAGAATGATATCAACCACTAATTTAATGTCAGTGAGTACACCTGCAAGAAAGTCATCAAAGAACAAATGCTATCATATGCAAAGCAGCATTAATGAAACTCGTTATCACAAAACTGAGTTTATATCCAATAAACAAAGCACAATTTAATTAAAATTCCTTTAAAAAGCCAATTTGAAAATATTAATTCAGCATAAAATGTGTATCATCTAGTTTACAAAACACAGAAAATTAATAGCTGGAAAAAACAATAAGGGATTTTATTACAGTTAGGCACTTGGATGATGGGCCCTCCACAGGGAAACAAACAACCAAAACAAACAAACAAAAAAATCTGCCTCTGCTGTACTCAATTTCACCACCTACTTGAGTACTTGAAATTATTTCAGTAAGGAACTAAGGAATCTCTAAATTCATACCTTTAGCTTTTGTACTCGCCAGCTTAGGGTCTGCATTCTTCAATTAGAAAACCTTGCCATGTGTTTTGCTTCTAAGCCAAACACTCTGCAGTGCAAGAGGAGGTATAGAACCTGATCAATCTCAAAGTCAACTCAGCAGCATGATAAATTGTATAGGTTAGCTGTTTTGTCAAAGACAAATGACACAGTTTGCCTTCATTGAACTCCAAGAAGGTTCTAAACAAACACAGCCATGCGGTCCTGCTAATGAACGGATCTGCCTTACCATTTTGGCAACATAAATGGTCAGCAACATAAATGGTCAGCAACAGTTTGTCTCCTGCTAAGACTTAGAAAACCAGTCTTGATACTAAAACAACAACAACAACAACAAAAACAAAACCTCCAAACAAACAACAAAATCAACCAAAAAAACTACACTGAAAAAATCCCACACCACCAGCCCTAAAAGAAACCCACCTTCAGATGACTTCATGGAATACAAGAATAGCTGAGGTTGGAAGAGACATTTAAAGATCACCTAACTTACTCTGACCTATGCAGTGTTATTCATATTTGTCAAATTTCAAATGTTTTATTGTTTTCTACTAACTGTAGTTCAGAATACTCCCTGAAAGTGTAGTGGTAAAACATTTTCTAGCAGTTTTAAGATTTGACCACTCTATCAGGATCTTGTGGTTTGAGCTGCTATCATTAAATATTAAGCTTTTTATTCTATTCTGCAACTGGGATGCTCTTCAATCGTAGATCTCTTTCGAAAGCATACACCAGCCTGTGTATTAACAGTGATCAGTCACCAGCAGAATTACAGGAATGCTTGTCCCAAGGTACTACTATCTACCGGCAGTATTTACAACATTTCAAAGTTTATGACAATTGAGAATTGAAATGTTGACAGCAAATGATTAGACAGAGACACAGGAGGAAGAATACAGGTTTGAAACTTAAGGGACTCCTAAACAGAACAACAGTCAAGATCTTTACAGCAACTGAAAATAAGAATAACAACAACATCATATATTTGATCGCTCAAATCTGCATAAAAAACACCAAAGCTTTTTTTGGAATTTATTTCCCTAAACATATTCTTTTCCAGCATGATAATTCCTTGTAATAAAATAAGATGATAATGTTGCCAAATAATTTTTTTCATGCTGTTCTAGCCTGGACATGAAAAATCATCAATTCATCCACCAGATTAGTGCTTGCAAAAATCACATCATTTTTTGAGTACACCTGCACTGATAAGAGTATGTATTTCAAAGCAAAATCATGAATGTACATCCTAGTTTTCAGTCACCTACACGGCTCCTCTAAAATAAAAACATTTTAAAAATGTACTTAAGTAATAGAAATAATTTTAAAACTTTGTGTAATATCGTAACTCCATTTTAAAACTGGAATTCCAAGTATTTCAAAAGTGAAAGAAAACAATGACACCTCCTTTAAGGGAGCACGGTTGAAGTTAGTCATGAAATAATGTATCAATCATTCTCCTCACCTTTGTGTGTATTAAAAAAGTCCCATTGCTTTCAAAGGGACTCCAAAAAGGACAAAATTCAGAAACTGCAAATTCCATTTGAGAAACAGTGAATGGAAATATATCTGGGACATTACCACATCACTTTTAAGCTGTAAGATCCAACAGTACTGTGCAGAAAAAAATCAATTTGTCAGGCTGTGAGTTAAAAAGCGTTTTCTCTTGCCATCTCAGTGAAGCGCTGACAATCAAAGACTGTGTTCATCTGAGCTACAAAGTCTGGTGAGCACTTCAAGATAGGAAAAAATATGGACAGCCAAAACTGAAAAAGGTCCTTGTAGAGATTATTATTAAAATAAGCTGAGGGAGATTTTCTTACTTAGAGTTTCCATTTCTATTGCTTAAATAGTACCAAACAGAAGTCATTGGTTGTAGTGTTTAAGACATATGGTGCCAACAGACCTTCTATAAATATCAATTGTTAGTTGATTTACTGAGTTGTAGCTTTCACAGCAATATTGCTTGATTAATGTAAAAAAAAACAACAAAAAAAACCAAAAAAAACCAACATATTTTTGCATCCTCACAATGGAATTGGAATTCTTAGCCTTTCTTAAAAATAGCCAATGATGACAGACTGCACTTGGAAACAAGTTATATGCAAATAAGCTGCCTTTTATTTATATCACAATTCAAGAGCATCAATGCTGTCAGCTGAGATGCTTCAATTATTCTGGGCATCAACAACTCTGATTTTCAGGGTCTCTGATTAATACTGTAAATGTCATTAATCCAAGAAGACTTTCAAATTATGTCCAAAATGATTCTGCTTCTGCTTTTTATTTAATAAGGTCTTTCTCCTGCATTCATTTAAGATGATTGCAAAGTTCAAACTGCTGCAGAGTCAGGCATCAGTTATAGGATTTGAGTGGAAGACAGATGTAATAATCACTTGTTTGCTAAAGGTCATGGTTTTTAATAGGGCCTCTTAGATTACACTCATTAACAGCCTCAGTCTGCACAAGTGATGATTTTTGGATAACAGCCATGGATTTGACCTGTTATATTTACCTCTGTTTTACTGGTAGGTTCTGGTCCACAGATTGTAGACTACGTAAGATTTAGAAAACAAATCTTGTGGCTCCCTTATTACTTTTGAAAAGGGAAAAAAAAAAAAGCTTTAAGGCACATTTATTTACAACAAAACTAGTTTGTCTTCTTCTGTGAAAACTGTTATAAGGGAATTTTGGTAACATACCAGCAAAACTAACAGGGAACAATTACCAAAATGTTATATCTACATGTATCAGTAAACCCACAGATTTTCTATTGGATCATTGCTTTCGTACAGTAAACAATTCAGTGACACTCATACAAGGGATGACAAGGATGTGCTAATAAATTATTACTTATGTTAAAGAAGCTTGAATGCTATTAAAGAAATGTAGGGGTCTTTTTGCAGAAATCCCCAAGAATTCAGCAGCAGATGATAGCAGAAGTTTTTGCTGGTACTGATATAGGTTGATACCTGAGCTCCAGGGCTAAAAATACAAATCATGAATTGTCAGATTTCTGGTAAAGGAATGCAAACTTGAGAGCTGGGTAAAACATACCATATATAGTAAAACTCAGATATAAAATGGAACTCGGGAAGAAACAAAGAGCCAGCAAGCAAGTTGACCATGCTAGCAAACCCAAAACAAGAAACACAAGCAGATCCAAGAGCAATCATGAAGAAATACTTGATATCAAAATGATGCTCTTTCTATCAGGATGCAGATGTAATCCTTCACCATCCTTCTAGAAGATAACAGCATTGTTGACCCTAGGACTCTAAAGAGCCTAACAACAGAATAGGAAATACATACTAAACAGCTTGTGTATGTGAGTTTTAGCTATATTAATATTTGAAATTAACAATAATTGGATAATTAGGGATATAGATTTGAGTGTCTCTCTTGGTGGAGTATTCTAACTGGACAAATAACAACTCTTTTCAGATTGCTAATACTTTAATTAGACAAAGAAATTAATCTTGGCTCTGTGTGTAAGGTGCATTTCTTTAGTCCACATGAACTAAGGGTGTTTAGTTCGGTTCCTTGCTTAGGGAACCTGGCTTAAATTTCAGTGCAATGAAATCATTCCAATTAAAGGTTTTATTAGATTTCCATACTGAACTGAAGCACTGAAAATTGAACTAAAAATGTAAAAATAGCTGTCCGATGGCTCATAAAGTTTTTGTGATTGCAGTAGGAAAAGCCTGGTCAGTCTCAAATTGTAATCTGTCATGTATCTCTCTTGGACACAGCCAGAAACTGCACAAAACCCAACATAGCATCAGACTTCAAATCATGCACTGTCTAGGACCATGAGTAAATCTCATTAGCAGACAGCAACATTCTAACAAAACAATTTAAAGGGATATTGATTTTAGTGTTATGACTCCAGAGTTGCCATTTATAATCGAAAAAACTCACAGCTTCTGAGAGGTAAAGATGTTTTTGACAAATATATTGGCTTAGCATAATGGATTTTAGAAGTAACTTAATAAGTTGCTTTTAATGTTATTTTATAAAAGTTTATGAAAAATGAAAAAGAAACTGGACACTAATCCAAAGGGAGGATAATATTTTGTATCATTGACAAAGCTATTCATTCCCGAGCACACAGTTTGGTTAGTAGAAGTAGTAAATGAAGGGAAAACTTAGTCATAGCTAGAATACCAGAATACCCAACATGGGTATACATGCACAGACACAGTTGGGGAATTACATCCTGCTGGGGATAGCACAGATGTCGATAATATCAGCCTTAGTGAAAACAAATAAGCAAGCAAAAATACACCACCAAAAAAAACCCCAACCAACCACATGACTGTCAAGCAAAAGAAACAAATAAACCACTTGTTTTGCAGGTCTACTTATGTTTCATGGGAATACTGTGTATGGAGCTGTATAGGTACATACAAATCATCACTATCCATATTAAACTCATTCTATCCATATGAATGCAAATTGAAAGACTGGACTTTCTGCTTCAGCATCATGAATGTTAAGATATACTGCTGAAAGATACAATTGCAGCATCTGTTACAGAAATTAAAGCTTGGGGAAAACATAGCATGGATTAATGTCCCTTTAGTTACATTTGCCATGAGCACTACTCAGTGCTCTGACTAGTTTTAAATTTAAATTCCTGAAAATAAAGATTCCACAAACATGGCTCCCACACATTAGTTGCAGATATCTTCTCTTCTTATTAAAAAAAAACAAAACAAAACAACAAAACCAAAACCAACCAACCAAACAAAAACAAAACCCACACCCCATGGGTTCCATAGAAATACATATTATTCCAAACACAGCATTTACAGGCATTACAGAGTAAGATTAGGCTGCAGTGGTTATAAAGCATCAAATGCCATTCTGTCAATAAAGGTCAGCGCTTCCATAATTCTCGCTTCTTTCAGCACAAGTCTCCCCTAGACAATTTACAGGAAATGGAAAGGAAAATAACCAAATCATTGAAAAAATTGTTAAATATGCCATCTGGTCTTCACAGATGGGCCTCTACTGTACTGTACTGTACTCCTGTACATCTCCTTTCCCTCTGTCATCACTCACTGAAGAATAAGAAGCAGGTAAAGAAACAGAAGAAATGACTCTAGAAAGTATACAATCAGCATACCGTGTGGAGATTTAGCCAATGTATCTCCACTTCACGCTCCACTGTAAGACAGTGTAAGCCAAATTTTACAGGCTGATGAAACCTCACTCAAAAGGGATAAAAAAATCTGTCAGAAAGTCAAAGTTTAGATCTGTATTGAATCACAGTGGTGTTGTGAAAAACAACTGGAAAAAGAAAAATAAGGCAATAATGGTTATTGCAAACCTGCCATTGCTACACTATACACTATCCAAAACCACAATTAATCTTATCCTCAGTGTGTCTTCATAATCCATCTGAACTACCTCCAAATTGCAAATGGGAAACAGAGGCAGAGAATTACCACCATTTTGTCAAACAGAACAGTAGAACAATGATTCATATCCATGTTCCCACTAGTCAATTTTCTAAATGCACTACATGATTTTAGATACTCTCCTTGCTCCTAAGCAAACTGCATTCTGGTAACATTGCAAGAATTCTGCAGCCACAAAGAATTTATAGTTTGCACAGCACTGCACAAATCAAGAGTTTCTGTGGTTCCAATCTTCCTACTTAGCGAAAAAGGAAGAGGTCATTTACTTTTAAGATAAATGCTTTTTCACGTATTACTTAAAATAAAACCCACCTTACTTATCTGCATCCAGAGCTAAGCACAAAGTGCCTGTATAACTTTCAGCTCACTTGATATGGAGTGATTTATTCAAAACCACTCAGCAGCACAACCTAGACAAGCTTTCTTCTCTCACTTTCAGAGTCTTCCTCTGTATGATCACATTCAGTCTTATAGAGAGGCAGTCAGCTGGATCTGACATTAGAATAGTGATGTAACAGACCACTCATCACAAATTGCCCTAGTAGAGCAGAGAGCATGGCTACTGTTGAATTTCAGCATAACATGTTCTCTGGTACTGTTTTTCCACTGTGGTTTATTGCAGATTTTGTCCTCAGGACACCATTCACCTCTTTCTTCAGGAAAAAGGTGTGACACTGGCTAATGACTATTATCTCATTAATTCTCACTGTCAGAAGTCATTCACTGCATTAATAGTTATTACACTTCATACATCAATTTTAAAAACTTACTTAGCTTGCAGAAGGAGCAAGTCATTCAAAAGTTATCATTACATTTAGTTGTTTTGAAGGAAAAATGGAAAACATTATATTTTGGTTATGTCTCATCTAATTCATTCCACAATAAAGCCTACTTCAGTGGAAAAAAACCCTGGAATTCACACCTCTAGCACATTACCACCAGGATCCCAGCATGTAAGAACTTCTGTAACACTTCACCAACACAGAACCCTTGTAGTAATACTTTTTAAGAATTAACCTTAATAATTTGAGTGAGAACAGCAGTTCCTCTGCTCTTAGGGCCATATAAATAAAGCAAAATGTCACCTCTACTTCTACAGGGTAAATAGAAAAGAACCTAGCTTAAAAAAAAAATAAGAGAGAGAGAAAAAGAAAATAAGAGACAGGTATTTTCCTCCTCAACTGCATTTACTACACATTTAAATGTTCAAGAATGTCCCCAGGATAGCTAACACTGCAATAACACAGCAATCTGAACATTTCCAGTAACAGTCTGAAATCTAAGTGGCTAACACATAAGCACATAAGCAGTCCATCTTGTAAGTACTATTCAAGATAGCTTGGAAAAAGAATAGGACAGAAATATATTAATGTAGCCATCCATATGTCAACAGCTTAAATTGATGTTAATATATACATACTACCTGTGGCCTATTCAGCTAAAATCCATTTACCATGTCTATATGGATTATATTCAAAGATCAAAAAGGTGGGGTACAGGAGAAAAGTGAGAACATACAGTAACATATTTCCTCTCACTAAGACTTGTCCAGATAACAAAGAGTAAAACTGCTGACATTTGGACTAAATCATGTGAATGACTGAATTTGTGGCAAGTTTCATTTCCATTATGGTGATCCTCAAATACTATTTTGAAGGTGATACAAAGACTATTCCATGCATTGAGGAAAATTATTTTCATTGAAATGAAAATTACCTAGTCTCAGCCTTTTCTGACTAGTCTCCCCAAATCACTTCACTACTTACTTAGATTATAAATTTTATGCACAAAAATCATCTTTTCAGTTTGCCAATAGAATGCTAAGCCCAGTAGTCTCCTGTGTGCAACATGAGTGCAGGCAAATAACAGAAGTGTTTAGGCTGACTGATGAACACATGCTGACAGTTGAGACTTTCCACACAGAAAACTGCAGAACAAGCATCAATGAGTCAAAACCACTGTCAAAAGATTTCATCAACAATTTGACCAGGGCACCGGCACCAACATCAACATCGAGCATGGAAGACCTCTTTATGAGACCAGCATTGATTGCTTCCTCAAGAGAATTCCTCTCAGTATCCCTGTGGGATGTGTATTCCTTACCCAGGAGGAAGAGCACCACCTAGTGAAGCTCTGCATCTGTTCTTGAAGCACCTCCACAATCCTAGCAATCCCATTCATCCGTAATTGTCCCGCCATATTCGCCAGCCAGAGCAACTGGTGGTATAGCTCACACGAATACAATGTACTGCAAGTGACAGAATGATGCAATGCTAAATATTTTTCTTTCAGTGCCTCACATGGAGCATTTTGTCCTTGAACCTATTCCAAGCTCTTTAATATTGCTGAGAGTGACCGAGAATAAGCCCCATATAATGATCTATTGAAATAAACTATTTCACAGGACACAAAGGGTAGAATTCCTGTTTGAAGCAAGAAGTATAGAACTGTAGCATATTTAAAATTAAATATATACATACATATATATACACACAAACACATATATATAAAAAATGGCAAGCCAAAGTCCTGTGCTTTGCCCTGCCCAATAGCACAACATGGCTTATTTTCCATAATTTAAAGTGAGAGCTCCTAAACTTTGGAATATGGAACTAGAAAGGATTGTCAAGTCCAGTATCCTGGGATCAAATTTTGCCCTCAGTTTCTGGAGGGAAAACGAGGTAAAGCAAAAGAATCCCAGAGACAAGAGTGCTGGCTGTGGCTTATCTCATCAGCTATGCACTGAAGTTTCTGTTAAAAGGCTGATGGCATGACAGGTACAAATGCATCACAGGTATATACAAATACGACTACATAAATAGAGCATTTCCACAGACTTTTCTTCTGAATGTACCTCAAAATGAGATACAAACACTACCTCAATATAAGAACAGGACAGTGTATTTAGTAAATGCACTCAACATGAACTTCAACATCCAAAATGCTATAGAAGTGGGGTTGATGGTAAAGAGAAAAACAGATTGGAACTATTTTCTTTCCACTATAAAAAACCCTGAGTACCTCAGGTCACAACTGACTGTAGAACAGTACATTACTTAAACTCTGAAAAGATTTTCGTTTAGCAGAGGTACTATTCTTGTACTACAGGTTTTTAAGACATGAGCACAGATAAAGCACTGGATCATTCATTCTTATTTTAAACAAGCCAAAGGTATTTCTCCTCACTTTTCAGAACCAAACCAACGCTTTAACTTCACTGGCCATTAGTATGGCTCCTCTACTGTGATGGACACTGATATGCCCTCCAGATCACAGGAGCCACATATGAAATCTAGTATTTCATTCAGGTAATGTGATGATTCCAGCAAGCCACAGACATGATTTATGAAAGGGTACTAAAAACCTTTAGCTCCTAGTGACTTGAATGAGATTTGTTGTTGCTTAGTAACTCTTAAAAAACCAGACATTTGAAAACTAGTAACACTGTGAGCAGCTGTATAGAAAACTTGTTGTTTATAGTATTCTGATAGTCTAAAGCTGCATTCTTATGACTGTAATACTTTACCATTTAATGTGGTATTTTGATAAACTTAAGGTACTCTGTACAAAGTAAACAGTTGATCTTTACAGAATTTCACTGAGATTTCTTTAATCATACTGCAGACCACCTATTTTGCAGATGATACCGCTAAAATAAATTACTCATGACATACAGAAATTTTAGTATAGCCCTGTATGATACCATTAATTATTGACACAATAAGTTTTCCATTTGCTAAGAAGTTATCCTGTTTTATAATTTTGGACTTACGTCTGCAGCTTTAAACACTCTAACATCAGGGGGTTTGTGGTACAGTCACAAAATACTCTGTATTTTCTCCTCCAAACAGACAGAAGTGTACAACATGAAGAAAATTCTTATTGTAAAATACCTGCCTCAAGTTTGTGTAATTTTGAAAGTTATTATTAAGCTTTGTCATTCTTCTTTTCAATTTTGATTCGATATCAAATGCAAATCTTTGGCTCCGCTGATATCAAGAGATGCTGTGAATCTACATCTGAGGGCAGAATCTACCTCACACAAGATTAATACTTCTTACAGTCTGTAGTTCAGAGAGGTGTAGGTGTTAAGAAGAACTACCATCTTTCAAAAGGCATTCAGTAAACTGCTTATACATCCTGATATGAAAGGAGATCAGAAAAACTGTGGTTTTCCATCAGAATTTCGGGTGCTTTTAAAAAACAGCTAATCAAGGTATTTCAGTGCAGTTCATTTTCATAACGTGGAAGACAAAGTACAACAGTGTTACATCACATACATGATATATTGTAAAACCTATTATATATTTAAATGCCCTCTAATACAACCTTTGGTCATGTTTATCCAACTATGAATCAATAATCAAATTAGAATAAAAGGGGGCCCGGCTGGCATAATAGTCTTTCCAAAATAAATTTCATGGGAACTGTATACTATTTTTTTTCAGTGCTAATTTCTGTTTAATCAACAACAAAGAACAGTCACAAAAACCTAACAGCCACAAAAGTGACATGCCAGTAAGAGTCCTGACCCCACAGACTGTGATGAAAGCAGACCCACCCCACTGCTCCTGCTTGTCTCAGGGCAGCAGGACTCTGCATGGCCAGGAGGATATTTATAACTGCTGATCCTTTTGTTAGTTAGACTACTGAGATACTACTATTAATGCATATGCATATACATACATGTACATTCACATTATACAACCACATTCATCATCATGAATAAGTGGAAGAGAAAGGGAAAAAATTCCTTTGGTGTTATAGGGAGCAGTTTTCACTTTCAGCTGAATACTTCTTGTACATCTGAATTGTATTGTGAAGATGTCCTCTGTGTTTGCTATGTCTTTCTCCATGGCACAATCCTTACTCCCTAGAACTTCTTCACACTACGTTAGTCAAACAGGATTCAGCACAGGTCAGAGAAAGAAAGCAAACACACAACTCCAGCAGAAGTGATGCAGAAGAGCTAATACAGCTTCAAAATTCCCATATTACCCAGTTTCAGCAAAAAACAGTACATGAATGCCAGGAGAATGATCATTTCACTGTGATAGATTAATTCCTGTCTGGATGGTGCTTGGTGTTTATTTGGGTCTTGCTTAAGGTTTTTCAGATTTTAACCAGCACATCTTTGATATGAATACAACATGATAAATCATTAGAGACCCTCCCAAAAGGATTTCTCATTTCAATGACACTGTGGATCTAATAGACTTTAGTTTCATTTAACATCAAAGACGTCCTCAATTGAGTAGAAATAGTACAACTATAAAAATCTTGAAAAATAGGCCTCTTCATTGGAAAAATATGGATAAGTTATACATTACAGTGTCATCTTTCCAGTTTCTATTCATCAGCAATAAACTTTTAGCAAGAAGTATATTTGAGGGAAGAAAAAGCAATAACAGTAAGAAAAAGCAGGAGTAATGTCTTGGTTTTTGATGCCCTGATCACCTTCACAGACAAAGCAGGTTCTCTGAAACTCAGCCCATAAAACTGCTTTCTCAGAGACACACAGAGCATTACAAACGAATTGAGAGAGATCCATAGCAGCATCTGACAAAAGAAGCTTTCAAACACAGATAAACACACACATGAGCACAAAGCAGGCTTCAAATTTTAGGAGGGTAAATAGTCCAAATGTCACACTCCCATTCCTGTCCACTGAGAAGTCTGTATGTTATCTGGTAAAATCTACCCTGACAGTTACAATGGCTTTATGAGATGCTCCTACACCTGTTCCTACAGCTCCATTTCTCGGGCAGCCTGCTATCCTGCATTTACCCAGGCAGTTCTCACTCTTCAAATGAAACTGCAGTTCCAACTCTGCTTCTCAGATAGTTCAGGTCCAATATTCAGCCAACCTCATTTCCACTGTATTCCAGTTACCCTTATAACCAACATGCACTTTAATAACTAGTTCAACCTTTTTATTTCCAGCTTTTATTTGTAGCTGGTGGCAATCTCTTGCCAAAAATCAATATTCTGAGCCAATCCCTTCACCAAGGAAAAATGTACATGTACTTTTTCTTCAGTGTATCATCATCTCAAAATTTTATCTAAAGATATTTTTCTAAAGTGGTCTGTCTCCTCCTACTACTAATGCCACCCTCAAAGTTTTCTTCCCTTATTCATTTTTGTAAGGTTCATATTACCACTACTAAAATCCAGACTTTCCTTGTCCAACCACTGTAATCTGTTTCCACTAAAAAAAAAGAAGGGAAAAAGAAGAAAAAGGAATAATGGAAGCCATTCCAAGTAGTATTTTGCAATCTCAGCCCTAGTGGTTCCCTCTTCTATAGAAAACAGTTTGCTCTTTTTTTACCAAAAAAAGGATTTTTAGCTTTTCCTATGCTCTGACATGTCCCTGTGGTGCCTCAGTTTACTCATCAGAGAATAATTCTGTGCATCTCTTTTACAAAAGAGACACAGTTAAAACCCAGTTACTGCTCACACTCACATTTTATACTGGCAGTGTTCACCTTTCGACAACTCTGTCTGAAAAGTTTTATAGCACGTAACAAACAATTAAATATATTTTGCTCTTTTCTATGTTCTGTTCCTTCCAGGCTGAATCTGGGATTTAGATTTCTAAAGGGACTTTTCTTTTATATAGCTAGTGGCAGTCAAGACCAAAAAGTCAAAATTCTGAGCTGATCACCATGGAAATTAAGCCAAATTTCCTCTCTTTCAGTAGCTTTTTAGATTTGAAGAAGCTGGTGCAGTGTTCCCTGCACTAAAAATTACAAATATATTTCAATTAATTTGAGATTCCTGAATTTGGAAGATAGTCACATTGTAAAAAGTTGTATTTACATGTAAGTATTTTATTATATTTATCAGTACAGTTCATACCAGCTTTGGTGGGAAACTGTCAAATATATGATACAGGTTATTATAAAAATTCCTGCAGTTCACAAAGAATATTGTTAGTCTGAAGTAAAGGAAAACAAAACTCCAAAACAAACAAATTCTGCCCCGACATTGCACGTCACTATCAATAGCATCATTGTTTCCATAGCTACAAATGTAGACTGCTTCAAAGGAAAGAAGCAGAGAGACTGGAAATGACAATGCACAATCAAAACAGGAACATACATTTTCCGACGGCACATGTGGGATGGAGGAAGTAACATAGGGGCACAGAATGTTGTGGGGGTTTTGCATTTGACAGTAATGCCAGTGATCAGAGAACATCAAGCTCAGAAAAGCAGCAGTAAGCCTCTTGCTGCAGTATCACTTGATGTATTTCTACACCTAGTGGAAGGAAGAGGAGAGCACAGAGAACAGAAAATACCAGCAGGAGTCATCAAAGCAGGGCAAGTACTCCTCTCGCCGATCTAGCCACCTGCAGACTCAGACACACTTTTAACCAGTTTCCTTGGAATTTTCAGTGGTTCAGTATAGTTATGAAGACAATCAAATCCTTTATATTACTCTTATCACAAATGGTGACAAAACATATATGCTACACCTAATATTAACTATAATCAGCCCAGGAGAGGATATAGCAGAGTGAATTACTCTGCAGAGGGTAGATACAAAACATGAGGGTGAGAGCATATGGCAAAACAAAAGGGATTCCACAGCATCTAGCAACTAGTCTGTGCTTCAGTATTAAGTTCCTGCCCTCTAAATTTAGCTATGCAAAAAGCCTACTTCACTATCAATCAACTACTCCAGAAGTACAACGCCCTCATAACATACTGGATAGGAAGGTAAATTCCTGTTTTTCCTACAGCAGGAATTCCTGAGGTGGACCTTTCTCTGTCACTTCTATAACGATGAGTGTAGGAATAAAACTACGACCAGCAACCAAGACTAACAACAGTGCCACTCTTCTTGTCAAAAGAAGAAACAGCATAATCTAGAGGTATACTGTAATTTAACATAAAATTTTATAAATAAATAAACAAATAAATACACCACCCTAGGAAAGAAAGAAAGAAAAAATATTTATCTCTACTATCTTAGAATACCCTTGACATTTCCAATGTAGTAACAAAAAAGCCCTGGGATCAGGATGCCTCCATAGGTTGTGATGGCATATTCAAAAATGCACAGCATCAGAGCAATTCTTCCCTTCTCAAGGTGAGTGACAGCACTTAGAAAAATCTATCTAAAATGTCCTTCCTTAGTCTCACAGGCTCTGGAATACAGTTATCAGTGATACCAATGTCTTCCAACAACCGTTTTTAAGGGAGCAGTTGATAAAGGCCACATGAGAACACAGTATTCTCTGGAGACTACACTGGAAGTCATCTCTTGTGCAAGCAGAGGAGAAGAGAATGGTTATTAGAAGACAGTGGTCACTATTTCCTCACATGTTGTCACTGCATGGCTATTGCTCTTTACAACATTTACTAAGTATCACACTTTGGAGGCATGGCTTCTATCACAGAATCACAGAATATGCTGTGGAAGAGAACCACAAGGATGACTGAGTCCAGCTCCTGGCCTGGTGCAGGAGCATCCCCAAGACTTACACCATATGCCTCAGAGTATCATCCAAACACCTCTGTCAGGTTTGGTACTGTGACCACTTCTCTAAGGAGCCTGTTTCAGTACCCAACCACCCTCTGGGTGAAGAACCTCTTTCTACTATCCAACCTAAACCTCCCCTGATACAACTTCAGGCCATTCCCTTTCATTCTGTCAATGAGGTCTCCCCTCCATCTTCTCTTCTGCAGGCTGAACAGACCAAGTGACCTCAGCTGCTCCTCATATGGCTTCTCCTCAAGGCCCTTCACCATCTTCATTACCCTCCTTTGGACACTCTCTATCAGCTTAATATCTTTCTTATATTGTGGTGCCCAAAAACCCACACACTGTTCCAGGTAAAGCCTCACAGTGCAGAGCAGAGCGGGACAATTCCCTCCCTCAACCAGCTGGTGATGCTTTGCCTGATGCCCCCCAGGACACAGCTGGCCCTCCTGGCTGCCAGGGCACTGCTGACTCATATTCAACTTGCCATTGACCAGGACCCCCAGGTTCCTTTCCTCCGCACTGCTTTCCAGACCATAATAAACTAAGGAGTTTGAGATTACAAATTCAGGCCTTGCTATACATGAGTACTGGCATATATAACTTTCCACAATTGTCACAGAAACAGAACAAACATCTCATTATCTTTATTAGGGCACTGAAAGCCCCAACTGTTAGTGATTCTAATCAGCTTTGGCAAAAGCTATTTTAACACTTGGGGCAGTGAGGAAGGTAGAGAATCAAAGTCTCAGTCACAAGAATATTACTTTTCAGAGAGGGCTAATCTTATTGCTGCAAAATAAAGCTATCAGTTCTTAAATGAGGCTAGTTTAGAGAGCAATACAATAATCCTTAAACTTACAAATCAGAACTCCAAATCCTTGCAGCACATGTTTGACTAAAAAAGCAAGCTAAGCACAGACCAGAAAGATAAACAAAGGTTTAGCAAGACCAGCAGTAGGACTCAAAGAGAAGTTCCTCATAGACAACCTTTATTCTTTCAATTATTTGTGCAGAGATTAAAAAAAGAAAAAAAAAAGGCAGGTCAGGCTCTGAAACTTAGAAAAGCATCACAGTATTGGTTTTCTACTACATCTCAAGTTCCTTCTTTAAGACCTAGTTTGCAGTAGCTAGTTAGTGTTGCCAAAATCTGAGATTTCTTCATGAGCAATTTTTGATGTTAAAATACTGTAGATTCTAGTCTCTTATCTCTTTTAATTGCTGACTGTAATGGACTCTGTTGGAGTGGAAGTGAAGGAAGGGGTTTTACATTTTTCATATTGCCTCAGGCTACTAGCAGAAAAATTCAGGACTTTTTCTAAGGTACGTCAGTGCCAATGATGTGTCACATATCATTACTTTATAATTAGGCTGATAGACAAAAAGAATAATGCAGCTGACATTCTATTAAAATAAAAATTATTCCCCAAGGCATAAAAACACTGACACAAGCATATTAAAAGGCAGTGTAAAAATGATATAGGGAACTATTTATCTCTGCTGCTGTCTTTTCCATCACAGATTCAAATAAGTAATTCTAATTTATGTATGTATTGAATATTTAATTATCCTATGCTGAGTTTTTTAAAAAATTCATATCTGAAAGCAAAATGTAAGGATATTCTTCTTTGGCTAGGAATAAGAACTACTATGAGAATAACAGGCTATCTGCACGCTATATTACTCAAGATTACAATTTGATAATCTGCCTTTCTACAATTCTTCAAACAAGTAACTAATCACAAACCAAATACATTAAAAAAAAAAAAAAGAAAACCAGCCTCTTTTGTCAAGAGTTTGAAATTTAATTAAAATGCAGTAATGATTCTATAACAATTCAGTGTTAAATACTGAATTTGTAAACACTAGCACCTCATTCTGTATAGAATTTTCTATAAAATGCTCCTAACAGAATCAGGATCGAGGCAATGAAGGGCTGTAATTCCATGTAGTTTAGAATACACTTAGTTCAGATTGTGTTAGACAGTTTAGAAGAATTACCAGGTTACAAAATTGTGGTTTATAGCATAAGCAACAGTCTTCATTCAGCATGGCTAAATTTCACCTCTTCATTAACACAAGGAGTAAGAGAAGTCCCATCTATTCCTTGCAGGTACACATCATAAAATGCGTGCTATTCCATCTGTTGATGTTGTATAAAGTACTAGAAGAAAACATTTCCACATTTGTGGATTTCAGCAACTTTATTCAAAATATAAGACTACAAATTCAGTTTCAGACTGAAGCCAGCCAATAGCACATTTAGATTTTTTTCTAGCAACTATTAATACTTTTCCAGTTGGCCAAAAAAAGAGAGTCCTTCATGAAGCTGTCGGTTGTAGTTCTTTGTTCACTCTGTACAATGCTTTCATTCCCAACACAATGACAGACAGAGAAGTATTGTGTTTTCAAATGTATTACAAGGAATCCTGTGATTTAGTTGTTCCTATAAAAGATTTATATTCAGAGATTATATATTCTGAAGTGAAATAATTTCCTCCTAACTATCCTTCTCTTATATTCTAGACCCAGAATTCAGAACACATTTGCTTACAGCAATATCATATTTCAGGAAAGGGCAGGTGACTTTTTTAAAAGTTATCTATTATTTTGTTGTCTGTTCCTTGAACACTGCCAAAGGAAGGGTTACTTAGCTTTCTCTCTGTACTCTAACGTAGCGTGCCATAATCTTAAATGATCTTTTGATTCACCATGCTACAAAAATAAGTAGATATACAAAACCAAAAAAGGGCATGTAATACTCTAAACGGTCAGCATTTTTCAAAAGTTAATACTTAGTGCACCACTTGCACTTCAGTGACAAGAGATAGCCCTCTGCTACACTGGATGACACCATTTTTTTACCAGTGATTTGCAGAGAACTGATAAGGTGTTTGATGCTTTGATTTGCTGAGCAGATATCTGAGGTGGTGTGTCCTATCCCCTCTTCCCATTTTCACATCTTCCCTGCATCACCAGGATTCTCGTCACTTGCCTCAGCAGTTCCATTTCCATCTGGAGGCTGCTCAAAGGTAATGTTAAATTTTGGCACGAGGTCATACTAAATACCATGTGTCCAAGCTTTGTGTCATAGCACATGTCACAGTTCCTTGAAGCAACTCTCTACAGGAGAAGGGAAACAATTTTTCTGTGTTGCCCCTCTGTGTACTAAGTAAGCTGAGAAAAAACCTTTTCCTCAGCATGGAAGTAAATGGTAAATGTGGAGAGATTCAGTTTAGATAAATCAAAAACCTATAATGAGCAATATAAGCTTTGGTATATTGCTTTTAATATATACAGCATAATTTCATGTATAAATTCACGTATACTATTGCATTTTGAAACACACTTGTGGTGTTAATGGCAAGGTAATCCTGCATTTTTCTAGATGGGCATTCTTAGATAGGATAACCACAGTTAGGTTCATAAATTCATTCACTTATATTAAAGGTGCCTAATTTTACAAAACAACAGTTACAAGAAACTAACTGAAATCAGCAATATATCTGAAAATAAGAGGAGAAAAAACTCACGCATCAGACTTCAATTCAAGACTGTTTTTTAGTTTCAGGGAAAAGAACACTTACCACAGTTACTGATGATACCTCAGTTCACCTCAAAGACTAAACTGAGTATATACCAGATGCTTTCTATTACAGTTAACTTCTAAAGGGAAAAGTCAATGCCTCTAACAAAGTAAAAGTATTGATTTTTTTCCACCTGCTAAAAACAACCACAAACAAGTTAGAAAGCCTTGTGTTCTAAGAATAAACAAGAGTTGCATAATTACTCATTTCAGTTTGCAACAGCAAAATTATTTTTCTCCATTATTATTAGAATTTATTTTGTTATTCTTTTTTGAAAAATGCAATTAATGCTTTATTTAAAAAATGTATAAACACATCTCAAAATCCCCAAGATTTACTCTCACTTAAATGAAAACACAGTGGCTAAATAAGCCCCACTGCTGGAGTTCAACACCTGGAAATTTGTATATTGATGCTATTAGAATAACTACATTAGAATTCTTCCCAGAGAAAATTTCTAGACTGTATGTGTTTGGGTTTTTTTAAGTTGTGGCAATTGTGGACAAGTGATATCTTTAATCAGTTTTTCCCCTCATATGAAATAAGTTAATGGTTCTGACTTCCCTGCATGAGAGAAATATTGTACTGTACAGGTAATATTTAGCTTTAATATATATTAATTAATTTTACAAATAGACTTTGCAAGTGAAAGCCTGACCTCAAAACATGTTCCAGTATGGCACATGACCAACCCCATGTATCCTATGTATCAATGCAGAAAGTGACTAAAATACATCAAGTATTTCAAATTGAAAACCAGCTGTTTCTGAACACGACGCAAAGTTGACACGTGCGTGCATTTCACCATTTCAAATAACAGATGCAGTCGTTTCTCTATTCATGAAACTGGAGAGAAACAGTAAAAATAATGGCCTCACTTGCTAAGCAAAAGAGTCCACGACTTTACCTTTCTTAGCTTCTGAAAAACACAAAGGCTTACCTTTCTGTACACCAGCATGTTTGGGGATTCATCAGCCACCCCATTGCTGCTTTGCCCATAATTATTTCCTTGTGCCATGTCCCACAAATTTGATCCGCTTTTGGATGTTGCACTGTAAAAGGTAAAAGTGGTTTCAGTAAGGAATCGCCTCAGGTCTCCTTGTTTCCCTGATGATTGATTAATGGACCTGACTTTCTCCTAACATGTTATCAAAATCAGTGTATGCTCTTACTCCAACGGATATTTACATTGGAGCAAAGCTGCTAATTCACCATTTACTGTCATTACTCTCTTTCGCCTGTAAATAATGGATGTAATACGTTAATCTAATTTAGACGTTAATGAATTGTCATTCCGAATAGCTCCCTGACACACCGCTAACCACCACATCACGCAGACGCTTCCTGACAAAGCGCTCCTTCCTCCCCTTCACGGGCTCCAACAAGAGACGCTCCGCACCTTCCCGGCCAGTTTTGGGAGGATTGGCTCGGGCCATGACGCATATTCAGCAGCGTCCTCTGCTCACGGCTCGGGCCGTAGCAACTTTTGTAACATTCAAACTCACAAAAAGTAAACCAGACGCTTTGAACTTCTCTGTAATTCACCGTCACATCTGTGCTCATACACATATGCCGGGGCGGGGAAGTGGGTGAAGAGGGAAAAGGAAGAAACAAGCCAGAACACCTTTGGGTTGCTTTCACTACTTTGATCGTACTTCACCGAACGACGCCGGCTCTCCGCCAGCCGCATCTCCTCCCCGCCCTCCCTCGGCTCACACGGGAGCTGCACTAGGCAGGAGCTGGGATCATGCCGTAGCTCCGGCTTTGCACGCAGGTGTGAGAATGTGCTCCATCTACAGACCACACCGGCGGTTGCGGAGAGCCCGGAGAGCCGCCGAGCCCCGCTCCAAGCACTCACCTCCACAGCCCTCCCCTGCTCCCCAGACCTCTCGCGTCCGGGCTCCGCTGCCCCCCGTCCGCTCGCCGGCCCGCGCTGCCCCCGCACCGCCGGCCAGGGGTGCGCGGCTCCCGGCGGCCAAGGGCCGGGAGTACCGGCTCTCCCGCGGGCAGCCCTGTGCGGAGCCCGGCGCTCCAGCTCAGCACCCGCAGCTCCAGCACCGCGGACAGCGCCAGCGGCAGCCGCGATGGAGCCGTTCGGGATGGCCGGCGGGAGCGGGGCCCCGGTCCCCCGGCGGGCGGAGCGGGGCGGGGGGCGCGGAGGGGCGCGGAGCCCGCCCGCTCGTTTACCTCCTGGGCCAAGGTCACTGCGCGGTGGCCGCGGCTCCTGCCTCCTCCTGCTGCTCCTGGCGCGCCCCGCGCGGTGGGTGTCAGCCGGCGGCGGGCGGAGGGACGCGGCGATCGCTCATCACACACACGCACACACACACGCACTGCGGGCGGAGGCGCTGCTGCTGCCGCTGCTGCTGCTGCCGCCGCCGCCGAGGCTGCGGCTCTCCCGTGCGCTGCCGGAGCGGCGGCGGCTCAGCTCCCTCCCCGCAATGGAGCGGCCGTCACGTGGGGGACGGGCACGTCAAAGGTGCTGCCGCTGCCGCTGCTCCGCCACACAGCAGCAGCAGCCCTCCTCCTCCTCCTCCTTCTCCTCCTCCTCGGCGCTCTCGGCTCGCTCACCGAAAACAGCGGCCAAGAAACTGCAGCAGCCAGCAGATCTGGCAGCAGCCCCTATAAATGAGATTAGGCAGCACTGGAAGGCTGGGCAGGAAGACAATGTGGGCTAATGGGATAGGGGAGGGGAGGGGAGGGAAGGAAAGGAAAGGGGGGAGTTGGTGGGGAAACTGTGTGGCCTTCTTCATACTCCTTTACCGGCAGCAACAGGGAATCAGCCTTTTCCTCTGCGTTATGCTGGACACTTTCTGTATTTTTTTCAGTGAGAATTAGGGAGAGCTTGTGCCCTGTTGACACTGCAGACCTCTCTGCGCAGTGGCACAGAGAGAGCAGAGAGTGAGCCTGTTCCAGCCAGAAAGGAATAAGCCCTGAGGACACCTCAAGACACCTTCGGGACTGTTTTGCTATGTCCCAGGCAACTGCCTAATTTGTGAAGGCCTCATATTGGCCTCGACAAAAGAAAAAGATCAGTCAGTCTTACTTCCTCATCACATACAGACAAAAATACTTTGCTTTTCCAAAGAGGTTGAAATGCCCAGAACTCGATATCCACAAGAACACAAGATACTTAAGTGGTTAAGCTTTGGGATACTCCCATTTGAAAGTGTCTTTTCCGGAAACAATAACTCTTACTATAAGAATGATCTTGCAAAAGAAGTCATCATCAGCTGTGCACTGCACCTTGTGGAGTGTGCACTGGTAAATCATGCAATTCAAGAACAAGAGGTTTCCATACATACTGAGTCATGTCAATCTTGCTCTATTTTTCTCACACCTCGAACAGACTCAAACCAACACTTTTCCTGCTAAAAGTTTGTTATTATCCAATACTGCAATTTTTAACTACTCTTCCAAATTTTGCAGAGGCCTTCAGATACTTTAACAGAGAATGCGGTAAATTAGCTAAGGCAACAATAGCGAGTCATAGTGGCCGCAACAAAATGAAGGAGAAAGGAAAGAGCAGATCTGGACTTCTTGGAGACACAAAGAAAGGAAGACATGGGTTTGATAATGGTCATAGAACTATTACACCAGAGTAAAGAAAGATGAACTCCACCACGAACAGGAATGTTTTGCAGAGACAGAAGTAGTAAAAGATGAAATAACATAACACAGGATAAGAACCATCAACTCAGTTCAATGAGATACATTGGCAGAAAAGGAAAGGAGCTCTGTAGCAGACAGACATTGTGTGTCTCAACTTTGACAGAAATTTAGAATAATTTAGTATGTCAAAAGGAAAAGGCAATATGAAAACTAATGGTGTGAAAAAGAGAAATCTGGAGTTTTAAGGTGGAAGAGAACAAGGGAAAGAATTAAATAACACAAGTGTAAAGTGAAGAAGTATCAATGTTGAAAACAGTGGGAAGAGAAATTTATGAAAATAAAGAATAAACAGAGAATGGAGAAAAGACCTGTTTCCCAATAAAATTCACTTGACATACAATAGCATCTTGGAGAGGCTAATGAAGTCTGAATCAAAATATTAATCTTCCAACAGATCCTGTGATTCACTCTAGTCCGCTATCAAGAAATGGGAACCAGCAGTAAAGATCTCAGTCTATAATTTCCCTAGCTTTCACACAGGCATTCCAGAAGAGCAGCAGTGCAGTGTTCAGAGCTCACCAATTTGACTATATAAGACTGACAGGTGCACTGGAAGACAAGGGAAATGCCTCCCCAGACCTGCTAAGAACACAAGTGACGCCTTGTGGCTGTATGGCATGAAAATAAACTCAAAAATCTTATTTATCAGACTGGTGTTTAAATTTCTTTTTGAGAGCAAAAATGGGAACTTCACAAAATATAGTTCAAATGTATTTTTAACCTCAAAGAGGGATAGAAGGAAAAACCTTAAAAATATTGATAATTCCTTCCACTTGTTCTGCAAGACAACACTTAACGTAGTAATTGTGTTAAAGAGCATAAAAATCAAACATTAGCAAGTTTCCAGTAAAATCATTGTTTCCCTAATCCGAGTCATTTTTTTTCTTTGAAAATATTCAAATTTTATTAACATAAATGCAGTTCTAAAGCAGAGCAATGACGTGGGCTCGCTGAAGTTATTAGGTGTTTTTCCAGTAATGTCAAAAGGAACTATATTCCACATAGTCTTTAATCTTGTCCTCAGAACCAGAGGAATAACTTAGACATATCAGTGATGTGTCTTATAACTACAGAGTTGTTACATTGGACAGCTTTGGTGGACCACCAAATTTTTTTTTCACTTCACCAGCATGTTCACTGTCAAAACAAAGTAGGAGTTCTAAACCCTAAAGGGGTTAAACAGAAGAGAAGACCATAAATAACCCAAAAGAATTTCATTTTTGACACTATTTTGTGGTGAAAGAAACCCTGGGCTGGACTACTTCCATAAATGCAAGTAGAAAGAAAATAATATGTAATGGGATAATCTCATTCTATTGTAGTTGGATGTGTTTGTTCAATAGCCTATAAAAGGCTTTAATTCATAAATTACTTACACATCTTTCCTATGTTGAAAGTCATCACTTATCTCATAGGCAACCAGCATTAGCCTTCCCAGAAAGCATGGTCTGCCAGAAGAGGAATGGCCTTTTCAAAATGCAAGGCAAAACTACTCATTAATAAAACAAAGATGATGGGGAAAGGCTGCCAAGGGGCAGCTTTATCTAACAAGGCAATAAAGTACACATGATTGAACAAGGTGGTGACTACATTTTCTGTGTTTAGTTTGAATTGTCAATACAACACAAGTATTCCAATAACATCACATGCACGTGGCACTTTTAAGTTAAAACATTATGTCAGGATGTATACAACAATCTATCTGGACATGATCAGAAATTTTGCTTTCTGTCCTGCTGACCAGTATTGTAGCATTATGTCAGTATGCTGCCTATATCCATCAATTTATCTTGTCTTATACCTAGACTGAATGTTCCTTGGAGTAAAGACATGCTGTGCAAGCTCTTAGCACAGCATGATCTTGTTCCATGACCAAGTCTCTATAACATTACAGCATTATAAACAGTCACATTCAAATTTACTAAAATAACACAAGCATTCTATTTAACTAGGCTCTAAACACTGACAAGACTTAATACTGTGCTATCTTAAAATCTAAAACCCACTTTTTTTTTCCACTAGCCTGGTTAAGCACAGAGACAGTCTGTCTACTTTATTTGAACTCATATATTTGTGACCCTACAGAACTACAAGTGTTTCACTGCCAGGTTCTGAGCAGGTAGCTAGTGATTCCAGGCCCAATCCTTGGCCTTTTTGATGGGATCTGAACACCTGCTCCTTCAGGAGTGATTTGCAATCAATCTATTTAATGTAGGGTTTCAAATGTCATTCCAATGATCACAGGTTACAGTATGTATTTTCTAGAACTGAACCTAAGACTGACTTAGAAAATTCACCACTTCCTTCATGGCCCTTTTTTAAGCTCTAGGCATTTGGTTTGTCACCAACCTTCCAACCCTATTGGAATTTTAAATTTCTTTATCAATTTATGTTGCTGAAGTACCAAGCTTTTGTTGCTTTGGTACTCTGTTGGTTAGGGAAAGAGTTAAAAAAAAAAAAAAAAAAAAGGAGGTCACTAAAAAGCAATCTGGATTTAACAAGAAAAATTATGATTTGATAGAAAAAGAAATGAGTCATGGACAGACAATTTCACAGGAATAGAAAATTATTAGAAATAAGGAAAGCCCACATTTCCATAATCTTTTTTTTTTTAAAGTATGAAATATAGGTATATGTACACACCCCCAAAGAGAACACAGTACAGTTTGCATATATTTAAAACCTTAATGCAATTTTTTCATAACCTACTGAAAATGTCGATTATTACTGGAATAGAAAATCCACAGTTACATAGAATTTGATACCAATATGGTGGTCCACCAAAGCTATCCAGGAAAATCCAACAGCTTCTGCAGGCAAAGCAGAACAATCTCAAGCACTTGCACTGCAGTCCTGACAATTTAGCCAGTTCTAACTTTACCCAAAAGAGGGCAGACTTTCTCAGGCAAAGAGAAATGTTATGGCAGCTAGCTGACGTGCAACTAGGAATTTTTTTCCCACAGAAAGAGCTACCACAACCGGTTATATACCCTCATTTCCTCATAAAGTGAGAGCGTTTACAGAAATGAAACATATCATATACACAGCATTCCTTTAAAATTTCCTCGAAGAACCATGATTAATTAGTCCCAATCTTATAATAAATTTCCAACTGAAGAAATCAATCAAGTATGTAGGGATAGAACCAATCTCTAGAGGAAAAAAAAAAAAGAAGATGGGGTTTAGAGGCAAATTTACATGTCATCATACCAACATCCTTGACTCAAGCATGGTTCTCAATCCTGGTCTCCCAGCTTCCAGGGGAGGCTTTTCCATTTTGTGTAAAAATATTATTATTTACCCTGAGTTTGCCAAATGGGACACTGTCTCTGCTTCAGATAAAATAATTAAAGTAACAGTGTATTGCTCTCAGCATCTCTTATCACTTGGTATTAATGACACTCTCCTCAGAGGCAAAGATGAGCTATTTATAGGTTAATATCTACATCTTCAGATGCCACATACTTCACATAGGAGTGTCCAATTACTGAGAACTTAATATAAAGTAGGGAAAGAAAACACAGTGATGTGGTTTTGTAAATTTAACTACAATCCTCTTAGCCCAAGATATTAGCTTAATTCAATCTGATGGTAGTTTCAGGTTTAAAAAAAAAACAACCGTATTTTTTTTGTGACTAAACCAACACACCAAATAACAGGCTCTTCCCCTTCATTCCTCAAGAAAATCTCTCAGACGGGCCTAATTCATAGAACAGCATTTGTTCAGATCAAAATAGAATAATCCACTTATTAAGGATTAGTTAGGAAGAAGACATTGATTTAGAATCCTTTGACGTGAAAGGACTAGAGAAAGGAAGACTCAAAAGCCATATAAAGGGAGGGGGAAAAGAGCACCATGTATGAGAATGCCATGGTTACAGACCAGAACAGATTAATTGCCAAAAGACATCATAACAAAATTAACAGGAGACACCGAAAACTAGCTGGAGGAATAATTTGTGTGGCAAAGAATTGAGCTGATAAAAAAAAATCATGCAGCAGAAGAAAACAAGGAGGAAAAAAAAATGGCACCCAAGGGAAAAAGAAGAGGCTCGGAAGAGATGAAAAAAAAAATTGAGAATGAGGCACAGGACTTGATCACAGTTGACAGGGGGTGGTTCTTGCAAGTTGTTGAAATGTTTTTTGGGGAAGATGTGTTTAAATTGTTCATAAGGAGAGATTAGAGAGCAACTGAGAAATTCTGAAAAGTAAAAATTATCCATTAGTTTATCTGATTTCATCCCATTTACACAGTGACAGAATTTCTAGAAGCTTCTGGTAAATAGGTAAATGCCAGAAATACAGAATACAGGCTAACTTTCATAGGATTTTGTCAGATGTTTTATTAAGAAACAATTTTTCTTACACATGCCTTTTTGACTGCAAGCTAAGATTACACATACTACAAAAATAATAAAAACTGTGGCAGATATCAAGCCAGGAAATAGCTTCAAACTTAGCACCACACCATCATAGGTAGCCTGCATGTGCCAAACTTGCCTATGCAAGCTACTACTGAAATTGCCTGCTTTGCTCATTCCCGCCAGCAATCAGAGTGGATGTGACTTAATCTCATTAATTCACTGAGCTGAATGCACTGAAGAAAAAGAGAGCTCAGCAGTTTAACCAACTTCGTTCATCATTTTTCTTTCCTTCCCCCACTTTTCATTTTGAAGTTCCCTCTATCATTCACGAATTCCCTGCCTCACATTCACAGACAATCTAATAAAACAGCTTTTTTCCCCTAAGGTTGCTTTGTTTTTCTGAAGGTTTAAATCAGCCAAAATCAATTTGCTGATTGCGTATCACAAAATGAACCAATCTACATCCATTTATATCCACGAACAAACAATAAATATAGTCATTGCCTCACAGGAAATAAATGGAGTTTTCATTCTTTTAAACTCTGCACAGCATTCAGGTTGAAAGGAGAGCTTGCTTTTTTAAATTAAATTCTCCAGAAACTCAAAGGAGTAAAAATTACAAAAAGCAAATAAGCAGGCATCTATGTTAGCTAAAAAAAAAAAAAAAAAAAGTAATAGAACCACAAAATAGGGAGTGGGTTTGTTGGGTTCTTTTCAAATCACAGTATAAACTCAAGTCCTTCCCAGAACACATCCCTTATTACAACGGCTTTTTTTGTTACTTCAGTCTACAAGATTATTATCAGACATTTCACATCTATACAATTTCTCCAATATTAAAGGAAACTTCCTTAAACCATCACACTGCAGATGTATAGTTCAAAGCAGCTGGACGAGAAAACATCCAGCACCAAACTCTTGGCAGTATTCTCTCTAAAATCATAACAAGTTAAGAAAGAGATTGAAAAACAATAAATCTAAAGTAGATTTAGTGTTAAAAGTCAGAACAGTTTAGACAGTCAAGAGAAATCTTACAAAAGCTCTGATATCATAAAATTTTGCCTCAGCTTTCAATATTTGAGAGTCAGGGAGTAAAAAAATGCATCTTTACTTAAATTATACTAGAACATCAAGCCACTCTGCAAGCAGGGAAAACTAAGTAACCTTGACTTAGAGCTCTTAACCTCAAATGGCCAGGTAGTGAGGTAAAACAATAAGAAAGAAATTAAAAGATGCAAGACATCCAGGAAAAAAAAAATCTAATTTTGTGTACTCTCTGTCCAAAATGTCTGGGTTTTGTCACTGTGCACAATATCTTTCTCTAGTTAATGTGAAGAACTGCTAAACACAAGAATATATGCATTTGGCTTTGTCATTAGTTTCTACTTAAAGTACAAGAAACAGACAGTGAAGCCTGATGATTTATCTGACAGATAAAATGCTTAGCATGAAAGAAATGTTTTCCCCCTAACATACTAATGGTTTAAACTTTATTTTTTGCAAGAGAATGGAGACAGGAAAATAAACTGGTGCTAAAAAAAGGCAGAGCTTTGCTGTGCCAGATTGGGAACTAAAATTTTATGCAAGGGTATCAGGTATCCAGCATGAGATTTGCACAATATAAAGGCTTGTCTTGTATGGGAGGACAGAAAGATATTTAACCATGGGCTTTTAGATAACAGAAGAGAGAGAGAGGGGGGCAAATGAATGAAGAGGTCATAATGATGAAGGCAGGAAGGTAGCATGAATACATCCAGACTGAAAATTGTGCTACAGTGGGGAAGGACAGTACTACTTGCTTAATAAGGAAGCAGATTGAAATCAGATTTCACTATCTCAATGACTCTGCCAAATGAAACTTATGCAGCTTCCAACAGTAAAGTAAGAGATGGACTAAGACGAGATGGAGGGAGCAAGGAGGATAATTCAGAAAACAAGGATCGATCCCACTTTCTCTGCAAATTGGTTAGATTTTCAGGCTAAAATTAATGAAACAAAATTTAAACTAAATCCAAGAATATATAAAATAAAAAATCTGAGTGCTATAGAAAAGAAGAATGCACTTGGTTTTTCATCTCAACAAAGAAAGAAGAATGAAGAAAAGGTTCAGGGAGTGAAAGGAAATAAAAATACTTGGAGATTGGACAAAGAAAAACAAAGAGCATTATAGGTACAGAGCAAAAAGAATCCACTGTTCCTGGGCAAGGACAACCAGCCTTTAAATTCAGTTGATAACATCTACTTCCTGACTACAAATAACAAGGGAAAAAGTTCTGAGCATGGCTTTGTAGCTAGGAATAAGTTTAGCTAGAAAGGAACAGGATGGTTGCAAAATATGAAAAGCTAATTTACTAGTCTAAGCCACAAGAGTTTTCAAGGGGTTCTCTAAAGGCAGAAAAAGCCACAATAGGGACTGCAAAAACCTAAGTAAATGGCTTTTATGTGTCAGAGGGAACTGAAATTTACAGTCACGAGCTCAAAGAGATGTTCATAGTTTTTTCACACTCCCTCTCTTATGCAGCATCTTCTCATCTGATAGTGCACAGAATGCTAATGCAAACGTTATCTAACCTGTGTGTTTGACCTCATGGTACTATTTTTTTCTACATTCACCAGTGTGGCTACGTAATATATGCAATAGATAATTTTATGTCATTATAAGGCAGTTATATCTACCATACATTCATCACAGAAAGTGGTTTCATATTTGACAGTGGAAGAATAAACAGAAGTGAAATCTGGCTTCAGCACAGTTCACCTTGAACTGAGCAAAAAGGAGCAATCAAGACACTTGCTTGGGCATACAGCAGCTGGTCAGGGGTAACCAATGGTTAGGTCCACAGATGCAGCCATGTTTCCTTCGTGTTTCCTTTCTGAATTGTTTGAAGATTATTTCTATGGCCATATTATCATTTCAGTTCTCATCACTGGAAATATTTTTCATTCCCCTAAAACATCAAAATTTGCAAACACGTAAGAGGAAGGACCTTGAAATATGAAAACAACCCTGCAATCTATACTGATAATATCTTGCAAAGCAACAATGACTTTCACAACAGGCTTTGCTAGACACAAGACTCACTTCAAGGAAGCAAACTGCAGATACAGAATTGTAGGCACACACCCCAGCCTAGCCACGTTTTTAGCCAACTAAATATCACTTTAGTTTGGTGAAGCATGTTCCAGTATATTGTTGTTAATGTTATAAATGCTATAACAGCGCTTTGCCAGTCACAACACTGCTATCAATTGTCTTTCCCAGCCTCATCCCTGAGGCACACACAATATCCCAATAATTTGTATGCAGGCATCTGTGACAATGGAAAGCCAGCATTCGTTAGTTAGAGTAGAAAGAGGATAAAGTCATGAGCTTGAACTGATGATGGGCAATTTACATTAACATGAAAATATTTCAATTCTGAACATTACCAGGTAAGAATGGCATCATCACAGGATATAAGTGCTGCATCCAATTTCACCCTCTTCAGTCTGGCCTCTCTGCATTTCACTACCCAGCATTAGGGCAATGCTACCTGGATAACCTCTCCAGGGAAATAAACAGAACAGAAGTAACACTTCTTTCTCCTCATACACAGTGCTGATTCCTGCTTCCTGCAGTCTGCAGAAAAGCACGGAATTGCTACTCAGTAGGGCATTCTGTGGACGCAGAGAGGAAAGTGCTTTAAGGCAATGATTTCACATCTAAGCAGTCAAACTTATGCAGCAGTATTCGTTCTGGGACAAAAATCCTCTAAGAGTAAGTCCTACAACTCTGGAGAAATGAGATACTTTACTTAGCTTTTGCTACAGACTGTAACAGAGGTGCCCACTTCACAGGCCCTTCTTTCCCTCTCAAACCACCACTGTCCTCCATTCTAAAAATGAAAATGCTGTCATAATATTTACTGATATCAACTACTCATAGCTTGATCCATCAGCACGAGAAAGTGAGGAGTTTTGCTGTTTCAACATACTAACTTTCCTGCAATATTCCAAGATCTTTCTTTGGTCAGCTCTCTTGCTAAAAAAGACATTATTAATTTATTTTCATAGTGGAAGCCAAGTAGCCCTAAAACATGTTTGAAGCAGCCTTACAGAAGGCATCTCCAGGGGAAAAAAAAAAGGCACCATAATTAAGAGGCAAGAAATCAGGTATGACCTTCAAAAGTTCCAATAGGCCATTTAAAAGGTTATGTCTCTTCCTTTAAAAATAAATAATCATTTAAACTAAGGCAACACTGATGTCTGAGCCCAGTAAAGCACCCCTACCAACAAAGAAACCTAAGCATATGATAAAGTCCAACCGGTTTCACTTAACATTAATAAACTATTTTTGCAGATTGTCTTGGAACAGTATCTGAAACATTACAATTAAATATGTGAAGCAGCAAAAAAGGGAATGGGAAAAGGAGCTTTCTAGGGCACCAAAAGTGGAACACAATGCATGATTCATTTTTTTTCAGATCTTTGCCTCATTAAAAATGTGTTTAATTAAAAGACACATATTTGCAATACTCTCATACCGGTTAATGTTGCTCAGGTCACCAAATGCTTTGTGATTTGTAATTATTATCAGTTTTAACTCTACTGCTTTAGTGTATCACCTCTGAAAATTCAATTAGATGACTTGAAAAAAAAATCAAGCATCTTCACCATTCACTTGTTAGCAAACATTATTTAATCCATTCAACTTTAGCTATCAATTTACATAGTTCTTATTAGCTATACCAGTGGGATGTAATACAAGGGTTTGGGCCGAGGGTCTTGTTTGTCTGTGTTTTGTTCTAAACAAAGAATTTCACTTTCTGCAATCGCCAGAGGCTATGGCAAAAACACCTCTTTCAAGAAGGCAAAATGGGAAAGAATTCTTTTCTATTTGTTCTGCCTTACAACAACTAAGTTATATCCAGGACAAGCAGAGAAACTGTAGAATCTTCCCAACTGATTTCTCAAAGACATGGGGAAAAGATTGAAAATAGTCATGATTATCAGAGAAACACCTCAATTACAGACCCTTGGAGGGCTCTAACTCCTAATTATGATGTTGGCAGCATGAGTCAGTTCTGGGTTGCTGAGAAACAACCTTCTTCCTTTCCTGTGTTGTTTCCCTTGTTAGGAACACACTGGCTTCACAAAGCAAGTGCTAACTGACCTGGAAAACTCACTTCTTGTGTAGGAAATTCAAAGTCTGACTTGCTCACTGGGGCCGAATTTCACCCTTCAGCTACAGTGTACCGGTGCTGAAACAGCAACAATCCTCTTTCCTTCCTCTGTGCAGTTTCCTTTATCTCAATCCTGCTCTTTTTATTTTTTAAATACTTTCCATATTGGCATAGTGACTTTGCAGGTCACCAAGGTAGGCACTTAAACTATCTGCACAGGGCTCCAAGCAAGGCATACCTTCCCAAAGTGCAGAAAAATTCAAAAGCCTTTCTAAGGACAGCCACAGCTTCCTGACTTGGGAGGACAGGCCTGGTCATTCCACAGTTTTCAAAATCCCATTTCATGGTAAATACCTTAGAAACCACAGATCCCCAAGGTACACTAAGGAAAGGGGCTTTGGTCTCCTGACCCTGAGGAATCCCACCTTAGGCTTTTGTGAAGCCTCATCCCAGTGGCATCCTAAGAAGCCAGGGAGCTTGTTTCTGACACATAACACAACAGAGACATTTAATACGAATACGAAGACAACTATGGGAGAGAAGAGTATAATAAACCCAGGTGACACATGGAAGCAGACTTGGTATGTGACTTGATGAATAGCACTAAGACAGCCACTTTGGCATAGGGAGAAAAATAAGTCTGAGAAATGTGCAGGTATGAAGCAAGTAGAAGAACAACTGGAGACAGAGTTAGGACCACGAAATTAAAGAGAGACAATAGTACAAAACCTTTCTGGCCTATAGTAAATAAGTACAGTTAGATCAACAACAGAATAAAAGGATTTTATGGTCAAAGAGGGAGATGTGAACACAGTAAGAGAAAGAAAAAACAGTTTTACCATGTGGAAAGGCATTTCTCTTTGAAGACTTTCATCTTTCAAAAAAGGTAGGTGTGGTACACTGGAGTATGTTTTGCATGATAGAAAGAAACTAGAAAGAATGGCTTGTAAAAATCCCAAAATACAGGAAAGCATGAGCAAGTTCAAACAGAAGATGCATTATTTCAGAAGCCAAAAGTTGTGCTTGCTTTGTATTTTGAGATATGTAGCATATAAGGCAAGGGCTTTCATACATTCCACAAATTATGCAGACCTGGGGTTTTTTTCAGGCTGTCGGGAAAATGCTGTTTCTACAGGAAAATAACATTTGATTTTCAAAAATCAAATTTTCAATACAAACCCTATTGTACAATTTGTGAGCACAGTTTCAGTAAGAGGAGAGTGTTTAGGAAAAGGATGATTGATATTTTAATCTAACAATTCTCTTCATCTTTTAATTCTGGACTTTAAATAAGATTGAAAAGTAGATCCTGATGCTCTGACTAAATTCAAGGACAGGTAATTAGTCTACTTTGTGGTAAAAACCTGAATGCTAAGGAATAAGTTATTTTCTGGTGCTTCTAAACACTAATCAGCACTTGAATATCAGTGCTAAGTCAAGGTGGTTTCATACATACAGCTGCTTTTCAAGTTGTTTCAGCAACTTCAGGCAAAATTTCCATTGAATTCATTGAGGTTTCTGAGTTCAAAAGTTACAGACAATGCTCCATTCTCTATTTGCAAACGATTCAGCTTTTTTTAATAAAAAGAAATTAAAATTTTGTTTTTTTTTTTAAAAAATACAGACATTATTATTCTCGGAGAACTCAGACATTAATCACATTTCTTTTCTACAGCATTTCAATACTGCTACAGACTCAGGGTAACAGCCATCTCCTCCAAGATGCTCCTGCTGAGATTTCAACTGCTGAAAATAACTCCAATTTTTTCATACTCAGATCCTTTAAGAGCTCCGTCCTATCACCAAGTCCTTGTCTTACTGGGCTGTAGAACTGCATTTCTGTGGGAAATGAAAGAGGCTACTCTCTATTCACTTACTGTTGGGAAGTGTGGCACAACAGTTTGCACCCATATGGCTAATTTGTCCTCCCTCAAAACAAGGAGGGCTTCTTCCCTATTGCCTATTGGAAACAGTTGCTAGCCCATCCCATCCATCACAAGGCATTGTCAGAAAAAGAAGCAATTGCCTCAGGTGAAAATCATGCCTGGAAATTCACTGAATATGGAATCACTGGGCAGTGCTAAAACACAATCCCCACCCCTGCTAAGTTTCCTAGCAGAGGCATAGTCTTTGGGCCCAAAGTGGTTGTTTCTCCCTCACCCATCCCTATTTGAGTTAGTGCACAAGGAGAAATACTATGGCATCAAATGGATTGTCTGAACAACTGGATTGTAGAGCTGTAATCAAGGTCTTTTTAAAAAGACTGCACTCTCATATCTTGTGACGGTGAAGTGCAAAAGTAACAAGGTTTAAGATAAGCTTCTTTTTTCATTACAGTTACTATGAATATTATGCTTAGAATTATTTTCAGACTATCATGTCAAAGATGCGCTAAAGATATGCGACTCCTTCCCACTCCTTTAAAAAAAGATGGAAGGGGAGAGAAGCTGAACTACAACAGTTTATGAGAATAACATACCTAATACTGAAAAAAATCACAAAGGCAAGAGATACATACTTAAAATAACCTTTTCAGTTTAGTACAGATACACTTTTTCATTTCCAAATTTAAGCAGGTATCCCACCTACAGATTTTATGACAAGTGCTGTCATGTTGGCTCTCTAGAAATGTACGTGCTCAGCATCTCGTAAAAATGGTTCTTGGTTGTTCTTGATGAAAGAATTATTTGTTTCAGACTATAATTTCTTCTTTCCATGAATCCAGACTCAGTTCTGTTTCAGTTAAATTTTAATGTGTGAGAAAACCTCCTGACTTCTACAGCATGATATAATTCTGCTGACAAGATTCACTTGCCAAGGTAAAACATGCAGTGGTGAGGGAATGAATAAGCGAGCATACAAAAGGCCGGTAATATCATCTAATCATCTATTAAATCTGTCCTACACGTCTCTTAAAATGTTGAAATTGCTTAGAAATCTACCAAAAACTGTTGGGCTAAATTTACTCCCACAAAAGGTTTTGGTCCTAGCCTGAACTTTCCTGAAGACTTCACCAAAACGGAAAGGACTGCAGTGATCAGGCATTTTTCTGCACTTTCTGTTTTGAACTGTTATGAGCCAAGCTGGAGGTTTAGAGGTCCTATATTTTGAATCACTACCTTTTAGGGAGAAGGAAATTCTGTATTTCATATGCAGGTTCCACAAGAAATGGAAAGGAACAGATCTGGATGAAGAGCAAAGAAGGATTTACCCCCTGCAAAGGCCAACTAAAAAACTCAAGGGGAAAATGATTCGAGAACTCTCTGGTCCTAACAAAAGGACATGAACTGAAAATCCAAGGCAGTAGGTACTGGAACGGGGAAAGAATCTGGAAGGAATGTGAGAGCTGGTGTGTAGGCAGAGACACAGATTGTACATGGAACTGAAGGAGGATAGATACTGTTTTACACTGCTGAGTAATCCTGGAATCACTTGTCCACAGAGATACCTTTCTCAGCTGTACAATCAATTTAGGCGTACGGATAAAATGTGACAAGTCTAAGAACAAGACAGAAGGGTGACTTTCTACATGCTTGGACTGTCTGGGTTAAGAAGCAAAGTATTCAACCTGTTGTAAACTCCTACAAGCTCTTCTAGGCTACTTTGGTGAAAAATATTATCTCATGTTTCCCAGAAAGCTCTCAGCTCACAAGCTGAAGAGGATAAGAGAGGAAAAAAAAAGAAAAAAAGTAATTTAAGAAAATAAACAGAACCATTTATCTGAAGAAGAAATACTTTCTTCCTGGAAACAAAAGGCAAAGTCTAAGGCTGTCTTCTCTCTTTGAACAGGAAGAGTTGCTTTATTATATAACACGTATCACTGAAATAAAAATTAAACACTCGCAAAAGTCTTAGAGTTACTTATATGGACAAACATATCATATTAGATAGAGACTTTGCTGTGATCTAATACCAAATGATTTATTGGTTAGGGATTCCTTATATGTCTTATATATATATATTCAGAATTGGACAAATGGGGAAAAAAAAGTGAATTGGGACTATGGTAGAAAAAGTGTGCTGTTTTATGTGTGGATTAGTAGTCTGAACTAGAATAGCACAAACTTTATTATTATGCAAACCAACACTTTTTCCTTTCAAGTACAACCTCTAAATACAGGGCCTTCAGTGAGTAAAAATTTGTAAAGGAACCTAGTAGTACACTAATCTTGTGTTAATATCTTTTTCCCCCCCGCTGAAATCTTCATTTTTACTTATTAAAAGAAATAAATTTAGCTTGTATCATCTTGTATTTTCACATTTAAGATTCACTATAAGAATATATTAAAGACACAAAGCAACAAAGTATTTCTCTTGTCTACCTTTTTCTGTCAGTCACATTTTGGTGGACTCACCTGCTCTAGTTCTCTGGAGGTATCTACTTCTTTCCATTAATTACAGAGCAAAGCTAGACAGCTAGCTTAGGCTAGACATCAAACTTCTAGACACAAAGACTCCGTAACATAATCCTAGATCTCTTTCATTCAGTTTTATACTGCCAAAGTGTTTCTAAGCCCTTCCTAAAGCAAAAACATACCAAAAGTCACTTGGTTCTCAAATATTCCTAAGGGCAGCTGGTACAGTTCTGCACTTTTGACTTACATACCACTACAGACCATCTACACACCCAAAAAACTTTATATCCTGCATTACCTTGTTCCAAGAAGAAAATAGGAACATTATTGAGGTGAACTGAATTTTCCACTGATGAACCAAAGTCTGATTTTACTGTTTCTTCACTTACACATATTTAAACTTTTAAATGTAGGTTGAAAGAATGAAGGCTTAAGTTTACATGGGAACAGAGTTAAATAGTCCATGAAATTCAATACTTCATAAAAATCTATGTTACAAATTAACCTCTAAAAGCTAGTAAATCAAGCCTGTAAGACATTAGAGTTGACCCTTCCCCCAACACATACCCCCCTCTATTGCTATTAATCTTTAACTCAGTAACCTCTGAAAAGATTCATCTAGACTCTTGAGGAAGCTGGAGACAATCTACAATGACATTCAAATCAAACTGACTCTCACATGGAATTGTTAACATCAAGTCAAAGTCTTCTAATTTGAACTAAAAACAAACAAACAAACAAACAAACAAACAAAAACCAACCAACCAACCAAACAAAAGACTTCTAACTTTACTGGTTTTTGAATCTTCGGTCATTTTCTTTGAAACAATTCAAACTAGCAACTGTCTTCCAAGTTTAATTGGATTTCTTTCAATTTTATATGCCTCTGCATTTAAGCAAAAAAGTACTATGGAAAAAATGAGTAATTCATGTTATACTTGTTCATTGGACTTTTAGAGAATTACAGAAGCAGCATCACTACATATGCTTATACGTAAACAAAGATAAATTATGACATACCTGGAGTAGGTTAAAAAAACGCAATCAGAACTCATTGGGAAGATTGATAATCAAGATTTTGCCTTGAACTGTTGCTCACATTTGTCTCCTAGATATTCACCCTTTTTCCCCTTCTCCCGCATAGAAGAACATATTTACCTTTAGAAAACAAGGAACACTTCAGAGCAGCATTATTGGCTGTACTTTTGTCATACAGTAAGAGCATGCTCCACTGTATAAGCAAATATTATCTCAAAGTAAACATCTCACACAAATGTACTGACTGTATTTCACTTGTGTTTTATGAACCCACATCACGCTCCAAGCATGGAGGTCCATTTGCTGCCTCCTCTTCAAGGATTACGGTGCAATCAGGGCCAGAATTAGCACTTACCACCCCTAACCTGCCACTAGCCCTTCTTGTATACAAAAAATCAAAAGTGGACAAGAATGCTACAGGGAGCAAATCTATCACATGAACATCCCACTTTAACATATTTGGCTTACTTTGTATTAAAAAAATACTATATTTCAAGAAACAGAAGGTATTTCAGTTCTGAACTTAATTTCCAGTTTTTTAGGAAATGGCTTATTCTGTCACCTTATCCAGTGTTTTTTAGTAACCCCAAAAGGACCATCCTGAAGACCAAGTGAGAACACACATACTGATCTGTTCCTGAGGTTATTTGTTAATATTTGTCTAAAAAATAAAACAAATAACCTAGGTTAGAATTACCTATTAGAACTTTCATTAGTTTATGTGAAAACTTCCTTAGTTTTCTTTTTAAAACCATTCACACAGAAATGTGTGATGTCCCTGTGATAACTATGATCACATGAAAAGCCACAACCATGACAAGTCTGTGAGGTGTAAGGAAAATCAGATGCAATATATTAGACTTAGGCTTAAAGATCAGTTCTTATCATGAATCATATAAGTTTTTAAGAATTCTCCAAGTAGTCAGGTAGATAGGGTCATTTATTTCAACTGGGAAATACACACAAAGTTTTGCATTCATAGGACATCAAAGGATATGGGGAGCTCAAGTCTCGACATGGTATCTCTTTCTGCTTGAGATACTCGATATTCTTATTTCACTGAAGACTGAAATTCAGAGCAACACCAAAAGGGACACCAAATAAATGAATATTTCTGGTGTTGATTGTGCTAAGGGAAGAGTGCAGCAATATCACCTAGGCAAATTCTGCTCAATTTTTTCCCGCACAATCCTAACAGTAGCCTGGCTCTCAGAAAGGAAAATTGTCTTTCTATATCAACTCAACAAACATGACACAAAACAAAACAAAAAGTTCTTGATTTTTCTAGTAATTTTCTATAAAGAACTGTTTGTTGCATCTTAAAAAGACACTAATAATTTTAACAGGAATTAAAATCTGATAGAGCGGTCCTGAAGAAGAAGCTCACAGGTTCACTGATGTAGAAATTTTACTTTCCTACTGCCTCTGGATTGTCGTAGCTAAAAATTACTACAGCATGATTTTTACTGGAAGTAGAAAATTTATCTTTTTTTTCTAATTCTCAGGAATTATACAGTTACACCAGAAAGCACTTAAATAGTAAGATTCATTGCAAGTAATTTATGCATTCTGTAGAAGCATGAAATACAGTTCAACACAATGTTAATTTTGCGTAATTATAATCTTGGTTGTTCAAGGAACTCTGACAATTTCTATCATCCTTAAATAGCATGGCTCCTTGGTAAGTATCAAGTCCCGACTGATCTGTTCTTTTTACAGAAATAATTACCTTACAATTTGTACAAATACACGATAATATAAATAAGGAAAAACTACTGTATTTCAATCTAACATACACCTCACCCAGGGGATATAATTGAGCTTTATTTTTTGGCACAATTAACTCTTTGAAAGATTCATCAAATAAATATGAGATAGAGCTGTCCTCTTTCTCTCAAAAGGCAGCCTTTCCTAATCTTCTACTATACAAAATCAAAGCAGGATCTACTCTGACACAGGATAATCATTGATTGAATCTCTACTTACATATATGCAAAGTTTATGTCAGCAGACTCAAATGCTGGCAACAACCTGTCAAACTCAACAATGTGGCAGTCAGCAAGGACAAATATTGAAATTCAACAGCAACCAGAATGAAGAAAGATAAACAATACTGAAACTAGTGACACGTCTGTTGCCAGTTACACTGCAAATATAGAACACTATGTATGAATTGTCCCAAGTCTGAAAACATGAGTGAGTCCTCTACTTTGGGTTTACCTTCCTGTGATAGATTTACCATTGGAACCCTGAGTGCTCATACCAATGGGGTCTGACTACAACTTCTGATGCACGTGTAGCAGACCTGCAGAGCACAGGGGGCCAGACAGCATTTCTAAGCATATGTGTGAAGGAAAGCTTACTCCAACATACCAAATGGGGGAAGAGTGGCAAACAGATTGATGGCACAGCTGTCACTTTGAATAAGCAGTGAATGAATAAGCTCTGAAGGATGAGTTAAGAGACACGTGTACATAAGGTTAGAGGACGTTATCATTCTGTATGACAGGGACATGAGACAGGTAGGGACAGAATCGTATCTGCCAAAGACAGCACCATAGGCAGGATGAACTTTGCTACCAGGTAATTATACTCTGCAGAAGCATCACCACCTGAGATCATTAACAGCAAGAGGCAGAGCTCAAACACACAGTGTGCATAAGCAACTCATCCAGCCAAGTAACTGCCAGAGTTTGAATGAAGAGCAGCTGAATAAATACTTAGGAGATAAAAACCACTAGTCACCCGGGGGAAAAAAAAAAAGTGAATTGCCACAGACAGCTATTGAAGGACACATCCTCTACAGTTAATCCTCTAGGACAGTCTCTCTTTAGCTTATGATTCTGTAGTGCGAAGTACAATGGTATCTTAGCCAGTATGCACAATAAAATAGGACACTGCAAAAGGAGTAATAAGGTAGAATTATTACTCAAGGACACTTTTCAAGGAGATCTCTCTGACAAGCCAGTAAAAAGACTAAGACAATGGCATTAAAAAGACAGATGCTCATTTTCCCATAAATAGACTAAAAATGTTTTAGGAAAATTGAGGATTCTTTCCCAAAAAGTATTTAGAAGACCATGCCATCCCCTAGAAAATACAGAAGGGAAAAAGTTTAACAACAGTAAGATTTCAAAAGAATTTAACCAGTTATTTAACCAGTTGTAAATTATTCATGAGATACGACATGGAAGCCCATTATTGGTTGAGGCCAAAAGCACTACAGGTAGCCGAAAGAATGTTTCATTCTCTTTTCAGAGGGAGTATTTGAAGTTTAATGCAACAGAGAACAACTGGGGTTTTTATAAAACTTTTGAAGGACACAGATAATCTTCATTCCCATTTTTCCACACACGTATACTTTGCTAGCAGTACCAACCACTACTTGGAGTACTCTTTCGTGGGCAAAGCTAACATATGATTTTTTTTTTTTAGGTAGATAGAACTTAGACACACTTGGAAGCAAAAGGCAAAACCAGCTTTGGGTAGAGCAGGGGATTACTCACATCTCTACAGACTAGAGCTCCCTAACAGCTGCTCCTCTCTCCTACGTGATGTTATTTTGTTCCAGGTAAGGGGAGATAGAAAACCCCCTGCACTTTCTCCTAGACATCTCCAGTCAAGAAAAGGAAACCAAAAAACAGAGAACCATTCCCTCTTCTCTGTCACCATTCCCACAGAAGGCCCATGGTCTCTACACACACACAATTGCTGTAGCTCCTCACAAAAGGCATCTCTGGAGCCCTTTCAGCACAGTTGGCCCTAGCAGCTGAGCTCTGCCTTTTCTAACAGCTGCTTCTAAAGCTACACAGCTACAGCTGGAAAAATAATTAGGCTAAACCATATTACCGTGAAGTAAAAGGAAGCCCTGTAATAATCCAAGAGGCACCTGAAAGACAACACAGTCATTGGACACCACCAGCATGGTTTCATGAGAGGAAAGTCCTGCTTATCAAACTTGATTTCCCTTTATGATAAGGTAACTCACTTGATCAAGGAAAGCCAGTTGATGTAATGGTTTTGGATTTCAGTAAAGCCTTTGATAGTGTCTCTCATAGCATCCTTATGGACAAAATGTCCAGCACACAGCTCGATAAACACATCACGTGGTGTGTGAGCAATTGGCTCATGGGTCAAGCACAGAGGGGTGAATGGAGTTACATCAGACTGGCGACCTGTCACTAGTGGGGTTCCACAGGGCTCCATCTTAGGCCTTGTGCTCTTCAAAATCTTCACAAATTACTTGGATGCAGGACTGGAGGGCATACTAAGCAAGTTTGCAGATGACACAAAACTGGGAGGAGCTGTTGACTCCCTGGAAGGCAGGGAGGCCCTGCAGTGAGACCTCAAAAAATCAGAGGACTGGGAAACCTCCCTTAACAAGGAAAAGTGCTGGATTCTGCACCTGGGATGGGGCAACCCTGGATGTACCTCCAGACTGGGGAATGAGATGCCGGAAAGCAGTGCCACAGAAAGGGATCTGTGGGTCCTGGTCAATGGCAAGTTGAATATGAGTCAGCAGTGCCCTGGCAGCCAGGAGGGCCAACCGTGTCCTGGGGGGCATCAGACACAGCATCACCAGCCAGGCAAGGGAGGGGGTTGAACCGCTCTGCTCTGCACTGGGGCAGTTCTACCTCTACCTTGAATATTGTGTGGAAATTTGGGCACTACAATATAAGAAAGATATTAAGCTGTTAGAAAGTGTCCAAAGGAGGGCAAAAAGATAGTGAAGGGCCTTGAGGAGAAGCTGTATGAGGAGCGACTGAGGTCACTTGGTCTGGAGAAGAGGAGACTGAGGGGAGACCTCACCGCAGTCTATAACTTCCTCACAAGGGGAAGAGGTGGGGTAAGCACTGATCTTTTCTCTGTGGTGACCAGTGACAGGACCCAAGGGAATGGCCTGAAGGTGTGTCGGGGGAAGTTTAGGTTGGATACCAGAAGGAAGTTCTTCACCCAGAGGGTGGTTGGGCACTGGAACAGGCTCCCCAGGGAAGTGGTCACGGCACCAAGCCTGCCAGAGTTCAAGAAGCTTTTGGATACTCTCAGGTACATGGTGTGACTCTTGGGGATGGGTGCAGGGCCAGGAGTTGGACTCGATGATTATCGTGGGTTTCTTCCAACTCAGCATATTCTGTGATTCTACTTTCACTTATATTTGTTGTCCAATACAGTGGTTACAGGCCTGAATATCTCATAACATACTACTCCAGTCTTCTGTCTCTGTGAACAGCTCCCTAAGGCATTTTGTCAGCACAGAAAAAGTCAGTGGTAGGACAAAAATCCCTTGCTGAAGCACATGAAGTCATTCAAAGGGAAGCAGGTGCTCCCACTGACCCCCACACCCACTCTCAACCATTCCATTGTGACCAGACCAAAATGCCATTAAGAAGGAAGAAGGTCAAGAGACCTTTTTTACCAATTTCAATGTTTCTACTTATATTGAAAGTAAGTGCAACAATGTCATCAGGATTATAGACAGAAGAAAAAGCAAGATGTTTACTCTGAGAAGGAAAGGCAGCTCTTCATAAAGCATTTTTTGGTCATACAGTATAAAAGAAACTAAGATATTAACTTCTCTGATCAACCGATCAGTTTGTCCTTGAAGACAAAAGCAGGAAACTGCATCACTCATTTTACTGAGCAATTTTATAAGCCTTTTAGTGCTATGTAAATTAATTTCTCCATCTGCAGTAGAGACTTGGAACCCCTTTTTCTATCTATTACAAATAAAGCACCACCACATCCTTCAAAATTCATCTGATGCCTAAAAGCATAGGAAAAAGAGGGGATGAGAATATTACCTATGGTTTATATCAGCCAGCTCTGTGAAATTAGTTTGGGATTACATTTGTAATTAGAGCTACTTGTTCTTATCTCAGTGAGTAACTGCCAACATGAATACAGCCAGAGAACAGCAAAGCCTGATATGCAACAACTCTGCAGCACATTTAGACTATTGTACCATCTGAAGGTAAGGGCAATATCTGACAGTTACACTTAGGAGTGATGCTCAGGGTAACATTCATTCCCTGGTGTCTTGAATTTTTGCTGCAGTCCTTCATCTTGCAGGGGCAATAACAGCATCTCTATCAGAGTCAGCCACCTTTATCCAAAAACTTGCAAAAGCGCTTGAGAGCTCTAGTCCTCTAGCAAGTCTCCAGGCAGAATTCTCAACAGCTACTCAATGTAATCACACAAACCACTTCTGTTTTGGTTTGGGGTTGGTTTTTTGGGTTGGGTTGGTTTTTTGGGCATTTTTTTGGCTAAGTAAAAAAAAACTTCCACAGTGGTTTGGCTTAATCATGAATTAAGAGCTGGCTTTTCCCCCGTCATTCTTCTTCCTTCAGAGTTTACAAAACTATGCTCCAGAGTCCCTCCAGGGATGAAGAAAATATGCTGCAACCCTTCCAAATGCAGGGTCCAACATCACAGGTAAACCACCCAATACTCACTCTGAAGGACTGGGTACATTTTCTAGCAGTTGCGTAAACTAACCCTTTGTAGCATCTCCAACCATTTTTCTCCTAGCTGAAACTTTTAAGAAATGGTATGTGAACTTGCTAATAATAAGGTATGTTTTTTAGCAAACTATATGCTCAATCTTATTGCACATTCTAGTTACACTAAAGCACAATATACCAAACAACACACAGAAGTCCATTATGGCTATACAGTTATTTATATTGACCAAACTTGCAATAGCAAATAAATCCCATTCAACCATTTCTCCACAGAACCTATGGTTTAGAAGAGAGAATTACACTACTTCGTGATTTGCCTTTCATATCTGTCATTCCTGTGTCTTCCATTAAGGTGTTTTATTTACCATGTGTTGGCATAATGCTAATTCTTATTTTAGTTCTCTTAGCCTGGAAATCTAGAGAAGAGAGCACAGAATGGAAAGACACTCAAGTGGCTGGAAATGGAGCTGTGGCAGACAATAGCAGTCTAGCAGTCAGCTCTGCTAGACAATATAGGGCTCACTAATCAGAATTGTTTCTTTGTACTTTGGGCACAGAATGTATATAAAACTTGTGGTTTTCTCTTCATATCGACTGCAATAGCACAATATTGAACAATATTCAGAGATTAAATTCCCACCAACTTTATGAAGATATACATTTGAATAAAAACGGAATTTTCCAGCAGAAGCAGCAGCACATAGTCTTAACCAGAAAATAAAGTCCAGGTAAGGGGATAGGAAAGACTAAAGCTGTGACTGCTTCTTCCCCAGGGAACGGTTTGATCAAAACTCTTACGTTCCTGGATCATGTGGAACAGAACTGTTACCCAAGCCAAAAGAGGCCAAGTTTCCACAGTTTAGCTATCCATGAAAGTGGTTTGTATTCCAGTTCCAACTTGTCTTGTTTCAAGGGATGATGATAAACTTCTGGCCTCGACTACAGCCTCTGTAACTTGAGTTACAGCTGAGAATTCTGCACTTAAAGAACTTATTACTTCAGCCACTGAACCAAAGTAATTCAGACCTATTTTAAACAAATTAATGATGAGTGTACCTCTTGAGCCTTTTCATGTCTATGTACCATCCATTCTAAAAAGTAGTGTTCAGAAATAAACAAGCTCAGTAGCAGAGGCCGATGTGATTTTCTTTCTATACTTGATGTCTACTTGTCAATCTGAAAAACAAGACTAGAGGGTCAGAACACAGTTTTATGTCTCATTCACGTATCTCAGTATGATCTAATTGGGTATTAGTGAGGTGTCACTGATGTAGAAGGTGGTGATCTAACTTCATTTGAGAAAATATATTTCCCTTCCCACCACCGTGCTAACTATAGGCTGTCCTTTACATTTGATAAAAGAAAAATTTTGTGAGACCGCAACAGTAACATTTCAAGTTTTGCCTCTTTTCCTCTTCCAAAGAATTGGAAAAAAAAATCAAGTGGCTATAAATTAAAAATTGACAAAATTTTTCCCTTAATCACTTAAAAATCAAGTATTGTGATTGAATGCTGTTTAGGACACTTATGGCTGGCTGCACTGATGGGTAATGGGTCTTAAGCCACGGGCATGTCAGATGTTGACATGCAAAATCTAATTTCCTTACTCATATAAAGGGTCACAAATGTTCTTGCTTGAACAGAGGACGGATCCCATACATTTCATGTTCTCAAGCTCTGCTACCCCACATTTCAGACAGAAAAAGAGGTATCAAAAGAGATTCAAATAATGTGGGCATTCAGAAAGACACAGCTATTACTCCTTAAGTATGATCATCATACATATATGTAACAAATTTATATATTGTAAATAGGTATTATATATACAGCTTTAATATACGACTACATACATACATGCCTATAAAATCCTCTAACAGAGTTCTCAGTACCTATTGTTTCACTTAGATATTCAAAAGCTGGCAAGAAATTATGCCTAAGACAATTAGATTTAGCCTTTTACAGATGCTTTCTGGATGCGTTGTTGGGGTCTGCACAATGGTCAGAAACTACCAGTCTGGTGCCAGGAATCCTCCATCTCCTAAATCTATAATTTTTCATTTGGCTCCAGTTTCTCTTCTGCCTGGGCTCCCATCAGTTCTGTCTCTGCATTCTTTTGTTAGCAGAAGTAAATAGGGGGAAAAAAAAAAGAGTAGAGGAAATTTAACTCAGTTCTTGGTTGTATGCTCCTACTTCTGCAATCCTAATCCACTGGGCTGCCTGTACCACTAGCTAGAGATACAGCAGTAATGTCAAAATAGGGAAAGCACTTCTCTTTGGTATTTCAAGTCAGGCAATGAGAGAGCTGGACACTGCCCAGCTTAGATGCAGGTAACTCCTTTTTACCATATCACACTTCAGATTCACCACAGCCTTAAAGCAAAACAGGCCATATTTTTTGGAATCGCCCCCCGGTCAGCATCATACTTCAGGGGCTTATTCTTGCTGCCACATGTATTATCTCAGACATAAAACTTTCTTTCATTTTTAACAGGTTTCTCTACAGACTAATTTTTATCCTACACTTCCCTGAAGGCCTAGAACTTTACCTAATACACTGACATACAATCAGCATAACCACTGCAAACAGAACTCTGCCAACACCACTTTAAAACACATTGTGCAAAATCATGATATGGTGGGAAAAAAGATTCCTTTACAACTCAGATCACATTCTCCAATTAGCCATGTTTATAGCACGATTTGTGAATAAGGGTATAGATTTATCAAGCAGTTTTAAGAAACCACATTAACAGAAAAAGCCTAAAGGATTAGTGGTGGCCTTACATTTATAATTGTGATTTTTTTCTGTGAAGAGTTCTAAGGTGTTTTTTCATCTTATTTTTGCAAACCCTCCTGTATTGCTCATTCCAGTATTTAAGCAGAAATGAACACTTCCTTACATAATCTTAACTATAATTCTCTTCTGTTAATTATATCTTAAATTCAACACGTTACAAATATTTGAAAGGCATCAATCATACTTGCAAAAACAATTTATCAAGACCAAAATATCTAACACAAGTGTTAGTCACTTTTTCTACAGAATTTCGTGTGCTGCAAGAAACAGATTGTACTTATCATCAAAAATTTACTGTCAGTTTATAAATATGTTAAGCAGGAGTATTTCTCATGTAAGGAAACCCATGAGTTTTGAACTCTCATGAGTTCAAAACCCAAGAAAATTAAAAGGGAACTCTAATAAGTTGCAGCACAGCAGTCTCCCCCTTCAGAAGTCTGAAGACCAAATACCAGCTATTGTCCAATGTCTTCCTTGGTACTTTAAATACTCAGCTTTCCTACCACCTTTTACACATATAGACTTAGGTCACAGCACACATACAATAAGACAACTTACAGGAAAATGTACTAATCAAACTTTATCTCGTAACAACAAAATTTCAAAGTACAGCTAGCCATTAACAATTAGGGTAGAAGAGATTTGCATGAGAAGGGCCTCATCCTGAGATCTTGGTAGAATGACCTAAAATACAGCACATAAAATACACCACCTCCAACTGCCTTCCTCCTATGAAGCCTCTTACTACTCTTTCTTCCCTAACTTTTTAGACATTCAATCTCGTTCAGTCTCCCAGGCTACCTGAATCTTAGTAAGGTTCTCACCACTGCAACCCAACACCTGTTCTTTCTTTCCTTGCACTGCTACCAATCACCACATCTCCCTTATGTTACTTCAAAGCACTGCTCCCAGAATCATCTTCTAATTCATTGTCAACCTTCACTAGCCTCCTTATTCTCCTCCAAGTTCTCAGATTTAATCTGTTAGTCCCTCCAATATTTAGCCTTACTATATCCATCAGATCTAGGTTTTAGTCATATGTTCACCTTTGTTAATGGTTACAGCCTTGGCTTATCCCTCCTCAAAAGGTAACTTTCTACCATAGTGTGGATAGTAAACTCCTGACAGGTAGATACATGACCAACTGTGATGACTGCTCCTGACGGACCAGGAACCAGCTTGGCACTCTTCCCCTCACCAGCTGCCACCCTCCAGCTGTACCTTGGTTTTCAGATTATTAAAATTTCCATTAGGCCTTAGAGCGCTTTGCATAACAAGGCCCAGATTCATTGTCCTTTTGATGCTACTACAGCTGTGTAAATCTTAAGTAATGACAGGGCATATGAGGTAGTTTCTGGAACACATGTCCCAGTGCTGCTGAAGTAGTCTCTACTACCAGAAGATGGTGTGAGAAATTAATAGTTGAGATGAGATGTACAATCCCCTATCACAAGGATGTAACAGAAGCACAGCTAGATGTGACCCCAGTTTATAAGATGGTACCATCCTTGAGACCACGTAAACAAAATGCCTGGTAAATAATGGGAAAAAAAACTTTATACACACGTGCATATACATGTATATCTGCATTCCTATTTAGTTAATATTTTACGCACAGTTATGTCTGACTCAACGCTTTTCTTCATACTGTTTGTATCTTAATGTGCACCAGAATAAATCAGCTTCAGTTCCAGAAGTTCTATTAGTTTTATCTCCCAGGATTTTCTAAAAGTGGCTCCTGGTGGGTCATATAAAATAAAAGCAGCTTTTTACAGGAACAACAGATTTATAACTTTAATAAGACTGGCCTCCTTCCTGCATTAAAGTCTACAGTACACAACAAATCAGATTAAGCAAGCTGGTATCAAATCTGAAGCCAAATGCATTTTTGAGCCAAACCTTAATTTTCTGAAGCAGTTCAAGCTTATTTTGAAGATGCTAAATTATTGATAAAGAAAATGAACTCTTTTTCCAGCTCAAGCTGGAAAATATACCGCATATGCAAAAATAGTTAAGGTAGATTTGCTGTTTTATTAACTTCACAACCCTTTAGAATTAAATTACCTACTTATTCCTGTTTAGAATACAAATAAACAGTCACTACCAATAGTTTAACAACTTTTAACTTCAGATAAAATGTTTGTCTGAAAGCAGACTGTCAGAAACAGACAAAATACCATGAGACACCTGCAGACTCTTAACTTTATTTATTAAACTAGTATTATTTCACCAATATCATTAAACTTAGACACTTCAGCAAATAAACTTTAATGCATTCTGTTCTGACCATAAACAGTTTTCTCAAAGGAGCTGAAATAATAAAACATATTCCATCCAAAGAGGTAACTGAAGAACAGCAAACAATCCTGGGAGAAAGTAGGCAGGATGGCAAGAACAGTTCTTTGTGCACAGTGAACTCCCCTAAACAAAAAATGGATGAGTATCTACATATATCCTTTTGCTTAGACTTGTTCCATAGCATATCAACTATTTTCAGTCCCTGTGATTTTGTTCAGCATCTATCTCCTAGCATTTCCAGAGAAAAATCTTAGGCAAAACAATGGATATTATGATGTAACCTTTCTTAAAAGTATCCCAACCATTGTCGTACAAGATACATAAAAGAAGGAAATAAAATTATGTTACCAATCTTTCCTGCTCTAGAGTAGAACAGGAATTACAGAGAATTGAGTAAGGAATTATTTACAAAGAAGCAACACCCACCCTCACAGATACATATATATCCCAAAAATACCATAACTATCCGTTTTAGGACTTAAAGATATCATAAGGTGACTTAATGGTATCATATGGCGACTTCCTGGAGAATTCTCTTGAGCTTTCCTGTTGAAGATGTCCAGTTTAGTATAAAATATACAACTATCTGACAGAGGAAAAACTCACTCTCCAGGTTAGTTAATCACTATGCTTCTCCCAGCAGACACCTTGGACTATATACCCCATTGTACTATTATACACAGTAAAACAGACTGAACAAATAAAAGTGAATAGCTGCGTGCACACAAACAGAAATGTCTTTTGCCCCCTGAATATCCTATCAGTTAGGACACCCTCCAAGACTTCTCTGCCAAATGCAAAAAATCCGTTCCCAGTTCTCTGATGAGTGTCCTCAGAACTCAGAAAAAGCAGACTTTTTTCTGTAAGCGATGACAGCCAGCAATGCTGCAACTTTCAAAATGTTCCCAAATGAAACCACTGAGCGAAAAAAATGCAGTTGCAAATAACCACTAAACAAGTAAATGCATATTTTTATGAATAAAGAGTCTTTTAAAAAATCCTTATTCAGTTCTAATATGAAATCCATAATAATGGTAAGTTACAAACACCTGCTTTTCAGTCAGCCACAATTCGTATGTGAGATAGCACGTATCCAGACAAAAAAACTATCTGAAAAACATACAAAATAGCCCCTCAAAATAGAGTGGAAATAATCCCTTTTGTTGTAAATAACTTTATAAGCTCTGATGTGCACGTTACTGTTTCTGATCTAATTAAACCAGAAATCTGCCGTGGGAGCAAGCTCACCTAAGCGCTCCAGAAAGAGCTCATTCGCCTGGGCAAAACACAGCCATTTGCAGAAGGCAAATAAAAAATGTTATTTTTCCTTCTCCTTCTTACTTAACCACTTATTGCACACGCCGCCTCTCTGCCCGGCGGCTCCCCGGCCCCGGGCGGGTGAGGGGGCAGCGGGGGCAGCAGCACCCAACCCTTGCCGGGCTCTCAGCCCTCAGCACCCACTCCTTGCCGGGCTCTCAGCCTCTCAGCCGCCCATCGCGGGCACACGGCACCGCACGGGCACCACACGCCTCCTGCCCGGGGATCGGAAGGCGTCCGGGGCCGCAGCCCCGCCCCGCGGCCGCAGGTCCCCCCACGCCCCCACCGGACCCTCCCACGTCCCCCGAGCGGCCGCGCCCGCGGGACCCGCCCCGGCCCGGGCACGGCTTCGGCGCGCGCATCGCGCAGGCGCGGGGCAGCCTCTTTCGTCCGCGCGTACGCGGGCGGAAGGCGCGCCGAGCGTGGCCCTTCCGCGGGGAAGGCATGGCGGGGTTGGGCGCGGCGCTGGCCGCGGGGCTGCTGGTGAGGCTGGCGCTGGTGCTCTACGGGCTGCACCAGGACCGCGCCATGCGAGTGCGCTACACCGACGTCGACTACCGGGTGTTCACGGACGCGGCGCGGCTGGTGAGCGAGGGGCGCTCGCCCTACGGGCGGGCCACCTACCGCTACACGCCGCTCCTCGCCTGGCTCCTGACGCCCAACGTGTTCCTCGCCGAGCCTTTCGGGAAGCTGCTCTTCGCGGCGGGGGACCTGGCGGCCGCCGCCGTCGCCTACCGGGCCCTGCGGCGCCGAGGGGCCGGGGCCGGGCGCGCCTGCGGGTGCTGCGCCGCTGCCTGGCTCCTCAACCCGCTGCCCGTAGCCGTGTCCAGCCGGGGCAATGCCGAGGCGCTGGTGGCGCTGCTGGTGCTCGCCACGCTGTACTGGGTAGAGGCGGGCAGCGTGGGCAAGGCCGCGGTGTGCTACGGGCTGGCCGTGCACATGAAAATCTACCCCCTCACCTACGCGCTGCCCATCGCGCTCTACCTGCGGAGCGAGGACGGGGCAGTGGATGCGGGGGGTGACAGAAAGGCGAGGTTTACGTCTGTGGTGCACATGTGGCAGCTGTTTGTAAAGATGCTGAACTGCGATGTGCTGCTTTTTGCGACGGTTGCCGGATCAGTGCTGGCTGCCTTGACACTGGCGTTTTATCACCTCTATGGCTGGGAGTTTTTGGAGCATGCCTACCTTTACCACGTGACCAGGAGGGATATCCGTCATAATTTCTCTCCCTATTTCTACATGTTGTACTTGACAGCAGAGAGCAAATGGAGTTTTGCCCTGGGGCTTGCAGCTTTCCTGCCCCAGCTGCTTTTGCTCCTGGTTGTGTCCGTAGCGTTCTACAGAGACCTTGCCTTCTGTTGTTTCCTACACACTGCAATTTTTGTGAGTTTTAACAAAGTATGCACATCCCAGTACTTTGTCTGGTATCTCTGCCTTTTGCCCCTCATAATGCCTAGTATTAAGATGTCCTGGCGTCGTGGTGTGCTGCTTCTCTCGATATGGTTCGTTGGACAAGGCCTGTGGCTTGCTCCTGCATACTTTCTGGAGTTCAAAGGATATAACACTTTTTTATTTATATGGTTGGCAGGCTTGCTTTTCCTTTTTATTAATAGCCTCATAATTGTTCAGATTATTTCACATTATCAAAAAGAAGCACAAGTTACAAAAAAACTCAAACAATGGTAATAAAAAAACCAAAATCCAGAAACAGCCCTTCTGTCCTTGACAAGTCATTACATACCACCAGCACTTTGTTTAACTAAATGTGTGTGCCTTGTACTAAAGCACACTGTATGTAAACATTACTATTTTGGGGTGGTGAAGGCACTGATTGGCCTCAGTTGCCCTGAGCAGCCCCAGTCCTGCCCTGAGTAGTGTCTGCAGGTGTACCTGAAACAGTGTTGCAACGTTCTCTCCAGCACTGTCTCCAAGCCCTGTGTCCTGCTGCTCCTGACTGGACTCCTTGGAAGTATCCTGGACCAGTTCATCATTTTACTGAGTCTGAGATTGTGAGTGGACTCTGTTAACCCATGTCCCCTGACATGTTTTCACCAGCCATCTCCAAAGACAGTGTGACTGTACCCCAGTCTGTGACAGTATGGCCTGTGCTGGGATCACCCTCAGTTCCTGTTCGTACTCCCTCATGGAGCAGCCCCAGCACCCTTATTCTTACTCTTGGTGTTACTTTGCTTGTTGAGGACTGTGGCCTCTGTCTGGAATAAGACAAAAGATTATAAAGGAATATTGGAGTTTGACAGTTTTGTACATTCCACTAAGTCAGTGAGGTGTTTTGCAAGGACTAATAATGAATGAATATAAGGCAATCACTTAATATGTACACTGGAATTTATTTTTTCTTTTGTTTTCACAGTTACATTTTAGCTATGCAATGTCTGTGGCCTGTACCTGGTCTTTATTTGGAGAAGTAGTAAAAAAGTGGTTGTTTCATACAAGTCATTAACTCTTTGAGACTTTTATTTTAGAATTCAGATATGCCACCCTTTCACTTACTTTTGCATTTGCAGCGCTTCCTCCTTGCCATGGAGGAAGATTTTTCCATATACCTGTCATGGAGCACAGAGATGTATAAAACACAAATATTTGTTTCTTTTTGCCATGATCTAGAAAAGACACCAGTGCCTTAAACTGTAGTTCATTGACAGTTACTGTGGATGTTAATAGTGGAAAATGCTAAGAGTCAAAGTACAGCTAGAATGGTACCTGTGTCCCAAAAGCAGTAGGGTTTATACCAAAACAGTAATTAGAAATGAGTTTCTCAGTAGTTCAGTATCTTTACTACTAAAAAATAAATGAAAAAGTGAAAGGAGTTGAGGAAGTGGAGCAGTTGTCAGAAGAAAAGGAAAGTTTTGAAATAGGAAGCTGTACAACCTGTCGAAACACGTTTATTCCCAGATGAAACATAAGATGTGGAATTAAGTGTTAGGTGGTAGTGAGGGTTCAGAGCCATTTCAGAGTTAATACCCTCAAGAACATCCCACAGGAGCTCTGGTGTACGCAGCATTTGACGGAGGTGGAAATTGGCAATGTGTTTTTTAATAAAATCTAGTTTAAATAGGCATATGCCAAATACAAGAATTTTCATATTTGCCTCAGCATTTAGTTAGTGAAACCCTTAGTGTGTAACGTGGAGCAGAGCTTCAAGGCAAAATAAGTTCAACCCAGTGGTGTGAGTGGGAAAGGGTATGGCCAAGTGGATTTGCCTTCCAGGTTCGTTTTGGCCATGCTGCCTCACTGAATCCTGCTGTCTCTTGAGGCAGCCCTCTTCTCCAGGACTGGAGCAGTTCCTAGCTTTCTCATGTATAGGGTTTTCTTTCCTGGTTGTAGTTCTGCCTTGTGAGGCAGAATTATAGTATTTTCACCTGTGAACTTTTCCCATTGCTTCTCAGCCCCATTGAGGTGGTTATGAGAAAGGAGAGGAACCCTCTAAGCCTCAACAGCCCAGAGCCAAAGGGCATGTTATCAGGAGGTGTGATGAGTTCCTTACACCACTCTGGCCCAACTTGGCCATTCTGATGTATTAGGATGATTTCCCTGCTCAGAGTGCTGGGGAGTGCTTCTGCTCTCTCGCTGGAAAGCTTTCCTCTGCCGTCTGCCCTCTCACTCACCTTCACATTGTGAAGATCCTGGCAGCCTCTTTGTAAGTCCAGAAATTGGATGATGCAGTGGGTATTCTTTTAACCGTCTTTGTTTTTTGGACAAGTCATAACAGATGTGGCACTGATTGCCTTCCCCTGGCTTCACCTGGGATGAAGGAAGAAGAATTTATAGCATCAGCTTGTCTACATCTTCCACTAGAGGTTTATCACTCAAAAAACTGGTGGCATAAGCCACTTGCATATATAGTTTTATATTAATCAACAAAATATTTGTGCGTGCTATGAGTGTGTGAAGAGAAAAAATCCCATGTGTTTTGATTGTCCAAGGTGGAGTTGGACGTGCCCAGTTAGCGACTCAGCAAAAGAGTGAAGCGGCTCTTTTGTGCCGATACCTCTGTTCACCCCGTTTGGATGTGCGGGGAATAGCTCATTTTCTTTTGCAACTATTCTATTGCCTGTTACACATTTTTCTGTTGCAAAAAGCAGATTTTTCTTCCCCCAAAGCAATGTTTTGTTTCTCTTTAACAGACTTACTTATGCTATTTCCACACATTTCTGCACTCCTATTTTCCCCCTCCTTTTGGCAATGAAAGCAAATGCAGGCCAAAAGGCATTTCTGACTACAAAAGACGGCATCTTAAGTCACTGTGTTCATGACTGAATTGTAATGGTTTTTAGGTAAGAAGTAATTTCCTTATGACAAATACATTCTTGGTTCATTAATAGCCAAATCAGTTTGAGGCCCTCAGAAGGCAAATTCTGCAGCAATGGGAACTGAAGGAAACCTTCCCTTTGCAGGTCAGTACCTGCCCTGCAGCAATGATTTGAGAAAGCCATGCATAAACAAGTTATAAAAAGGCTTTTATACAAAGCTAGATTTACAGTCATCATTTTAATAATCCAGGATGAGTCCCTCTTTTTACAGTTGTTTTCTAAATTACCTGAAAATGTTTGGTATTTAGAAATAATTCAAGTGACTCATAAAAAGCTGGATAAGAGAATAAACTGAGAGACAAATAAGAAGAGGTATTTGATAGTTTACATCTTGCAAATTGCTTTAGATATTTAAATGGAAAAAAACAGTGGAAAAAACATTAAATCAAAATAATTGTAGTCAAGTACCAAAAAAAAAATATAATTCTTGAGCAAGTCTTGGTGATTAATTATAATTCCCTTAAAATTTACCAAATTCATTTTCTATGGAACATTTATTGCTTTTGATGGTGCTTCTTTTGCTTAATAATTTTATGTCCATTTATCTTCTGGTAATTGAACTGAAGTGTCTGAATGCTAGTGTTCATTCCCTACCACAGATTGCAAAATTGTAATGCTGACTTTTTTTTTAAAAAAGAAGGTTGAAGTTCCCAGTGAAATGTGTCTCATTTGCACAAGTTTTTCGCATTGCTCTGAAATCAACCCTGAAGTGAAAGTACAAGATGTGAAAGAGGAAGTGAAAAGAAGAATCAAGAAAAGTGACATTTTTGCCTTTCTTTTTACAGTGTAGCCTATAGTCCAAAGGCTCATGACTGGATGTACAGGTGATTTCAGGCACAGCTTCAGCATTTAGCAATGATTTGATTTAAAATTTATAAATACAATTACTCAAATAACAGAGCAAATAAAAATATATTAATAAATATTTCATTCAGTTTTAGTGTGAGCATACTAAATTACTATCTGTGACTCAATGTACTTTGTCGTTATTAAGTAACTGCCCTGTATGTGTGTTACTTGCATTGTATTGACTCCTGAAATAGTACAGGCAGCAATTATGTGCTCTAAGCTGAGCTCATCAGTTATCGTTTTCAAAGGCACTATGAAGCTTTTATATTTAACAGCAAGAGGGAAATCCAACATTTCTCCCAAGGTTTTATAGAGAAAGCAAATGTTAAAAGACAGTAAATTATGAGCAAATGGTTCCCTTTTTCATCCAAGAAGAATGAGATGTATTTTAAAAGGGCTGCAGAAATACATAGTGAACACAGGAAACCTCAAAAGTGTATTCTTTGTATATTTGCCAAAGACAGCTGAAGAATGCATGCTGTACTGATAGCAGCATTATGAAATAGGATTACCCTGAATTTAGTACAAATCCTTTACTCAGACTGAAACCCAGCCACTCATGCAACCTTCTTGTTTAAGCATATGTTTATGTGCACCATACTCACACACCTAAACATTTACCTGCACATACAGAAGCAAAACAAAAAGTCCCAGTCAAGACACCTTTGAATAACATGATTTTTCAGAGCTAGCCTCTATAAAATAGGTTTCTTAGATATTTCTTCTGTTTAGCCCTCAGAATCTCTACTGACTCTAAAACATGAATTACATAAATTTTGATGTATATGGAAAGTAAAAGCATATGCTACGGGGATCTTGAGAGTAATGGACACATTAAAGAACAACTAATTATATATTTGAAGGTGCACATTCAAACAGTATCCTGATGTTCTTCATTATAACGGTCTGCACTAGTCACATTCATGTAGGAGACTTACTTCAGTCTTTATGCATGATGAGGGAGGTAGAGACCTATGTTTTCTACTAGTAAAAGTATCAGAAAGAAAAAATTCTCTTAATGAAGCAGTACCATTGTTTTGTTGTTTGGGTTTTTCAATTACATTTCTGCAAAGACATTAAGAAATTGATGCAATAAATCCATGAAATTGTGGCGTGCATTTTTAATACCTGGTATGTCTCTTTTTCATCAATCTGGTAAATACAAAGACCAAAATTTGTCATTTTTTGATGGTGTAAGTCAATAGTACTTTGAGCAAAATTCTTTGTGACTCTCCTTTCTGGTACCTGCTAAGACAGGTATGGGCTTCTGCAGGAACAAGATTGCTTATCAGGAAGCAATCTATCTTAATGTGTAGATAAAGCTTTGTCTGCAGCCTCTTATTCTTAGAGCTTAACTTTAAGACTTTAACGTTCTCTTCAGATAAAACATTTCATAGCTTGCACATAAAGAAATTACGCATGAGAGATCCTCTATTTTCTTATGGAAATTGATGGAGAAGCAAGCTAGAACATCTGTGGAAGAAACATCTAAAGGAAATGTCTGTATCTGATTGTATACAAAGAACTTCAGCCTTGGAAATCAGCTGAAATGCAGGCAAATCGAGCAGCAACCCCATACTGTGAACCCCCATTATTTATATGAAGGGTATTCGGTCAAATGTGCTTTCCCATTATATAAGAGGAAAATGGGATCTTGATAGCAATTGTCAGGCTGCATGAATATAACTTTGCTCCTTTCCCATTATCGTAAGGGGGTCTATAGGGTCTTACAACCTACAGTAGCACTTGTGGAATTGTACAGGTGTCACTTGCATAAGTTATTAATAGTCAATATTGTTGGTGTACCAAGAGATTATTAGTAAGCAGTTACTCTGAAACTGCTTTTTGAAGGTTAACTCAACTAAAATCTGATTTCTGCTTCACAAGTCAGCAGCTGTGTTAATAGAGATGGTACTGTTTTGACAGTAATTTTCCAAGGAGAGCTGCACTCTTTGGCCCATATGCTTCCATTCTGTGCAAAAGAACATTAATTCAAATCCCCTGGTGATCTGACAGCATTTTTTTAATCTATCCCATGTCCCTCCCACTGATCCAATAGATTGAATCAGCCATGAAGCAGGCTTAGAAAATGAAGTGGAAAACAAAGTATGATTATCCTTCCCCTATTTTCCACCCTGTATAGTGTGTATATGTTGAATAATTAAGATTATCTTTTGGAACACAGTCCCATTTGAGTTAGGTGTTTGTTAATATAAAGTATTTTACCCAAATGCACTTAAGGGAAAATTGACTGAGTGGGCTACATGACCTTTTGTCAAATGATAATAAAGCTACTGATAATTTATGTCAGCTTCAATATTAGCACTATTCTGCCCTATCATTCCGTTACATATATATTACAGGTTAACTAAAAATTAGCACTATTCTGCCCTATCATTCCGTTACATATATATTACAGATTAACTAAAAATAGCAATACTTTTAAGTTCTAGCTCCAAGTTTTCCTTAACCAAAGAGTTTGGAGGACACATATAGCCATAAACTGGCTAAAAGAGGACGAGTGCTATATCACAGAGAATTAATAATTCATTAATAATTATATCTTTCCCACAGCTGGCATCTTCCTGAAGAAAATAGCACTTTTTTTTTTTTTTTAATACAGTCTGGAAATTCACATGAATAACAAGTACTTCACCTTAAAACTGTCAGATGTATTTGAAAATAGATTTTAATTACCATTAGCACTTCCAAGTTTAGTGCTGGCATCAGCCAGCTTGTTAATTCCAGCAGTATAGGAACTAAGTCATGACCAATTTTCTTTCATGCTCTAATAAACTGGTTGATTGAGTATAAGAAAGTTTGTTGTCCAAAGTGAACCAAATGTTTTTTGTTCACTGGAAAGAAATACTGCATGGCCAAAGCCAAAATTTACATAAGCAGAATGGAGAAAGTGATCAAGAAACAAGGGCAAAAAGTGAGGCTCCAGAGACCTTGACTACTGTCTTGCCTTTGCCGCTAATTTATCATTAACAAGTGATTGCAGCTTGCTCAGCTGTTTGCCTCTGCCGCTTGTGATGGCTTGAGATAATAAATGACACCTTATTTGTGCCAAGATGTGTCTCCTAATCCGTTCCTGTGACACGCTGCCATGAAGTGATTGCAGTCTTGTTTGAAACAGTTATAAGTCTGATTGGCAGTAAACTGTAAACACTTAACTAAAGACATTTTGATTAAAAAATATTCAAAATACTTTTTTTTTTTTGCATATATTTAAACTTTTTTGTGAGATATATTATGTTCTCATGTGCATTCCAGCATTGCATTTTTAGGAGAGAATTACTGCTCAAGCTAAATGAAGACCTGGAAGCAGATTAACAGAACTCATGGTAAAAAGCTAGACAATTAAGAAAAATCATTTAGAAAAATTATAATTAGCTGATGCCACAATTAAATAAGATTTTATTATTAGTGGTCTGCTTAGATTGTATTGGAAATTCATGTTGAAAATGTACTAGGGAGATGAAATAGCAGACAGCTATTCATCTGCAGCTGTTATAAATAGTTACTTCAGATGTGAGAAATAATGGCTGAAGAACTGTTTCTGTATATTCATAAAACAGGTACTATGATGTTATCCAAGGGAAAAGTTACTAGTTGTGCAGCACTATGAAGGCAAATTACAATTCTGCTTTTAGATACAGGTGAAACTGAATTATTTCACTTTGGTCTTTCTCCAAAGCTTTTGTTAAAAGATGCGCAGACTACCAAGTTGAAATCTGGTCCAGATGTGCTATGCCAGAAGCTGTTACAGGGAGTTTTACATTTGTGTCAGCCTTGTAAGCTTGCTGGAAGCCATAGGTGGTGGGAATGCACAGATGCAAACTTCCCTCTAGCATTCTTGGAAGTGACTTTTCCATGGTTCTTAAGGCACCCAGATATTGCCTTAATCTATACTATAGTAGCTCTATATATCTCTTCATAAATCTATACATATCTTAAAGATATGTATATATGCTACATAATTATATATATTTTCATCTGTAATAGTACAGAAGCAAATCCAGGGACTTCATGCCCAGCCTGACTGGATAAGCATCTGTTAAGAATATAGGAAGGGGCCTCTTTTGGGTTACAGAGTCATGTCAGTCAGGCCTGAGCGCTGAAGGTTAGATTTGCCTCCTAGCAAAATGTATGATGATGGCCACCGATGTGTTACTTTATAATGTAGAAATCTGATTGCTTTTTAGCAGTGGAAGCAAGCATGACTGTATATGCAAAATGAGAAGCATGTAATGTGAGGTGTAGAAAGGTTAGCAAGTCTAAAATATCAGTAAAGGAAACTGATGTGCAGACTAAAAATGGTTGATCCTTCACTAAGAATTAGGGTTGATACCAGCCCCAGCTCCCTTGTTACAGATGCTCAGTGAAAAAGCTCATGCATAAACTACTTTGTGAATTTATTCACTTTGTGAATTACACTCAGAATAACCTTACATAAGCTGTGATCTTGAGAGTTTGGACTGACTTCCCTCTGGAAGGAAGAGGTAAAGTTCTCAGCTCTCCCCAAAAGATAACTGGGCCTTTGCAGAGTACTTAGCAATAGAAACAGTGAACAAATATTCTGCTAATTTTGGAGGCACAGGACACTGAATGGCTATGGAAATCAACTGGACAAATACATGGATGAAAAATTTGTCACAGGCTATTAAATACAAAACCCACTTCCTCTGATCTTGGGAGATCACCATGCTGCAAATCATGGTGAACTAGGGAAGTATTTCTGGGTGAATCTCAGCTCTGTTTGTCTAGTTTTCCTCTCCATCTATTGCTGGCCACGTTTGGAGAAGGATACTGGTCTGAGCCGTGCTGGTTGTTCATAGGCTCTTAACCACACAAGTGTCCCTAGCAGAGCATTCCCCTAACCAAGTACACTCTGTTACTTGGTTATGCCCTTTCTTTTACACCACGCAAAGCTATGTGTCAGTTCTGGGCCTGTGTATCTGCTTGCTCTTTTCTTCCAGAGCAGATGCTACCAGATTGTGCCAGGCAGCTGGTAACAGATTGATAGGTGAGAAGGGGAGAAAAGGGAAATCAAAGCTGACAAAACATCTCTCTATGATGGAAAAGAGGTTTTTAGCTGTCTAGGTAATTAAAAACCAGGGAGATTCAGACAGCTTATTAGGCCAGGTTAATTCAAGCATACCAAGCCACAGCAGCTTGCTTGCCTTCTCTCTCAAAAGAAAACCACAGCTTTCTTATGGGACTTCAGATGTTCTCCATAAGATGGAAGAAAGAATGAGGGAGGGGCAGGGGGAAGAAACAGTTAAACTGGCCCAATTTCAGTCATCTGTACCAATAATGACTTATGTAACTGCAAAATAAAATAAACTTCGAGCCCTTAGCCAAAGCTGTCTTTTATAAAGTCTTTTGTTTTAATAATAGTTTCCTTTAGCTCTGGAATGATATGTACTGCTGTTTAGAATTATTAACTTAGCCTATGGGTAAGTAAAAATAGTGTTGGCTGAAGAAAATAGTGTGCTTTATCAGAAACTAAACCCTTTCTACAAACTACTGCAGTTGACAGGGCATGCAGTTAAAGAGTATGGCAGATTTTGCATCTAAAACACCACTTAATTAAAGAGAAAAAGGCAACATTCCAGGCCTAGCCAATGATGAGTGACCTGGATTGCCCCGTGCTGAAAAATTATTTTATCTCAATTCAAATTTAAGCCAGGCTGAAAACAGCTGTTGTGTTGGAGAGGCTGGAGGTGTGGTCACACCTGGTCTCATAGCAGCTGTCTTCGACCAAAGTCCAGGCTCCTCAAAGAAGCATCCAGTCATCATGCACGTGCCTTGTTGCAGTCCTTCCCTCTGTTTAACCTCAGCATGGCATCTGCTGGCTCACAGGGAAAGCAGCAGTCAAATTTTAGTCTGCTTCTCCCCATCACTTCCCAGTGAGAGCAGCCAAGCATGCTGCTGAAATGTGACTTTGGACAAAAGGAATTCCCTTGTGTTCCCAGTGTTTAAAATACAAGAGTTAAAAGAAAGTTCACTGTATGTGGTATAGTTCAGAATTGCTCATATATTACTTGTGTGACCACAGCCACTAAGGCAATTCTTCACCAGTGTTACAACTCATATCCACATCTTGTGCAGGCAGACATACACTGATTATGTGTAGTTGTGCTCTTGAGATCTTTGAACCTGGTGGGTAATGTCAATCCAGTGCAAAAGACTGCCCTCTATTTCTCTGTCATTTGTTACTTCTGATTTTACAGTGGTCCCCTGAGAATTCAAAGAAGTCAAAAGCTATTGAAAGCTTCCTTGCAATCTGGAATAGATTACTGGGAAATAGAAACTCAGAAAGTTTCTGCTTTTGTCTAAACTAGATTAGTCTATTTAATTATTCTCATACTAGCACATTTTCTAACATTTCCTTGCAGGCAGGCTAACTCTAATAGGGTATGGGTGCCCCACTTTACTTTTTCATCACAACAGGAGCAGAGATTGTTCTGCAGTTCTGAGAGCTGCCTCAACCCAAATTTTGTGTGAGCAGGTTAGAAGCCCAGCAAGAGACATCAAAGGTAAACAATGTTGCTCACAAGATGTTTGAAAATTACTTCTTTAAAGCCACTAGTCTACAATGAAATTTCCTGCACTTTTGTCTCTTTGCTTCACACTTGCATACTTTTGGCTTTGATTATGCCTATGCAGAAGGAGAAGTGAAATTTTCTTACAGAGGCGTTAAGACAATTTACACCTCATGCAAAAATATATTTTTTTCCAATTCATCAAGGCTAACACCATATTAATTTAGCAGTCTGGAAAATTACAAGTAATTTGATCCTTAGTGTTGATTAGTATCTGCTATTCTGTCTAAAATTAATCCTCAGAATGATATAGAAGGTCTCAGCTGGGGACTTAGCTGCTTGAAATTTGAGCATTATTTGGACCTAAATTAAAATGCATTTGGAAAACCTGACAAAATAATACAATTTCTTCTTCTTGTCCAGCCAAGGTGTTAGAATTAATTCAGGTGCTTTTACTTCAGGCCAAATCAAAACACTTTACAAAAGAATCATGATGCATCAGTCACTGAACATGCATAATGTTCGGCATCTTAAAGGTCAAATATATTCATGACAACATGTAATCTTATGTATGTTTGGTGAATGAATGAGAAAAACATATCCATTAGAGAAGAGGAGGGTCAGAATATTGAAAAAATCCTTGTGGCTCACATTTAGATGGCCACTATGGATGTTATTCTGATGACAGATTTCTGCAAAGCAGTTTCAAGAACACTCATGAAAACTAGAGGATATACTTCAGCCTTGAGAATTTAGATAGGTACTATGCTGCCATATGGCAGAGCTGCTTTCAAAGCAAATGCAGGGGGTTTTTCTCTTCTTGGAAACCAGATGGCAAAGAGTTTGCTGTCTAGAAGCCGTCACACCTAGATCATCAGTATCAGTCAGTTGTATTGGACAGCAAGTAATTTTAATCTGATAGCTTTTGAGTAGTTTATATAAAGCACAGATAATGTGTGCATTTATTTCCCAAACACAAAATTATATAGTAAGATCCTTGTGATAAATTAAACTTGTTTTTGTACAGTATTGACAAGTCAAAATTTGATACACCAGAAACTTGAATTCTCTCTTTTCACGAGAAGTGACCCTTCTATCTTCAGAGACTTAGTAGTGTGTGTGTTGTGCAAACCTTCCTGAGACATGGGAAAACCCAGACTCTAGCATTGCAGACCAAACACCTTCCAAAAACATTACAGCCATTTAAATGCATTTTATGTTGTTAGAGCAGGTGAAAAAGAATTGATAGCAACATAGGATATCACCCAAACCAGATGATAAATGCTGCATTTGTGATTCGTCTCCTAATAAAGGCTCCAGAACAAGCTGCCACAGAAATTCCATGACATGGTGTGACCAGACCTCAGACAAATTGTTAAAGCATGTCAACATTTGTAATTTATTTCAGAGCAGTAGTGAAGTGAGTTCCCCAGCTGTCCCCACTCTACTGTGTGTTGGTTTGCAATGCAGCGTGCAAATACATTGGAGCTTTTTCAAGATATTTTTGCTGTGTGTCAGTGTGAAGGGGAACTTATTTTCTTCCAGTAGCAGGGAGCATGGCATCTCAATATTCACCAGTTGCTACTGGTCAAGGAAATGCCTACAGTTATATTTTGACAACTGTCAAAATTTTGACACAATTTTGACAACATATCATATTCCAGGTGAAAATCTATGACTGCAAAAATTAAACAGAAAATAAGGCAGAAAAAAAAAAGGAAGAAGAAAACATGAAATCAATAGTAGAGTCTTTCTGAAAATTATCAG